>NC_069503.1:202660861-202992528 GCF_027579735.1 Bombina bombina | reverse complement strand
AGAGGTAGAAGTTGCTTTTTGACCTCTCCTTTTACCAGAATAAACAACAAACAAGGAAGATGTTTGTCTAAAATCCTTTGTAGCATCTAAATAGAATTTTAGAGCACGAACTACGTCCAAATTGTGCAACAAACGTTCCTTCTTTGAAACTGGATTCGGACACAAAGAAGGCACGACTATCTCCTGGTTAATGTTTTTGTTAGAAACAACTTTCGGAAGAAAACCAGGTTTAGTACGCAAAACCACCTTATCTGCATGGAACACCAGATAAGGAGGAGAACACTGCAGAGCAGATAATTCTGAAACTCTTCTAGCAGAAGAAATTGCAACCAAAAACAAAACTTTCCAAGATAATAACTTAATATCAACGGAATGTAAGGGTTCAAACGGAACCCCCTGAAGAACTGAAAGAACTAAATTGAGACTCCAAGGAGGAGTCAAAGGTTTGTAAACAGGCTTGATTCTAACCAGAGCCTGAACAAAGGCTTGAACATCTGGCACAGCTGCCAGCTTTTTGTGAAGTAACACAGACAAGGCAGAAATCTGTCCCTTCAAGGAACTTGCAGATAATCCTTTCTCCAAACCTTCTTGAAGAAAGGATAGAATCTTAGGAATTTTTATCTTGTCCCAAGGGAATCCTTTAGATTCACACCAACAGATATATTTTTTCCATATTTTGTGGTAGATTTTTCTAGTTACAGGCTTTCTGGCCTGAACAAGAGTATCAATGACAGAATCTGAGAACCCTCGCTTTGATAAGATCAAGCGTTCAATCTCCAAGCAGTCAGTTGGAGTGAGACCAGGTTCGGATGTTCGAACGGACCTTGAACAAGAAGGTCCCGTCTCAAAGGTAGCTTCCATGGTGGAACCGATGACATATTCACCAGGTCTGCATACCAAGTCCTGCGTGGCCACGCAGGAGCTATCAAGATCACCGATGCCCTCTCCTGATTGATCCTGGCTACCAGCCTGGGGATGAGAGGAAACGGCGGGAATACATAAGCTAGTTTGAAGGTCCAAGGTGCTACTAGTGCATCTACTAGAGTCGCCTTGGGATCCCTGGATCTGGACCCGTAGCAAGGAACCTTGAAGTTCTGACGAGAGGCCATCAGATCCATGTCTGGAATGCCCCACAACTGAGTAATTTGGGCAAAGATTTCCGGATGGAGTTCCCACTCCCCCGGATGAAATGTCTGACGACTCAGAAAATCCGCTTCCCAATTTTCCACTCCTGGGATGTGGATTGCAGACAAGTGGCAGGAGTGAGTCTCCGCCCATTGAATGATTTTGGTCACTTCTTCCATCGCCAGGGAACTCCTTGTTCCCCCCTGATGGTTGATGTACGCA
The DNA here is from genome assembly GCF_027579735.1 of Bombina bombina. Taxonomy (NCBI): domain Eukaryota; kingdom Metazoa; phylum Chordata; class Amphibia; order Anura; family Bombinatoridae; genus Bombina; species Bombina bombina. Next base: position 202,991,181 of record NC_069503.1, on the reverse strand, counting down.
ACAGTCGTTATGTTGTCTGATTGAAACCGTATGAATTTGGCCTTTGCTAGCTGAGGCCAAGCCTTGAGAGCATTGAATATCGCTCTCAGTTCCAGAATATTTATCGGGAGAAGAGATTCTTCCCGAGACCAAAGACCCTGAGCTTTCAGGGGTCCCCAGACCGCGCCCCAGCCCACCAGACTGGCGTCGGTCGTGACAATGACCCACTCTGGTCTGCGGAAGCTCCTCCCCTGTGACAGGTTGTCCAGGGACAGCCACCAACGGAGTGAATCTCTGGTCCTCTGATCTACTTGTATCGTCGGAGACAAGTCTGTATAATCCCCATTCCACTGACTGAGCATGCACAGTTGTAATGGTCTTAGATGAATTCGCGCAAAAGGAACTATGTCCATTGCCGCTACCATCAAACCTATTACTTCCATGCACTGCGCTATGGAAGGAAGAGGAACAGAATGAAGTATTTTACAAGAGTTTAGAAGTTTTGATTTTCTGGCCTCTGTCAGAAAAATCCTCATTTCTAAGGAGTCTATTATTGTTCCCAAGAAGGGAACCCTTGTTGACGGAGATAGAGAACTTTTTTCTACGTTCACTTTCCACCCGTGAGATCTGAGAAAGGCCAGGACAATGTCCGTGTGAGCCTTTGCTTGTGGAAGGGACGACGCTTGAATCAGAATGTCGTCCAAGTAAGGTACTACTGCAATGCCCCTTGGTCTTAGCACCGCTAGAAGGGACCCTAGCACCTTTGTGAAAATTCTTGGAGCAGTGGCTAATCCGAACGGAAGTGCCACAAACTGGTAATGCTTGTCCAGAAATGCGAACCTTAGGAACCGATGATGTTCCTTGTGGATAGGAATATGTAGATACGCATCCTTTAAATCCACCGTGGTCATGAATTGACCTTCCTGGATGGAAGGAAGAATTGTTCGAATGGTTTCCATTTTGAACGATGGAACCTTGAGAAACTTGTTTAGGATCTTGAGATCTAAGATTGGTCTGAATGTTCCCTCTTTTTTGGGAACTACGAACAGATTGGAGTAGAACCCCATCCCTTGTTCTCCTAATGGAACAGGATGAATCACTCCCATTTTTAACAGGTCTTCTACACAATGTAAGAATGCCTGTTTTTTATGTGGTCTGAAGACAATTGAGACCTGTGGAACCTCCCCCTCGGGGGGAAGCCCCTTGAATTCCAGAAGATAACCTTGGGAGACTATTTCTAGGGCCCAAGGATCCAGAACATCTCTTGCCCAAGCCTGAGCGAAGAGAGAGAGTCTGCCCCCCACCAGATCCGGTCCCGGATCGGGGGCCAACATCTCATGCTGTCTTGGTAGCAGTGGCAGGTTTCTTGGCCTGCTTACCTTTGTTCCAGCCTTGCATTGGCCTCCAGGCTGGCTTGGCTTGAGAAGTATTACCCTCTTGCTTAGAGGACGTAGCACTTGGGGCTGGTCCGTTTCTGCGAAAGGGACGAAAATTAGGTTTATTTTTGGCCTTGAAAAACCTATCCTGAGGAAGGGCGTGGCCCTTGCCCCCAGTGATATCAGAAATAATCTCTTTCAAGTCAGGGCCAAACAGCGTTTTCCCCTTGAAAGGAATGTTAAGCAATTTGTTCTTGGAAGACGCATCCGCTGACCAAGATTTTAGCCAAAGCGCTCTGCGCGCCACAATAGCAAACCCAGAATTTTTCGCCGCTAATCTAGCCAATTGCAAAGTGGCGTCTAGGGTGAAAGAGTTAGCCAATTTGAGAGCATGAATTCTGTCCAAAATCTCCTCATAAGAAGAATCTTTATTGAGCGCCTTTTCTAGTTCATCGAACCAGAAACACGCTGCTGTAGTGACAGGAACAATGCATGAAATTGGTTGTAGAAGGTAACCTTGCTGAACAAACATCTTTTTAAGCAAACCCTCTAATTTTTTATCCATAGGATCTTTGAAAGCACAACTATCTTCTATGGGTATAGTGGTGCGTTTGTTTAGAGTAGAAACCGCCCCCTCGACCTTGGGGACTGTCTGCCATAAGTCCTTTCTGGGGTCGACCATAGGAAACAATTTCTTAAATATAGGGGGAGGGACGAAAGGTATGCCGGGCCTTTCCCATTCTTTGTTTACAATGTCCGCCACCCGCTTGGGTATAGGAAAAGCTTCGGGGGGCCCCGGGACCTCTAGGAACTTGTCCATTTTACATAATTTCTCTGGAATGACCAAATTCTCACAATCATCCAGAGTTGATAACACCTCCTTAAGCAGGGCGCGGAGATGTTCCAATTTAAATTTGAATGTAATTACATCAGGTTCAGCTTGTTGATAAATTTTTCCTGAATCTGAAATTTCTCCCTCAGACAAAACCTCCCTGGCCCCCTCAGATTGGTGTAGGGGCACTTCAGAACCAATGTCATCAGCGTCCTCATGCTCTTCAGTATTTTCTAAAACAGAGCAGTCGCGCTTTCGCTGATAAGTGGGCATTTTGGCTAAAATGTTTTTGATAGAATTATCCATTACAGCCGTTAATTGTTGCATAGTAAGGAGTATTGGCGCACTAGATGTACTAGGGGCCTCCTGTGTGGGCAAGACTGGTGTAGACGAAGGAGGGGATGATGCAGTACCATGCTTACTCCCCTCACTTGAGGAATCATCTTGGGCATCATTTTCTCTAAATTTTGTGTCACATAAATCACATCTATTTAAATGAGAAGGAACCTTGGCTTCCCCACATACAGAACACAGTCTATCTGGTAGTTCAGACATGTTAAACAGGCATAAACTTGATAACAAAGTACAAAAAACGTTTTAAAATAAAACCGTTACTGTCACTTTAAATTTTAAACTGAACACACTTTATTACTGCAAATGTGAAAAAGTATGAAGGAATTGTTCAAAATTCACCAAAATTTCACCACAGTGTCTTAAAGCCTTAAAAGTATTGCACACCAAATTTGAAAGCTTTAACTCTTAAAATAACGGAACCGGAGCCGTTTTTATATTTAACCCCTTTACAGTCCCTGGTATCTGCTTTGCTGAGACCCAACCAAGCCCAAAGGGGAATACGATACCAAATGACGCCTTCAGAAAGTATTTTCTATGTATCAGAGCTCCTCACACATGCATCTGCATGTCATGCTTCCCAAAAACAAGTGCGCAATAGAGGCGCGAAAATGAGGCTCTGCCTATGCTTATATATCAATCGTTTTAGCCCAGAAAATGTCTACAGTCTTAAAAGCCCTTGTGAAGCCCTTTTTTTCTTATGTAATAAAAATGGCTTACCGGATCCCATAGGGAAAATGACAGCTTCCAGCATTACATCGTCTTGTTAGAAATGTGTCATACCTCAAGCAGCAAAAGTCTGCTCACTGTTTCCCCCAACTGAAGTTAATTCCTCTCAACAGTCCTGTGTGGAAACAGCCATCGATTTTAGTAACGGTTGCTAAAATCATTTTCCTCTTACAAACAGAAATCTTCATCACCTTTCTGTTTCAGAGTAAATAGTACATACCAGCACTATTTTAAAATAACAAACTCTTGATTGAATAATAAAAACTACAGTTAAACACCAAAAAACTCTAAGCCATCTCCGTGGAGATGTTGCCTGTACAACGGCAAAGAGAATGACTGGGGAAGGCGGAGCCTAGGAGGGATCATGTGACCAGCTTTGCTGGGCTCTTTGCCATTTCCTGTTGGGGAAGAGAATATCCCACAAGTAAGGATGACGCCGTGGACCGGACACACCTATGTTGGAGAAATATGATCTTTTATTTGATTATGGTAAATTTACCCGATAATAGTGATGCTAAAAGTACAATTAAACAAAAATAATACAAATGTATTCAAAGTTTAAAAATGACACCGGTGTGTCTATGTATAAAAATGTACATAATATATAAAAATATGTACATATGGGGCGTGTCCAAGCTGTGTTCTGGATAGGACGCATTTTCTATGGGCTCCAGATATATCAATAATAATCCGCCGGTTATTATCTTTAATCAGCAAGAATAAGCACCCATTACACAAAAGCCCCACGGTGTAAACTAGTGTGGAGTTATATCTTTCTTTTTCTGGCTGTTTTCGTGACACTGTGGGCCCAGATTGGAGCTTAAAGGCCTAAGGCGGCGGCCTATTATTTCTAGGCATTTACCTCCCCCCCGGGTAGAGCCGGGTGATCAGTGCTGTCAGAGCAATCTGACTTACTGAGTCTCTACGACCAATAACACTAGCTGGACTGAGAGCTTGCATTCTATTGGCTGTTCGGATCAGCCAATAGAATGCGAGCTCAATCTGATTGGCTGATTGGATCAGCCAATCGGATTGAACTTGATTCTGATTGGCTGATTCCATCAGCCAATCAGAATATTCCTACCTTAATTCAGATTGGCTGATAGAATCCTATCAGCCAATCGGAATTCGAGGGACGCCATCTTGGATGACGTCATTTAAAGGAACCGTCATTCGTCGTCTAGTCGTCGGAGAAGAAGGATGGATCCGCGATGGAGGTCTTCAAGATGGAGCCGGTCCTCATCGGATGAAGATAGAAGATGCCGCTTTGAAGAAGATGGTTGCCGGTCCGGATCTACTCTTCTTCCCGGATAGGATGAAGACTTTGGACCCTCTTCTGGACTTCTTCAGCCGTCGGATGATGGATGTCTAGCCCCCGCTTGGGTTTGGATGAAGATTTTGGAGCCAGGACGGATCGGTGATACCTGGTTAGGTGAAGATAAGGTAGGAAGATCTTCAGGGGCTTAGTGTTAGGTTTATTTAAGGGGGGTTTGGGTTAGATTAGGGGTATGTGGGTGGTGGGTTGTAATGTTGGGGGGGGTATTGTATGTTTTTTTTACAGGCAAAAGAGCTGAACTTCTTGGGGCATGCCCCGCAAAGGGCCCTGTTCAGGGCTGGTAAGGTAAAAGAGCTTTGAACTTTAGTAATTTAGAATAGGGTAGGGCATTTTTTTATTTTGGGGGGCTTTGTTATTTTATTAGGGGGCTTAGAGTAGGTGTAATTAGTTTAAAATTGTTGTAATATATTTCTAATGTTTGTAAATATTTTTTTATTTTTTGTAACTTAGTTCTTTTTTATTTTTTGTACTTTAGTTAGTTTATTTCATTGTAGTTATTTGTAGGAATTGTATTTAATTTATTTATTGATAGTGTAGTGTTAGGTTTAATTGTAGATAATTGTAGATAGTTTATTTAATTAATTTATTGATAGTCTAGTGTTAGGTTTAATTGTAATTTAGGTTAGGATTTATTTTACAGGTAAATTTGTAATTATTTTAACTATTTTAGCTATTAAATAGTTCTTAACTATTTAATAGCTATTGTACCTGGTTAAAATAAATACAAAGTTACCTGTAAAATAAATATAAATCCTAAAATAGCTATAATATAATTATAATTTATATTGTAGCTATATTAGGGTTTATTTTACAGGTAAGTATTTAGCTTTAAATAGGAATAATTTATTTAATAAGAGTTAATTTATTTCGTTAGATAAAAATTATATTTAACTTAGGGGGGTGTTAGTGTTAGGGTTAGACTTAGCTTTAGGGGTTAATACATTTATTAGAATAGCGGTGAGCTCCAGTCGGCAGATTAGGGGTTAATAATTGAAGTTAGGTGTCGGCGATGTTAGGGAGGGCAGATTAGGGGTTAATACTATTTATTATAGGGTTAGTGAGGCGGATTAGGGGTTATTAACTTTATTATAGTAGCGCTCAGGTCCGCTCGGCAGATTAGTGGTTAATAAGTGTAGGCAGGTGGAGGCGACGTTGAGGGGGGCAGATTAGGGGTTAATAAATATAATATAGGGGTCGGCGGTGTTAGGGGCAGCAGATTAGGGGTACATAGCTATAATGTAGGTGGCGGCTCTTTGCGGTCGGCAGATTAGGGGTTAATTATTGTAGGTAGCTGGCTGCGACGTTGTGGGGGGCAGGTTAGGGGTTAATAAATATAGGGGTCGGCGGTGTTAGGGGCAGCAGATTAGGGGTACATAAGGATAACGTAGGTGGCGGTCGGCAGATTAGGGGTTAAAAATTTTTAATCGAGTGGCGGCGATGTGGGGGGGCCTCGGTTTAGGGGTACATAGGTAGTTTATGGGTGTTAGTGTACTTTAGAGTACAGTAGTTAAGAGCTTTATGAACCGGCGTTAGCCCAGAAATCTCTTAACTACTGACTTTTTTCTGCGGCTGGAGTTTTGTCGTTAGAATTCTAACGCTCACTTCAGACACGACTCTAAATACCGGATTTAGAAAGTTCCCATTGAAAAGATAGGATACGCAATTGACGTAAGGGGATCTGCGGTATGGAAAAGTTGCGGCTGGAAAGTGAGCGTTAGACCCTTTTTTGACTGACTCCAAATACCGGAGGTAGCTAAAACCAGCGTTAGGAGCCTCTAACGCTGGTTTTCACGGCTACCGCCAAACTCCAAATCTAGGCCTAAGATAGCTACAATTTAACTAATAATTACATTGTAGCTAACTTAGGGTTTATTTTTATTTTACAGGCAAGTTTGTATTTATTTTAACTAGGTAGAATAGTTATTAAATAGTTATTAACTATTTAATAACTACCTAGCTAAAATAAATACAAAAGTACCTGTAAAATAAAACCTAACCTAAGTTACAATTACACCTAACACTACACTATAATTAAATTAATTCCATAAATTAAATAAAATTAGCTAAAGTACAAAAAAAACAAAAAACACTAAATTACAGAAAATAATAAACAAACAAATTACAAGAATTTTAAACTAATTACACCTAATCTAATCCCCCTAAAAAAATAAAAAAGCCCCCCCAAAATAAAAAAAGCCCTAACCTACACTAAATTACAAGTAGCTCTTAAAAGGACCTTTTGCGGGGCATTGCCCCAAAGTAATCAGCTCTTTTACCTGTAAACCCCCCCCCCAACATTAAAACCAACCACCCACACAACCAACCCTACTCTAAAACCCACCCAATCCCCCCTTAAAAAAACGTAACACTAACCCCTTGAAGATCACCTTACCAGGAGACGTCTTCACCCAACCAGGCCAAAGTCCTCAACGAAGCCAGGAGAAGTCTTCATCCAAGCCAGGCGAAGTGGTCCTCCAGACGGGCAGAAGTCTTCATCCTGACGGCATCTTCTATCTTCATCCATCCGGCGCGGAGCGGGTCCATCTTCAAGACATCCGACGCGGAGCATCCTCTTCATCCGACGGCTCTTCTCGAATGAAGGTTCCTTTAAATGACGTCATCCAAGATGGCGTCCCTTCAGTTCCGATTGGCTGATAGAATTCTATCAGCCAATCGGATTTAAGGTAGAAAAAATCCTATTGGATGATCCAATCAGTCAATAGGATTGAGCTTGCATTCTATTGGCTGTTCCAATCAGCCAATAGAATACCAGCTCGATCCTATTGGCTAATTGCATCAGCCAATAGGATTTCTTCTACCTTAATTCCGATTGGCTGATAGAATTCTATTAGCCAATCGGAATTGAAGGGACGCCATCTTGGATGACGTCATTTAAAGGAACCTTAATTCGAGAAGAGCCGTCGGATGAAGAGGATCCTCTGCGTCGGATGTCTTGAAGATGGACCCGCTCCGCGCCAGATGGATGAAGATAGAAGATGTCGTCTGGATGAAGACTTCTGCCCGTCTCGAGGACCACTTCGCCCGGCTTGGATGAAGACTTCTCCTGGCTTCGTTGAGGACTTTGGTCTGGTTGGGTGAAGACGTCTCCCGGTAAGGTGATCTTCAAGGGGTTAGTGTTAGGTTTTTTTAAGGGGGTATTGGGTGGGTTTTAGAGTAGGGTTGGTTGTGTGGGTGGTGGGTTTTAATGTTGGGGGGGTGATTTGCACTTTTTTTTTTACAGGTAAAAGAGCTGATTACTTAGTGTAACTTAGGTTAGGTTTTATTTTACAGGTACTTTTGTATTTATTTTAACTAGGTAGTTATTAAATAGTTAATAACTATTTAGTAACTATTCTACCTAGTTAAATTAAATACAAACTTGCCTGTAAAATAAAAATAAACCCTAAGCTAGATACAATGTAACTATTAGTTATATTGTAGCTAGCTTAGGGTTTATTTTATAGATAAGTATTTAGTTTTAAATAGGAATAATTTATTAAATGATAGGAATATTTATTTAGATTTATTTAAATTTTATTTAAGTTAGGGGGTGTTAGGGTTAGGTTTAGACTTAGGTTTAGGGGTTAATAACTTTAATATAGTGGCGGCGACGTTGGGGGCGGCAGATTAGGGGTTAATAACTATAATGTAGGTGTCGGCGATATTGGGGGCAGCAGATTAGGGGTTAATACATATAATGTAGGTGGCGGCGGTGTCCGGAGCGGCAGATTAGGGGTTAATAATATATTGCAGGTGGCCGCGATGTCGGGGTGGCAGATTAGGGGTTAATAAGTGTAAGATTAGGGGTGTTTAGACTCGGGGTTCATGTTAGGGTGTTAGGTGTAGACATAAATGTATTTTCCCCATAGGAATCAATGGGGCTGCGTTAGGAACTAAACGCTGCTTTTTTGCAGGTGTTATGTTTTTTTTCAGCCGGCTTTCCCCCATTGATCCCTATGGGGAAATCGTGCACGAGCATGTTTAGCCAGCTCACCGCTAACGTAAGCAGCGCTGGTATTGAGGTGAGATGTGGAGCTAAATTTTGCTCTATGCTCACTTTTTTGCGGTCAACGCCGGGTTTGTAAAAACCCGTAATACCAGCGCAGTCTGTAAGTGAGCGGTGAGCATAAACTGCTCGTTAGCACCGCATAGCCTCTAACGCAAAACTCGTAATCTAGCCGTAACTTTTTAACGTGAAAAAAGCAGGTTTAAAACAGTTTATGTTTGTTTAAACAAGGCTGAATATTTGTAATTAGTACACCTATCATCAATATAATAATAATACAAATTTTATCACTTAAAAAACAGAAAATGTTCATTCGAACAAAATGTATATAGAAACATTGAAACAACATATATTATTAGCAACTTGTTTAGTGAAAAATTGAAGAATACTTAATTTAGAAACAATTAAAGTGATGGTAAACTCTCCCCTTTACAAAAACATATTTGAAATGTTAGTGATATTTTGATTGAGTTTAATTCATCAGTTGTAATAAAGTTGCGCTATAACTTTTTAAAGTTGATATGAAATTCAAATGAGCTAACGGTTTGAATTAAACTCCATCTAAAATATCCCTAAGATTCCGGATCTGTTTTTAAAAAGGGGAGAGTTTACCATCACTTTAAGTTAATATTTAGAGCTACTATACAGCATCTGGTCAAAAGCCATAATGTGGTGCTATGGGTAAACACCCTACTGTAATCAGTCAAGATTCTTTTAAGACGGTGCAATGCTATAAGTTGCTTTTTTTTTGTTTGTTTTTTGCTTTTGTTTTTTAATTTTTTTATTACTCACTATAGTTTAGAATGGAAATACTTTTACAATAATATAACTGACTAGAAAAAAAATAGTTAAAAACATTTACCGTGTGTTAGTGGTTCATGCAGGTAGCTTCTAGAAAAGCTGAGGAACTGGAAGGGAGCAACTGGAGCTGTGTATGAAATAGAGACAATGAGATAAATGAAAGCAGAGCAAAAGATTAAGAAAATAATATACTGTATCTCTTATAACAGCTACGCAAAACATCTGGGATTAAATCTCTAGGCAGCTACTGGGGAATAACACAAGATTACATCACATGGGATTTTGCTTCAACATTGTGCAAACAGACCAGGTACATAAGTGACTTCTGAAATATAGGACTAAGCATGAATGTTATTTCAGATGCCAGTTTTTCATATTTAGATTATGTAGTTTAAGGTGCATGATTTTATTTATTTATTTAGTTGTTGCCTACCTGGAGAAAACAATATCTAACAGGAAAATACTGTAAGCATGAAAAAGCTGGTAGCTCTGTTCCTTTATGAGGCACAAATACAAAAGACAAAAAAACTATCCTATGGGTGTGAGTGCTTTGTGTAATCACAAAAGAATGAATATTTTCACTGTAATTCTTCTCACACTAAAGTGATGTTTGACCTGTCAGATTTCAATTATCCTTTGGTACCACACATGCCATCTAGTTTTTCTTGGCATTCATTCCCATGACTGCATTTAAAGGGACGTTTAAATGCAATGATAATATGCACTTTAGATCATTAAGTTCCTGGCAACTGTGTGATTAAACTCTGTTAAGAGTTAATGTGGCACACCCCCTATCCAGTCCTCAGCAAGTCAAGTAAGAAAATATTCTAAATCAGAACATTTGAATTTATAAACATGCTGCTAATATGGGACAGAGTGCAATTTCAAGTTTATTATATTTGAATGCATGTTGTTTTTATTTCAATTCAGTTGGACAGAGCAATTTCAAGTTTTTGAGATATGGATGCATATGCTTTTTATTTCAATTCAGAGCATTATTTGATTAACTATTCCGTGGCAATGGACTTTGCTTTTTTAGCTACCGGTTTGGGTGTTTCATCATGTATTATGGAAATCAATTGTGTTGCATATTTATGCTACTTCATGGTTTAGAGTGGATTAAACAAGGGGTCAAATTATGAGTGGAGCGCAAACGTTTGCGTGCCAGCATGAAGGGGATTATGATGGGGGTTTGCTCTCGTCCGGCTTACCGCTGGTATTACAAATTGAAAGTAAATGTGATCGTTCGAGCGCCATCGTGATTTATGCTAGAATGAGTACAGAGACTTCCGAGCTCTGGTTAACTGTTTTGTGAAACTAAAAAGTGTCACAAAACAGATAAAAAATACATTACAGGAGGCAGAGCTTGGCCGTTCAGTGAAAAAGTATAGGAAGACACTACAGCTTCCAGGGCCACAGTACCCAAACCCAACAAAAATAGACAGTCACACTTCAAAAAATACTCCCCAATGGCAGCTCAACACCCCAAGAGCCCCCAGCGACATACGGTGAGGATATGAGAGGAATTCTCCACATAAGCAGCACGTTCCAGAGCCGACACCCGACTAGGCCACAGGAGGGCCTAGCGCTAACACACACACACAGCAGCAACTCTGACCGCCACAGAGAGGAACCATCTGCGGTTCAACCAACTCCGGAAAAAGGAGCAGCTTGCAGACTGACCAGCGAGCAGTTACAGAAGGACACAGAGTGACGCAGACAGAGCACACCAGGCAGCAGGGGACAGGCAAGTTTGCCCATATACATAATAGCCCTCAGCCAGTATCAAGGGACATATACATTTTTCTTAGCCCACACTCCTTGGATACCAGCTCCACAAGGAGCACATTACACCGCCATACCAAGGCAACACCTAGCAGGTCCTAATTTAAAGGCATGCAGCACACCATCTAACAGCATCACGTCTTGATATATACTGCAATAGCTGCCCTGGACATTCAATTTTAAAAATACAGCACCCAGAGAATATTAAGGACTGCCTTTTTCAGGTCTGTGTAACCAGCAGCAAGTGGAAAACATATGGGGCGCAATCCGATATACGGCGTAGTTTGCGGCGCAAGCGAGAGAACCCGCGCCGCCCGTAGTTTCAGCTCGCAACTCGAGCTATCCTATAAACTCCGCCGGCAGTTGCTAAAGTCCTGTATGTCGGATAAACCAGCGATGTCCAGAAATCTGCGTAAGTACAAATTTCTGGAGTCGCCAGTGACTTACGGCACTTTAGAAACTGCCGGCGCCTACAAAACCTGACTAAAGTCTAAATCTCCCGTACTGTCTAACACGCCTCCCCTAAGTAAGCCCGACACGTCTAACCCTCTATCCGCTATCCCCCCTCACTATCCTAACAATAAAAAATTTATTAACCCCTAAACCGCCGCTCCCAGACCCCGCCGCCACCTAATAAAGTTATTAACCCCTAAACCGCCGCTCCCGGACCCCGCCGCCAGCTATATTAAATCTATAACCCCCTAAAGTGAGCCCTAACACCGCCGCCATCTATGTTACCTACCCCCTAATGTGAGCTCCTACCCCGCTGCCAGCTATATTAAACTATATTAACCAGTATCTAATCCCCCTACCCCGCCGCCAGCTATATTATCTATATTAACCCCTAATCTAATCCCCCTAAAATAATTATCTCTATTACAAGCCCTTAAAAGGGCCTTTTGCAGGGCTTTGCCCCAAAGTAAACAGCTCTTTTGCCCTATAACCTGCCCTCCCTACACCGCCGCCACCTATATTAATAGTATTAACCCCTAATGTAAGCCCCTTACACCGCCGCCATCTATATTAAAATTATTAACCCCTAATTTAATCTACCTACCCTGCCGCCAGCTATATTATCTATATTAACCCTAAGTATATTATAGTTAACATAGTTATTATATTATATATATTAACTATATTAACCCTAATTATATTAGGATTAATATAGTTAATATAGTTACTATAGTATTTATATTAACTATATTAACTCTATCTAACCCTAACACCCCTAACTAAATTCTTATTAAATAAATCTAATTCATATTATAAACTAAAATATTCCTATTTAAATCTAAATACTTACCTACAAAATAAACCCTAAGATAGCTACAATATAATACATTGTAGCTATGTTAGGGTTTATATTTATTTTACAGGTAAATTGTTAATTATTTTAACTAGGTATAATAGCTATTAAATAGTTATTAACTATTTAATAGCTACCTAGTTAAAATAATTACCCAATTACCTGTAAAATAAATCCTAACCTAAGTTACAAATACACCTACACTATCAATAAATTAAATAAACTACAAATATCTATCTAAAAATAAAATTAAATAAACTAAACTACAAAAAAAATACACTAAATTAAAAAAAAAAAAAAAGATTACAGCTATTTTCAGCTAATTACACCTATTCTAAGCCCCCTAATAAAATAATAAAGCCCCCCAAAATAAAAAAATTCCCTACCCTATTCTAAATTATAAAATACCCAGCTCTGTACCAGCCCTTAAAAGGGCTTTTTGCGGTGTATTTACCCCAAGTTAACAGCTTTTGCCTGTAAAAAAAAAAAGAACACAACACCCCCCCCCAACTTTACAACCCACCACCCACATACCCTTATTCTAAACCCACCCAAACCCCCCTTAAAAAAACCTAACAATAGCCCCCTGAAGATCTCCCTACCTTGTCTTCACCCAACCGGGCCGAACTCATCCGATCCGGGCGATGTCTTTATCCAAGCGGCAAAGAAGAAGTCTTCATCCCGGCGATGTCTTTATCCAAGCGGCAGCAAAGTCTTCTTCCATCCGGCGGCATCTTCCATCAAGCGGCATCTTCAATTTTCTTTCTTCGCTCCTCCGACGCGGAGCATCCATCCCGGCCGACGACTGAACGACGAATGAGGTACCTTTAAATGACGTCATCCAAGATGGCGTCCGTTGAATTCCGATTGGCTGATAGGATTCTATCAGCCAATCGGAATTAAGGTAGGAAAAATCTGATTGGCTGATTGAATCAGCCAATCAGATTCAAGTTCAATTCGATTGGCTGAACCAATCAGCCAATCAGATTGAGCTTGCATTCTATTGGCTGTTCCGAATGCGAGCTCAATCTGATTGGCTGATTGGTTCCAATTGAAGATTGAAGATGCCGCTTGATGGAAGATGCTGCCGGATGGAAGAAGACATCGCCGGGATGAAGACTTCTTCTTTGCCGCTTGGATAAAGACATCGCCCGGATCGGATGAGGAGTTCGGCCCGGTTGGGTGAAGACAAAGTAGGGAGATCTTCAGGGGGGTAGTGTTAGGTTTTTTTAAGGGGGGTTTGGGTGGGTTTAGAATAGGGGTATGTGGGTGGTGGGTTGTAATGTTGGGGGGGTGTTGTGTTCTTTTTTTTGCAGTCAAAAGAGCTGTTAACTTGGGGTAAATACACCAAGGGCTGGTACAGAGCTGGGTATTTTATAATTTAGAATAGGGTAGGGAATTTTTTATTTTGGGGGGCTTTATTATTTTATTAGGGGGCTTAGAATAGGTGTAATTAGCTTAAAATTGCTGTAATCTTTTTTTTTTTTTTTTTTGTAATTTAGTGTTTGTTTTTTTTGTAATTTAGTTTAGTTTATTTAATTGTATTTTTAGATAGATATTTGTAGTTTATTTAATTTATTGATAGTGTAGGTGTATTTGTAACTTAGGTTAGGATTTATTTTACAGGTAATTGGGTAATTATTTTAACTAGGTAGCTATTAAATAGTTAATAACTATTTAATAGCTATTATACCTAGTTAAAATAATTAACAATTTACCTGTAAAATAAATATAAACCCTAACATAGCTACAATGTAATTATTAATTATATTGTAGCTATCTTAGGGTTTATTTTATATGTAAGTATTTAGATTTAAATAGGAATATTTTAGTTTATAATATGAATTAGATTTATTTCATAAGAATTTAGTTAGGGGTGTTAGGGTTAGATAGAGTTAATATAGTTAATATAAATACTATAGTAACTATATTAAATATATTAACCCTAATATAATTAGGGTTAATATAGTTAATATATATATAATGTAATAACTATATTAACTATAATATACTTAGGGTTAATATAGATAATATAGCTGGCGGCGGGGTAGGTAGATTAAATTAGGGGTTAATAATTTTAATATAGATGGCGGCGGTGTAAGGGGCTTACATTAGGGGTTAATACTATTAATATAGGTGGCGGCGGTGTAGGGAGGGCAGGTTATATATAGCGGATAGCCAAACCAGTACTGAAAACTATCAGCAGAGGTAATGGTATAAGAGTATATCGTCGATCTGAAAATGGAGGTAGGAGATGAATTCCTACAACCGATAACAGAGAACCCTTGAAAAGATTTCCCTTGAGGGAAACCATAAAAAAATAAAAAGGAGATACTCTCTTCACATCCCTCTGACAAACACTGTACTCTGAGAGGAATTGGGCTTCAGAATGCTTAGAAGCGCTTATCATTGAAGAAAACAAAAAAATCAAGCACAAACTTACTTCACCACCTCTGAATTGTGCGTGTGGTGAGGGGTGTATTTATAGGCATTTTGAGGTTTGAGAAACTTTGCCCCTCCTGGTAGGATTCTATATCCCATACGTCACTAGCTCATGGACTCTTGCCAATTACATGAAAGAAAAGTAGCACAAGATGAACTTAGGACGAGGTTCTTCTTCTTCTATAGACACGGGGGTAAAGCAGGAACATTTTTGATCTATGATTGAAGCCCTGATGACTTCAGTAGGTAGGACTTCAAATATTAAAGTAAGAAATAAATACATTCTGCATTATTTCCAAGAACTATATTCAGAAACTGAAATAAATATGTAAACTAAAGTTGACTTTTTGGAGAAAATTCAGATTCCAAAATTGGATAAAACTAGATTAGATGAGCTGAATAGCCCTATAACACTTACGGAAGTAATAAATGCCATTAAGAAATCAGCCGCAAACAAAGCTACAGGGCCAAACCAGATCCCAGCTGAACTATATAAAATTATTTCTGAAGATATTGCACCTTAATTAGTAACATTATTCAATCAATATTTTCTTAATAGTACACCATGTTCAAAATATTTTGCTGCATCCTTAATAGCTCTGACCCTAAAGAAAAATAAAGACCCAGAAGAGATTGGCTCTTACAGGCTGATCTCGCAATTACATTGTGACTACAAAATCCTTATGTATATCATAGCAACTAGAATTAAATTGATCATTGGGTCTCTTATACATAAAGATCAAGTAGGCTTTATGCCCGGGAGAAATTCCTCCCGTAATCTCTGTAAACTGCAGTTATTATTAAATGTTTTTCAAGTTCAACTAGAAAAGAAAGGAAAAAAAAGAAATTATACATCAGGTTTAGATGCAGCGATAATCTCAATAGACGCAGAGAAGGCCTTCAACTCCATTACTTGGGACCATTTGTTTACATCCTTAAAGAAGTATGGAGTCGAAGGACCTTTTCTACAGTTTATTTGTTTAATCTACAACTCGGCCTCTATTATTATTAATGACACCCCCTCAGATTATTTCTCGTTACATAAGGGATCAAGGCAGGGGTGTCCACTTTCCCCTTACTTATTATACTTGGCCCTTGAGCTTCTAGCCATACAATTAAGGGAAGACCTAGAAGGGATTAAAATAGGTAAAAGAAAGAGGACGACATTACTATATGCTGATGACCTTTTAGTCTTAATAACAAACACCAAAAAAAATATCCCAATATTAACTCAAATTATACAGGATTTTGGTGCCTTTTCAGGTTATAAAGTTAATACACTGAAAACAGAAATAAACTGGTTAAATAAAAATAGAGATTCTCTTCAAACTATGCCTTTTAAAGAAGCTAAGGAATGATCCACATACTTAGGAATCAAACTATCCAAAAATTTTAATGAGTGGTACGATTTTAACTACCCTCCAATTTTTCTTAAAATAAAATATGATATGGAAAAATGGGCAAAATTTAAGTTCTCTCTATCTGGTAAAATAAATTTAATAAAAATGCTGTTATTTCCTAAACTGCTTTATCTTATGCAAAATCTCCCAATTATGATTTAAAAAAAAGGATCTAATTGCATTTAAACAGGCTTCACTACAATTCCTGTGGGGTGGGAAACGGAAGGCTATTGCGTTTAAAAAACTTTCTCTTTTCAGAAATGAAGGGGGACTCACAATGCAGATATTGAAATATATAACTTAGTATGTATTGGAAAGATTGCAATGGATTTGCTATTGGGAGCGGATTATTATGCAGTTTCTCAGTTGGAGGAAACTCTAACTCAACCTTATTCTCTTGCTCTTCTCCATACTGCTCCTGATTAATGTCCCACTAAAATTAGGCAACTTAGGGTTATACAAAACATTATAGTGTCATGGCGGAAAATACTTAAAATCCTAGATATTAATCCTTCATTCTCTAAATATTTGCCTATTTTTGGCAACCCCAACTTTATACAAGCATTAGACTCTAAAATTTTCAACAATTGGGCACTGAAATGAATAACATTTCTATACCAATTTATAGACAAAGACTTAAAGGGACATTAAACACTTGTCATTAGGTTTTTTTTTTTTTTTAGTCATAATGCTGTTTTAGTTTTTAAAATACAAATTGAATTTTTTTTTAATTATGGGTGTTCCTATTTTTTTTTTTTTTACATTTACTTGTGCTTTGTTCTTGCTCCCTGCTGAATCCCTGCAGACATGGTGAAAGTCTGTGCTTATTGTTGTGAGCGTGCACGCAACAGTAAAAAACTACTACTGCTATAACGTTTGCAGCGATTATCTTTAGCTTTTTGCACAAGAATAGATTTTGAAGCAGCATCAGCTATTGATTGCTATATAGCTAATAAAATTGCATTTATTATTTAAAGTTGAATTCATGTACGCTATTTATTCATTCCTATAAGCACATTTAAAATATTTTTCCCCTCTTTTCCCTTCTACCCCTCACCTTTCTCTCCAAGCTCCCGCTCAAGCCATAAATTGTTTTGCTTTCCTGTGCCTGTCAGAGTCTGATCGGACCCTATGCAAATCTGCTCTATTCCAAGGCTTTGATTTGCGGCTCTGCCCGGCAGCTCACTCTCTGTGCTCCGCATGTGATAGGGAGCAGGCATTAGGAAGATCAGAGCAGGGAACACTTTGCATCGATCTTTAGTTTAATTGCTTTAGAATACACAATACACACATATTAAAACGTTACTCATTTTAATTGTTGAGCATAAATATAAGGTATAATTATTATGTTTTAGTTTCTTTAAACGTTTTATAATGTATTGTTTCTTGTGTCAGTGCAGCTTCATGCCATTAGATCTGATAATATTTACACATATACAAAACCATATAACAGTGCACTAGGGACAAAACTGTAATTTGCAGCCACATAAAACTTATACTGCAGTGCTTGGCTGTCTGATCGTCAGTATCCCTGTTGTGTACGGAACAGTCACTAAACACTACATTCTTTGGCTGACCTCTCCCTACAACCTAACAAAAGACAAACAAAGTGTTCCATGCTCTGATCTTCCTAATGCCTGCTCCCTATCACATGCGGAGCACAGAGAGTGAGCTGCCGGGCAGAGCCGCAAATCATTCAAAGCCTAGGAATGGAGCAGATTTGCATAGGGTCCGATCAGAGCAGGGAAAACTTTGTTTGTCTTTTGTTAGGTTGTAGGGAGAGGTCAGCCAAAGAATGTAGTGTTTAGTGACTGTTCCGTACACAACAGGGATACTGACGATCAGACAGCCAAGCACTGCAGTATAAGTTTTATGTGGCTGCAAATTACAGTTTTGTCCCTAGTGCACTGTTATATGGTTTTGTATATGTGTAAATATTATCAGATCTAATGGCATGAAGCTGCACTGACACAAGAAACAATACATTATAAAACGTTTAAAGAAACTAAAACATAATAATTCTGACAAGCTGGTCCTCTCACAGACTCACAGCTGTCTTTCAATAACATCGGCTCCACTGAATGTATGAAGCTCGTTCACAAGGTTGCTGAGTACGAGCCTCATAGATTCAGTGGAGAGTGCTCTCTTGTCTCTTCCTATGTGCGGTAGTGGAAATGGATGCACACATCACGTGACATGACATTAGCTGTAACGTGCGTTACAAGATGGCGGCGATCATTACTTTCAATAGGCGGTGGTTTAGGTAAGTATTTGAAACAGCAATAAATATGAAAAAGCTAATTTAAAAAAAGTAAAAGCACAATAAAGATGCAAATCAGTAACTATTTAATAAAAAAAAAAACTAATATGAGAAACCAGAAGGTGTTTAGGGTCCCTTTAAGGGCATGTAAAGCCTTCATTAAACTAAAACAAGAATTTTATATACCGAATAGAGATTGTTTTGCTTTTTTACAGGCCCGTCATTATGTTCAGGATTTTGTGAACAATAATGATTGGGAGGATTCATGGCATATTTTGGAACCTGCTTTGAAGCTTTTCAGCTCGGGTAAACATACTATTTCAGTTATATATAAGAAAATTATATATTCCTGTGGTCAAAGTAATTTACGAAATCTAGCTGATATCTAGCAGATCCCCACAGAAATAATTCAAGAAAGCTTTAAACTTTTAGATGCAGCGTCAATTTCCTCTTCATAAAGAAAATCCCATACTAAATTAATAAATAAGTCATATATTATTACACCAGAGGTGAAGGCCAGATGGGTTAAAACAGGGGTAAGCTGTCCAAGATGCAAGATCTTAAAAGTGGATTTATATAATTGTTTCTGAAATTGTGTTAAAATTAAAACATTTTGGTATAAGAAAAATAGCTGGGTAAATAAAATCAATCAGAGTAATATCCAAATAAACGATAAACATGTTTGGGTTTTTTTGTTAGCCAAAAAGAAAATGTCTTTAAAAATACTCGGCAATTAAACATTATAACAACAGGCAGACTCCTGATCTTAAAGTATTGGAAATCTAGTAAAACCCCCAGCTTGAGAGAATTTAATCAGAAACTTAAAAACCAAATTATTCTGGAACATCTTGATACCACAGGGGTACTATCTACCTTGAAATGGCTATTGCAAATAATGAATATCCTGCGTGATAAGTAAGGGGGTTAGATGGACGTGGGGAGGGGAGGTGTTGTTTTGTTTTTTGTTTGTTTTTTTCCCTTCAATACCTGTTTTTATTTTATTCTATGTTGAAAATTACCATACAAGAAGTATTTAAGTAGTTATAAGACGTAAAGGGAATTTACTATGTAATTTTAAGTTATGTTTAGTTTTTATATACCTTTTTGATTTTCCCCCTTATATAAGGTCTAATTTGTGACATTATAGAGAAAGATGTTATATAGCTGATTATGTAACGTATATAAGACAATTGTGAAAGCCTATATAGGCTATTATTTACTATGTGTCATTTATTTTATGTTATTGCTTTGACTACTTCAGAATTGTACCCTGTAATAGTATATAAATAAATAAAATAAAAAAATGTTATTAACAAATGGAATGTTCAAATGTTAAAAGTTTTATGATTTACCATTTTCAAATGCCTAGGGATAAGGGATACTACCCTTATTCATACTTGACGCACACACATGTGTGATTGTTATTTACCTGTGTTGATTATTTGTTGCGACCCAATCTCAAATCTTGACCTACTCTTGACTTCTACCTGCTAACTTACATAGTCTTACATGAATTATCCCTACTCCCCCTTACGCGTCAGTTACCTTTCAATAAAGAAAGCATACCCAATAAGGATAAAATCATAAACAAACATACCTAGTTTAGTTAACTTTATCTATACCATCTCACCCATATACTACAACTTGATACATATTATACTTCCGAACACAACTTTCACCTGATTCACACATAGACTCCTCAGCTTCAATTAGGTTTAGCCTGGGTTTCCTTACCTAACTCTTAACGCCCTTTTACCATGGCGCATACCACCAATAGTGACAAACCACCGAGAACATTACAGGTCATCCCAATCAATGCCAAAGGACTAAACAGTCCTGAAAAAAGATCAATAGCCTTTCATGATATACACAAACATCATAGTGACATAATATTTGTGCAGCAGACTCACTTTAAGAAGGGAAGCGAGCCTAAAATACTCAGTCATAGATACCAAACCACATTCCTGTCATCAGGCCCATACAAGATTTGTGGAGTTGGTATTCTGCTCAAAAATAATCTTCAATTCCAGGCCACACATGTTGAAAAAGATAGCGAGGGCCATTTTCTAATAGTGATAGGCCTACTCTTTGGAAGACCGATCACACTAGCTAATGTATATTTACCTAACACAAATCAACACATAGTCTTGAAAAAAGTAACACAAAAAATTGGACACATCCAACAGGAAATCTTCCCACTCTAACAAAGTAATAAAATCAGTTAACACACAACTATTCCAATTACTTCTTCATGACATTTGGAGAACAATGCATCCCACTGAAAGGGACTACTCGTTCTACTCTTACCCACATAACTCATACTCTAGGATAGATTATCTAATAACAGATTCCTTAGGATTATCCCTTGTTATCAATACTGACATACTCCCTCAGACATGGTCGGACCATTCCCCCATATCTTGTCTTCTGCAGTGGCCAAGTGCACCAATATCCCCATGTATCTGGAGACTAGATGAACATCTTCTAAGTGACAGTCTAAATCAAATGCACTCGGAATCCTCGCTTAAGGACTTCTTTGTACACAATACGCCAGATCTCCACAAACCTTCCACGATCTGGGAAACGCATAAATGTGTTATCAGGGGCGAACTCCTCCAACTGAATGCCAAACAAAAAAAGCAGCAAAGGCAATATCTAAATTCACTTATGTCACAAATAGCCTATGGCGATCAAAAACATGCCAAATGGGAATAGCCCGGGCCCAGACAGTTTTAGTATAAAATATTATAACATTTTCAAGACTCAACTCATACCACACTTATCAATGTTATCTAACACACTATTAGAGAATGAGGGATTTCTGCCCAACATGCTAGAAGCTCACATAACCGTATTGCCAAATCCAGGCAAAAACCCAGACCATCCAGAAAATTTTCGACCAATATCCCTGTTAAACTCGGATATAACATTTTTTGCAAAGGTACTGGCGAATAGGATAAACAAATTCTTGCCATCACTTATTTATTTGGATCAAGTGGGGTTCTTCCCCAGTAGGGAGGCGAGGGACAACTACCTCAAGGTCCTGCAACTTATGACGCATGCACAAATCGCCAAAACACCCATGGCCCTCATCTCTATGAACGCTGAAAAAGCCTTTGATAGAGTTGGCAATTCCTACAAGCCACGCTATCACACATGAAATTCAGTGACAAATGTATTAACCTCATTTTCACCTTGTACAGCCCCCCCCCCCCCACAGCGCAAATAAAAGTGAATGGCCTTTATCCGACCGATTCACAATCGTGGAGGATAACTTCTGCCGGTCCGGATGTCCTCTTCAGTTCCATCGGTGGCTCGGCTGAGTGAAGACAACTAAAGGTAGGATGATCTTCAGGGGATTAGTGTTAGGTTATTTTAAGGGGGGTTTGGGTTAGATTAGGGGTATGTGGGTGGTGGGTTTTAATGTTGGGGGGGGTTGTATTTTTCTTTTACAGGCAAAAGAGCTGAACTTTGGGGCATGCCCCCACAAAAGGCCCTTTTAAGGGCTGGTAAGGTAAAAGAGCTTTGAACTTTATTTAATTTAGAATAGGGTAGGTCATTTTTTTTATTTTGGGGGGGTTTGTTATTTTATTAGGGGGCTTAGATTAGGTGTAAGTAGCTTAAAATTGTTGTAATATTTGTAAAATGTTTGTAACTTATTTTTTTATTTTTTGTAACTTAGCTTTTTTTATTTTTTGTACTTTAGTTAGTTTATGTAATTGTATTTAATTGTAGTTATTTGTAGGTAATTTATTTAATTAATTTAATGATAGTGTAGTGTTAGGTTTAATTGTAACTTAGGTTAGGATTTATTTTACAGGTAATTTTGTATTTCTTTTAGCTAGGTAGTTATTAAATAGTTAATAACAATTTAATAACTATTCTAACTAGCTAAAATAAATACAAAGTTACCTGTAAAATAAATATAAATCCTAAGATAGCTACAATATAATTATTATTTATATTGTAGCTATATTAGGGTTTATTTTACAGGTAAGTATTTAGTTTTAAATAGGAATAATTTATTAAAGTATAGTGTAGTGTTAGGTGTAATTATAACTTAGGTTAGGATTTATTTTACAGGTAAATTTCAGTTTATTTTAGCTAGGTAAGCTATTAAATAGTTAATAACTATTTAATAGCTATTGTACCTAGTTAAAATAAATTGAAAGTTGCCTGTAAAATAAAAATAAATCCTAAGATAGCTAGAATATAATTATTATTTATATTGTAGCTATATTAGGGTTTATTTTAAATGTAAGTATTTAGTTTTAAATAGGATTAATTTAGTTAATAATAAAAATATTATTTAGATTTATTTAATTAATATTTAAGTTAGGGGGGCATTAGGGTTAGGGTTAGATTTAGGTTTAGGGGTTAATAATTTTATTACAGTGGCGGCGGCATAGTGGGGGGCAGGATAGGGGTTAATAGATTTATTATAGGTGGCGACGGTGTAGGGGGGGCAGATTAGGGGTTAATACATTTATTATAGGTGGCGACGGTGTAGGGCGGGCAGATTAGGGGTTAATATATTTATTATAGGTGGCGACGGTGTAGGGGGGCCGGATAGGGGTTAATACATTTAATATAGGTTGCGGCGGGTTCAGGGAGCGGCGGTTTAGGGGTTAATACATTTATTATAGTTGCGGTGGGCTCCGGGAGCAGCGGTTTAGGGGTTAATATGTATAGAGTAGCTTGCGGTGGGCTCCGGGAGCGGCGGTTTAGGGGATAATAACTTTATTTAGTTGCGGCGGTGTAGGGGGGCAGATTAGTGGTGTTTAGACTCGGGGTACATGTTAGGGTGTTAGGTGCAGACAGCTCCCATAGAAATCAATGGGAAGTCTGGCAGCAGCGAACTTGTACTTTCGCTATGGTCAGACTCCCATTGATTCCTATGGATTGAAAACCAGGTACGCTGGGCCGTAAAAGTGCCGAGCGTACCTGCTAGTCATTTGATAACTAGCAAAAGTAGTGAGAATGTGCCGCACTTGTGTGCGGAACATCTGGAGTGACGTAAGAATCGATCTGTGTCGGACTGAGTCCGGCGGATCGAAGCTTACGTCACAAAATTCTACTTTTGCCGGTCTCGAGCCTTTGATAACTAAGGCGTATCAGCCTCGCCACAAATACGCTGCGGAATTCCAGCGTATTTGAGGTTGACGGCTTGATAACTACCCCCCTTAATCCCTAATCGGAGACATGTCAAGTTGGAGGAATAAATCCATATCTTGGCTGGGCAGAATAAGCGTAGTCAAGATGAATATTCTTCCTAGAATCTTGTATGTACTTCAAGCCCTACTAATAACACTACCTTATAACTTCATTCATAAATTACAAAGCCATCTAGAGAAATACATTTGGAATGACATTAGGCCCTGAATACAATTTTTTTTATTATACTTGCCCAAAGAGCAAGGGGGACTGGGAGTCTATCCAAATACTGACAAGCCACTCTTCTACACAGATTAATAGACTGGTGTACAAACAATGAACACAAACAATGGGTCCAATTGGATACAGAAATCTTACACAGAAACAACATAGGTAACTTGGCCTGGGTTCGACCACATCATAGACCAGTACAATCTACTCTATACCATTTAATGAAGGAGTTCTTCACAGTCTGGGACTCAGTCACTAATGTAACAAGTAATATTTCAACTAAATTTTCACCCTTAACCCCTTTTAAATATAACCCAGAGATACCTACACGTAACGTGAGGGCACACTCAACCACACCGTCACATATCAAAACATTAACATTTCAGCTCCTCACGCATGACAATAGACTAAAATCCAACGAAGAAATTGCAACCCAAAACCCTGAGCTCCTACTTGGTTGGTTTGCATACACTCAACTAAAACACTTCTTTGACACACATGAATGTAGGCACCAGCTCATCAGGCAACCATCTGCATTTGAAAGGATATGTCTATTACAACATCCTCCAGCGCGTACCATCTCGATACTCTATAAAATATTACTGTCCCCAGGTGCAGACTTCTTGCTGGGCTACACTGATGCGTGGCACGGGGAGCTAGGTTTAGAAATTTCTAGCCAAGAATGTAAACAAATTTTCAATATAACAAAAAACTCCTCTATATCTGCTAAAACTCTAGAAACAAATCTCAAATTCCTCACACGCTGGTACCTGACACCACAAAGACTACAAAAAATGTACCCTAAAACATCTGGCAGGTGTTGGAGAGGTTGCGGGGAAACAGGCACCGTATCGCACATCTGGTGGAACTGCCCTGGATTACACACACTTCTGGACGACATCACGGCTAGAATGAGTGCAGTCCTAGAATCTTTGGTACCTAACAGACTAGAAACACTATTATTTTTGGGCTTTCCCAAACTAAAAAATAAAGCAAAGTAGAATTTGTAGAATTTGGAAAAGGTATGCAACGAAGACCAAGTGGCCGCCTTGCAGATCTGCTCCACAGACGCCTCGTTCCTAAAAGCCCAAGAAGAAGAGACAGCCCTAGTCGAATCAGCCGTAATCCTCTCAGGAGGCTGTTGTCCAGCTGTCTCATAGGCCAACCGAATTACACTCCTCAACCAAAAAGAAAGAGTAGTTGAAGTTGCATTCTGGCCCTTACGTTTACCAGGAAAAAAAAAGGGCAGAAGATTGTCAAAAATCCCTAGTAGCCTGCAGATAGAACTTCGAAGCACGCACTACATCCAGGTTATGTAACAGACGTTCCTTATGAGAAGGATTATGACAGAACGAAGGAACGACAATTTTGTGATTGATATTGCAGTCCGAAACCACCTTAGGAAGAAATCCCAATTTAGTACGAAGGACCGCCTTATCTGCATAGAAAATAAGATAAGGGGGTCACACTATAGAGCCAAAAGCTTTGAGACTCTACGAGCAGAAGAAATAGCTAGAAGGAACAAAATTTTCCAAGACAATAACTTAATATCAACATGGTGCATAGGCTCAAACGGAGCCTGCTGCAGTACTCTAAGAACAAGATTAAGGCTCCACGGAGGATCAACAAACTTAAGCACAGGCCTGATTCTGACCAGGGCCTGAACAAAAGATTCAACATCTGGTAAGTCGGCCAAACGCTTATGCAATAGAATCAAAAGGGCAGAAATCTGACCCTTCAGAGTAATGACTGACAAACCCTTCTCCAGACTCTCCTGGATAAAAGACAGAATACGGGGAACCCTCACCTTTGTTAGACTCTGCCCACTGAAGAATGAGAGTCACCTCCCTCATTGCTAAGGAACCCGAAACTGCTCCCCAGCCAGAAAGGCTAGCATCCATAGTAAAAATTTCCCAAGATGGACTCAGGAAGCATGTGCCTTGGGACAGATGGTCCTGAGAGATCCACCAGGACAGAAAATCTCTCGTCGGGTTGTCTAGGACTATTCACTGAGAGAGGTCTGAGTGATCTCCGCTCCATTGTCTGAGCATGCATAACTGTAGAGGTCTCCGATGGAGGGTTTTATTCATAACTATGGCCATGTCTTGTAAAGTAAATGAATTTGACGCACTAGAGGTACTTGGCGTCACTTGTGTGGGTGTTACTGGTTGTGACACTTGGGGAGAGCTAGATGCTAAACCCTCATTTCCTTCTAACTGAGAATCATCTATTGCAATATTTTTAAGTGCTAAAATATGCTCTTTATAATTTATAGACATATTAGTGTAAGTGGGACACATTCTAAGAGGGGGTTCCACAACGGCTTCTAAACACATAGAACAAGGATTTTCCTTGGTGTCAGACATGTTAAACAGGCTAGTAATGAAACAAACAAGCTTGGAAAACACTTTAAACAAAGAAAATAACACTTTAAACAAAAACGGTACTGTGCCTTTAAGAGAAAAAAAGCTGCACAAACTCTGCAAAATAGTGTAAAAAAGCAGTAAACACAACGAAATTTTTACAGTAGCATCATAAAGCCTTGGTAACTTTGCACCAGTATGCAAATAAACAATTAACCCCTTAATGTAAAAACCGGATTGAAAAAACTTCAAAACCGGTAAAATAACGTTCAGCACCTTGCCACAGCTCTGCTGTGGCGCCTACCTGCCCTTTAGGAACGATTTGTGGGGAAAAAAACCTCTTTACAGCCCTCAAATACAGCAGGAATCCCTGGAGAAGTAGCTGGATGCTTCTGAGGTAAATAAACTGTGCAACTGAAAATAGGCCCCTCCCACCTCACTCGAAGTTATGGGGCCTAAAAAACACCACAGAGTGTTTCTTAAACTAGCCATGTGGGATAATAACCTTTAAACATGCCACAAAGACCCCTTAAAGTCCCTCAAAAAACGTTTTATTTGTAACTAAACCAAAACGTTTTTTCCTATTAGTGTCACCAGTAACTATGAGCCCTTTATGCTAGCTTGGATTCCTCTTTTACTGAATACAGCTTACCTTTCCCTCATGGGGATATTGCCAGCCTTTTCTAGAAATAACACAGTCTGTCTAGAAAAAAATAGACTGAACATACCTTAATGCAGTTTACCCTGCAAACTGTTCCCCCAACTGAAGTTTTCCTGTACTCTTCAGCCCTTTGTGAGAACAGCAGTGGATCTTAGTTACAAAATGCTAAGATCATCATCCTCCTTGCAGAAATCTTCATCCCTTTTCTGCCAGAGAGTAAATAGTACACACCGGTACCATTTAAAATAAAAAACTTTTGCTTGAGAAAATAAAAACTAACATTTTTGTCACCACACTCCCCTTGCCCTTCCTAGCAGTTAAGAAGGCAGAGAGAATGACTGGGGGTGGAGCTAAGAGAGGAGCTATATGGACAGCTCTGCTGTGGGTGCTCTCTCTGCCACTTCCTGTAGGGAAGGAGAATATCCCATAAGTATGGATGAATCCGTGGACTCGATACATCTTACAAGAGAAATACAATTAAATAAACTAAACTATAGTACAAAAAAAACAAACACTAAATTACAAAAAATAAAAAAATATTACAAGAATTTTAATCTAGTTACACCTAATCTAAGCCCCCTAATAAAATAAAAAATCCCCCCAAAATAATAAAATTCCCTACCCTATACTAAATTACAAAAGTAATCAGCTCTTTTAACAGCCCTTAAAAGGGCTTTTTGCGGGGCATTGCCCAAAGTAATCAGCTCTTTTACCTGTAAGGCCCCACACGAAACATGTTTGCCGTTTCTTGCACCACTGGAACCCTGTGCCTGAATCTGTGAGTTGTATCTCACATACTTTGGTTTTACTTTTTGCTACTACGAATAAAGATTTTTGATGCACTTTTACAAGGAGTCCCTGTGCTTTCCTGAGGAGGAGTTACGATAGACTTTCTCTTTGGTTCCTTCCTGTTTGTTTAGTGGCGTTTCAATGGAGACGCTGTCTAACGGCACCCTCGCTCTGGAGCAGGCTATTGAATGACGTGTGCACGCGCCGAAGACACGCTGCCGGGGAAGACGTGGAGTAGGTGAGCGCTAGGGATCTCCTGTGTCCACCACCCACACACCCCTACTCTAAAACCCACCCGATCCCCCCTTAAAAAACCTAACACTACCCCATTGAAGATCAGCCTACCTTGTGCCGTCTTCAGCCAGCCGGGCACCGATGGGACAGAAGAGGACATTCGGACCGGCACAAGTCGTCATCTGATCGGGGCAGAAGAGGTTCTCCATCCAGCAGAAGTCTTCATCCAGGTGGCATCTTCTATCTTCATCCATCCGGCACGGAGCGGGTCCATCTTCAAGACATCCGACGCGGAGCATCCTCTTCTGATGACGGCTAACAATGAATGAAGGTTCCTTTAAATGATGTCATCCAAGATGGCGTCCCTCGAATTCCGATTGGCTGATAGGATTCTATCAGCCAATCGGAATTAAGGTAGGAAAAATCTGATTGGTTGATTTAATCAGCCAATCGGATTGAAGTTCAATCCGATTGGCTGATTGGATCAGCCAATAGAATGCGAGGTCAATTCTATTGGCTGATCCAATCAGCCAATCGGATTGAACTTCAATCCGATTGGCTGATTAAATCAACCAATCTGATTTTTCCTAGCTTAATTCCGATTGACTGATAGAATCCTATCATCGGAATTCAAGGGACGCCATCTTGGATAACGTCCTTTAAAGGAACCTTCAGTCAGTGTTAGCCGTCGTCAGAAGAGGTTTTTTTAAGGGGGGATCGGGTGGGTTTTAGAGTAGGGGTGTGTGGGTGGTGGGTTGTAATGTTGGGGGGGTCTTATAGAGCTGATTACTTTGGGGCAATGCCCCGCAAAAAAGGCCCTTTTAAGGGCTGGTAAAAGAGCTGATTACTTTTGTAATTTAGTATAGGGTAGGGAATTTTATTATTTTGGGGGGATTTTTTATTTTATTAGGGGCTTAGATTAGGTGTAATTAGATTAAAATTCTTGTAATATTTTTTTATTTTTTGTAATTTAGTGGGGGGGGTTGTAATTGTAGGTAATTTATTTAATTAATTTATTGATAGTGTAGTGTTAAGTGTATTTGTAACTTAGGTTAGGATTTATTTTACAGGTAATTTTGTAATTATTTTAACTAGGTAGCTATTAATTAGTCAATAACTATTTAATAGCTATTGTACCTAGTTAAAATAAATACAAAGTTGCCTGTAAAATAAATATAAATCCTAAAATAGCTACAATGTAATTATTAGTTATATTGTAGCTATATTAGGGTTTATTTTATAGGTAAGTATTTAGTTTTAAATAGGATTAATTTATTTAATTGTAGTAATTTTATTTAGATTTATTTAAATTATATTTAACTTAGCGGGGTGTTAGGGTTAGAGTTAGACTTAGGTTTAGGGGTTAATAACTTTATTATAGTAGCGGCGACGTTGGGGCGGCAGATTAGGGGTTAATAATTGTAGGTAGGTGGCGGCGATGTTAGGGAGGGCAGATTAGGGGTTAATAAATATAATATAGGTGTCGGCGATGTTAGGGACAGCAGATTAGGGGTTCATAGCTATAATGTAGGTGGCGGTGGTGTCCGGAGCGGCAGATTAGGGGTTAATAATATAACGTAGGTGTCAGCGATAGCGTGGGCGGCAGATTAGGGGTTAATAAGTGTAAGGTTAGGGGTGTTTAGACTCGGGGTTCATGTTAGGGTGTTAGGTGTAGACTTAGAAAGTGTTTCCCCATAGGAAACAATGGGGCTGCGTTAGGAGCTGAACGCTGCTTTTTTGCAGGTGTTAGGTTTTTTTCAGCCAGCTCAGCCCCATTGTATCCTATGGGGAAATCGTGGACGAGCACGTAAGCAACGCTGGTATTGAGGGTTGAAGTGGAGCTAAATTTGGCTCAACATTCACTTTTCTGAGGCTAACGCAGCCATTCAGAAAACTTGTAATACCAGCGTTGGCTTAAGGGTGCGCTGAGAAAAAAAGGCTCATTAGCAACGCAAGTCTTTACCGACAAAACTCCAAATCTAGGCGTTTGGTAGCACTCCCACAATATGTGTGTTAAGATTAAACAGTCCTTTTGTGGTGCGCCCATTTGTGGTGTGATTAACCAAAAAAAAAACTTGTATCTTTTGAATAGGGAGTTGACCAAATCCCCCCCCCCCCCTTTTTGGTTAGTGCACACCACCCAGCCCAGGTGCGTTGCAGACAATATAACTGTGGTATACATATAAAGCTAGGGAGTTTCACTCTGTGTAGGCATGATTTGCAGCAGTGTGGAAACTGATTAGTGTTAGGACCAGTCTATTGTGGGACACCTTGTAAGTGGTGACTGGCTTAGCAGAATATGATCATATTGTGTGACTAAGATCCCTATTTTAATTTAAACAGGCAATTTTTTGCAGCATAAATATAAGTCAATATTATTGTGAGATGTTTATCCCAATCTTATTTGAACTATGTAAGTATATTTAGCAGACAGAAGTTTTTATTTAAATTTAAAAACAGAATTTATGCTTACCTGATAAATTACTTTCTCCAACGGTGTGTCCGGTCCACGGCGTCATCCTTACTTGTGGGAATATCTCTTCCCCAACAGGAAATGGCAAAGAGTCCCAGCAAAGCTGGCCATATAGTCCCTCCTAGGCATTCGACCGACGGACAGGAGGAAAAATATAAGAGAAACCATATGGTACCGTGGTGACTGTAGTTAGAGAAAATAATTCATCAGACCTGATTAAAAAACCAGGGCGGGCCGTGGACCAGACACACCGTTGGAGAAAGTAATTTATCAGGTAAGCATAAATTCTGTTTTCTCCAACATTGGTGTGTCCGGTCCACGGCGTCATCCTTACTTGTGGGAACCAATACCAAAGCTTTAGGACACGGATGAAGGGAGGGAGCAAATCAGGTTACCTAAACGGAAGGCACCACGGCTTGCAAAACCTTTCTCCCAAAAATAGCCTCCGAAGAAGAAAAAGTATAAAATTTGTAAAATTTGGCAAAAGTGTGCAGTGAAGACCAAGTCGCTGCCTTACATATCTGATCAACAGAAGCCTCGTTCTTGAAGGCCCATGTGGAAGCCACAGCCCTAGTGGAGTGAGCTGTGATTCTTTCAGGAGGCTGCCGTCCGGCAGTCTCATAAGCCAATCGGATGATGCTTTTAAGCCAAAAGGAAAGAGAGGTAGAAGTTGCTTTTTTGACCTCTCCTTTTACCAAAATAGACGACAACCAAAGAAGATGTTTGTCTGAACTCTTTTGTAGCTTCTAAGTAGAATTTTAGAGCACGGACTACATCTAAATTGTGTAGCAAACGTTCCTTCTTTGAAACTGGATTCGGACACAAAGAAGGTACAACTATCTCCTGGTTAATATTCTTGTTGGAAACAACCTTTGGAAGAAAACCAGGCTTAGTACGCAAAACAACCTTATCTGAATGGAACACCAGATAGGGCGGAGTACACTGCAGAGCAGATAACTCTGAAACTCTTCTAGCAGAAGAAATAGCAACCAAAAACAAAACTTTCCAAGATAATAACTTAATATCTATGGAATGTAGAGGTTCAAACGGAACCCCTTGAAGAACTGAAAGAACTAGATTTAGACTCCAGGGAGGAGTCAAAGGTCTGTAAACAGGCTTGATCCTAACCAGAGCCTGAACAAATGCTTGAACATCTGGCACTGCTGCCAGTCGTTTGTGTAGTAAGACAGATAAAGCAGAAATCTGTCCCTTTAGAGAACTCGCAGATAATCCTTTATCCAAACCTTCTTGCAGAAAGGAAAGAATCTTAGGAATATTTATCTTATTCCATGGGTATCCCTTGGATTCACACCAACAGATATATCTTTTCCATATTTTATGGTAAATCTTTCTAGTTGCTGGTTTTCTGGCCTGAACCAGAGTATCTATCACAGAATCTGAAAACCCACGCTTTGATAGAATCAAGCGTTCAATCTCCAAGCCGTCAGCTGGAGGGAGACCAGATTTGGATGTTCGAATGGACCCTGAACAAGAAGGTCCTGTCTCAAAGGTAGCTTCCATGGTGGAACCGATGACATATTCACCAGGTCTGCATACCAAGTCCTGCGTGGCCACGCAGGAGCTATCAAGATCACTGAGGCCCTCTCCTGTTTGATCCTGGCTACCAGCCTGGGAATGAGAGGAAACGGTGGAAACACATAAGCTAGGTTGAAGGTCCAAGGTGCTACTAGTGCATCCACTAGAGTCGCCTTGGGATCCCTGGATCTGGACCCGTAGCAAGGAACCTTGAAGTTCTGACGAGACACCATCAGATCCATGTCTGGAATGCCCCATAATTGAGTCAACTGGGCAAAGATCTCCGGGTGGAGTTCCCACTCCCCCGGATGGAATGTCTGACGACTCAGATAATCCGCTTCCCAGTTTTCCACACCTGGGATGTGGATCGCAGATAGATGGCAGGAGTGATCCTCCGCCCATTGTATTATTTTGGTCACTTCTTTCATCGCTAGGGAACTCCTTGTTCCCCCCTGATGATTGATATACGCAACTGTCGTCATGTTGTCTGATTGGAATCTTATGAATCTGGCCTTTGCAAGCTGAGGCCAAGCCCTGAGAGCATTGAATATCGCTCTTAGTTCCAGAATGTTTATCGGGAAAAGAGACTCTTCCCGAGACCATAGTCCCTGAGCTTTCAGGGATTCCCAGACCGCGCCCCAGCCCACTAGACTGGCGTCGGTCGTGACAATGACCCACTCTGGTCTGCGGAAGCTCATTCCCTGGGATAGATGGACCAGGGTCAGCCACCAACGGAGTGAATCTCTGGTCTTCTGATCTATTTGGATCACTGGAGACAAGTCTGTATAGTCCCCATTCCACTGTTTGAGCATGCACAGTTGTAATGGTCTTAGATGAATTCGTGCAAAAGGAACTATGTCCATTGCTGCAACCATCAACCCTACTACTTCCATGCACTGAGCTATGGAAGGACGTGGAACAGAGTGAAGAACTTGACAAGTGCTTAGAAGTTTTGACTTTCTGACATCTGTCAAAAAAATCCTCATTTCTAAGGAATCTATTATTGTTCCCAAGAAGGGAACTCTTGTTGACGGAGACAGAGAACTTTTTTCTATGTTCACCTTCCATCCGTGAGATCTGAGAAAGGCCAAAACGATGTCTGTATGAGCCTTTGCTTTTGAAAGGGACGACGCTTGTATTAGAATGTCGTCCAAGTACGGTACTACTGCAATGCCCCTCGGTCTTAGAACCGCTAGAAGGGACCCGAGTACCTTTGTGAAAATCCTTGGAGCAGTGGCTAACCTCGAATGGGAGGGCCACAAACTGGTAATGTTTGTCCAGAAAGGCGAACCTTAGGAACTGATGATGTTCTTTGTGGAAAGGAATATGTAGGTACGCATCCTTTAGATCCACGGTAGTCATAAATTGACCTTCCTGGATAGTGGGCAGAATCGTTCGAATGGTTTCCATTTTGAACGATGGTACCCTGAGAAATTTGTTTAGGATCTTTAAATCCAGAATTGGTCTGAAGGTTCCCTCTTTTTTGGGAACTACGAACAGATTTGAGTAAAATCCCATTCCTTGTTCCGTCATTGGAACAGGGTGTATCACTCCCATCTTTAACAGGTCTTCTACACAATGTAAGAACGCCTGTCTCTTTATTTGGTTTAAGGATAAGTGAGACATGTGGAACCTTCCCCTTGGGGGTAGTTCCCTGAATTCCAGAAGATAACCCTGAGAAACTATTTCTAGTGCCCAGGGATCCTGAACATCTCTTGCCCAAGCCTGAGCAAAGAGAGAGAGTCTACCCCCTACTAGATCCGGTCCCGGATCGGGGGCTACTCCTTCATGCTGTTTTGTTAGCAGCAGCAGGCTTCTTGGCCTGCTTACCCTTGTTCCAGCCTTGCATAGGTTTCCAGGCTGGTTTGGGCTGTGAGGCATTACCCTCTTGCTTAGAGGATGCAGAACTAGAGGCCGGTCCGTTCCTGAAATTGCAAAAGGAACGAAAATTAGACTTATTCTTGGCCTTGAAAGGCCTATCTTGTGGAAGGGCGTGGCCCTTTCCCCCAGTGATGTCTGAGATAATCTCTTTCAATTCTGGCCCAAAGAGAGTTTTACCTTTGAAAGGGATGTTAAGCAATTTTGTCTTGGATGATACATCCGCTGACCAAGACTTCAGCCAAAGCGCTCTGCGCGCCACAATTGCAAACCCTGAATTTTTCGCCGCTAATCTAGCTAATTGCAAAGCGGCATCTAAAATAAAAGAGTTAGCCAACTTAAGTGCGTGAACTCTGTCCATAACCTCCTCATATGGAGTCTCTCTACTGAGCAACTTTTCTAGTTCCTCGAACCAGAACCACGCTGCTGTAGTGACAGGAACAATGCACAAAATGGGTTGTAGAAGGTAACCTTGCTGTACAAAAATCTTTTTAAGCAAACCTTCCAATTTTTTATCCATAGGATCTTTGAAAGCACAACTATCCTCGATAGGAATAGTAGTTCGCTTGTTTAGAGTAGAAACTGCCCCCTCGACCTTAGGAACTGTCTGCCATAAGTCCTTTCTGGGGTCGACCATAGGAAATAATTTCTTAAATATAGGGGGGGCAACAAAAGGTATGCCGGGCTTCTCCCACTCCTTATTCACTATGTCCGCCACCCGCTTGGGTATAGGAAAAGCGTCGGGTTGCACCAGAACCTCTAGAAACTTGTCCATCTTGCATAATTTCTCTGGAATGACCAAGTTGTCACAATCATCCAGAGTAGATAACACCTCCTTAAGCAGTGCGCGGAGATGTTCTAATTTAAATTTAAATGTCACAACATCAGGTTCAGCTTGTTGAGAAATTTTTCCTGAATCTGAAATTTCCCCATCTGACAAAACCTCCCCCATGGCCACTTCAGATTGGTGTGAGGGTATGACAGAACAATTATCATCAGCGCCCTCCTGCTCTTCAGTGTTTAAAACAGAGCAATCGCGCTTTCTCTGATATGCAGGCATTTTGGATAAAATATTTGCTATGGAGTTATCCATTACAGCCGTCAATTGTTGCATGGTAATAAGCATTGGCGCGCTAGATGTACTAGGGGCCTCCTGCGTGGGCAAAACTGGTGTAGACACAGTAGGAGATGATGTAGTATCATGTCTACTCCCCTCATCTGAGGAATCATCTTGGGCAATTTCATTATCTGTGGCAGTACTGTCCTTACTTTGTTTGGACGCTATGGCACAATTATCACACAATTTTGAATGGGGAGACACATTGGCTTTCATACATATAGAACATAGCTTATCCGCAGGCACAGACATGTTAAACAGGCTTGAACTTGTCAATAAAGCACAAAAACCGTTTTAAAACAAAACCGTTACTGTCTCTTTAAATTTTAAACAGAGCACACTTTATTACTGAATATGTGAAAAAGTATGAAGGAATCGTTCAAAATTTACCAAATTTTCACCACAGTGTCTTAAAGCATTAAAAGTATTGCATACCAATTTTCAGAGCTTTAACCCTTAAAATAACGGAACCGGAGCCGTTTACAAATTTAACCCCTATACAGTCCCAGCTACAGCCTTTGCTGTGACCTAACCAAGCCCAGAGGGGAATACGATACCAAATGACGCCTTCTCAAAACTTTTCCAAGCACTTTCAGGTCCTCACACATGCATCTGCATGTCTTGCTCTCAAAAACAACTGCGCAGTAATGGCGCGAAAATGAGGCTCAGCCTACAACTGGGAAGGCCCTCCCTGACTGGAAAAGGTGTCTAACATAGTGCCTGACGTTAAAAAACGTTCCCCAAGTTTATAAGTGTGAATTATGAGCATAAACATGTATAAAATGTCCAAATAAAGCAATCGATTTAGCCCATAAAAGTGTCTACCAGTTTTATAGCCCATATTAAGCCCTTTATTCTGTTTGAAACTAAGAAAATGGCTTACCGGTCCCCATGAGGGGAAATGACAGCCTTCCAGCATTACACAGTCTTGTTAGAAATATGGCTAGTCATACCTTAAGCAGAAAAGTCTGCTAACTGTTTCCCCCAACTGAAGTTACTTCATCTCAACAGTCCTATGTGGAAACAGCAATCGATTTTAGTTACTGTCTGCTAAAATCATCTTCCTCTCACAAACAGAAATCTTCATCCTTTTCTGTTTCAGAGTAAATAGTACATACCAGCACTATTTTAAAATAACAAACTCTTGATAGTAGAATAAAAAAACTACATTTAAACACCACATCCTCTTAACCATCTCCGTGGAGATGTTGCCTGTGCAACGGCAAAGAGAATGACTGGGGTGGGCGGAGCCTAGGAGGGACTATATGGCCAGCTATGCTGGGACTCTTTGCCATTTCCTGTTGGGGAAGAGATATTCCCACAAGTAAGGATGACGCCGTGGACCGGACACACCAATGTTGGAGAAAGCATATTTAACAGGCAATTTTTTGCAGCATAAATATAAGTCAATATTATTGTGAGATGTCCCAATCTTATTTGAACTATGTAAGTATATTTAGCAGACAGAAGTATATATAAGTATGCTATAAATATGTGGACTTAAGTGGTTGGATGTGCACCAATACTCTTCTGTTTTATAATTGTTTTGGTCACTTTGGTAGCACTCCCACAATATGTGTGTTAAGATTAAACAGTCCTTTTGTGGTGTGCTTAACCAAAAAAAAACCTTGTTGTATCTTTTGAAATTGGTTGCAGCCTGTCGGAACCTTCAGTCTCAGTCATTCTCTTCAGTAGCTATGTGCATGGAAGTTTTAGGTCTCATGACTGCAGCATCGGACTCGTTTTCATATGAGACCTCTCCAGCTTTGTATGCTGAACCAATGGTGCAGGGATTATACAAGGATATCACAATTAATATCCTTAAATCCCAATGTTCGACTTTCTATGACTTGGTGGTTAGATCACCATCGTATAATTTTAGGGGCCTCTTTTGTTCGTCCAACCTGGACTGTGATCACAAAAGATCTGAGTCTTTCAGATTGGGGAGCTGTTTGGGGATCTCTGACAGCACAAGGGGTTTGGAAATCTCAAGAGGCGAGATTAACAATCAATATTTTGGAACTCCGTGCGATTCTCAGGGCTCTTCAGTTCTGGCCTCTGTTGAAGAGGGAACCGTTCATTTGTTTTCAGACAGACAATATCACAACTGTGGCATATGTCAATCATCAGGGTGGGACTCACAGTCCTCAAGCTATGAAAGAAGTATCTCGGATACTGGTTTGGGCGGAATCCAGCTCCTGTCTAATTTCTGCGGTTCATATCCCAGGTATAGACAATTGGGAAACGGATTAAGTCAGTCGTCAGACTTTACATCCGAGAGAATGGTCTCTCCACCCAGATGTGTTTTCTCAAATTGTTCAGATGTGGGGACTTCCAGAAATAGATCTGATGGCATCTCATCTAAACAAAAAACTTCCCAGGTACCTGTCCAGGTCCAGGGATCCTCAGGCGGAAGCAGTGGATGCATTGACACTTCCTTGGTGTTATCAACATACTTATATTATCCCGCCTCCAATTCTTCTTCCAAGAGTGATCTCCAAAATCATCATGGAGCAATCGTTTGTGCTGCTGGTGGCTCCAGCATGGCCTCACAGGTTTTGGTATGCGGATCTTGTTCGGATGTCCAGTTGCCAACCTTTTTTTTTTTTATCTTTGCTATTCTGCTTGTTTAAATAAATGCTTTGAGAAAAATATATATTTTCCTGTGCTCCATTTTCATTTGTGACCAGTTGCCAACCTTGGCCACTTCCATTAAGGCTAGACCTTCTATCTCAAGGTCCGTTTTTCCATCAGGATCTCAAATCATTAAATTTAAAGGTATGGAAATTGAACGCTTAGTGCTTAGTCATAGAAGTTTCTCTGACTCAGTGATTAATACTATGTTACAGGCTCATAAATCTGTTTCTAGAAAGATTTATTATCGAGTTTGGAAGACTTAAATTTCATGGTGTTCTTCTCATAAATTCTCTTGACATTCTTTTAGAATTCCTAAAGTTTTACAGTTTCTTCAGGATGGTTTGGATAAAGGTTTGTCTGCAAGTTCCTTGAAAGGACCAATCTCTGCTCTTTCTGTTTTATTTCACAGAAAGATTGCTAAACTTCCTGATATTCATTGTTTTGTGCAGGCTTTGGTTCGTATCAAGCCTGTCATTAAATCAATCTCTCCTCCTTGGAGTCTTAATTTAGTTTTGAAGGCTTTACAGGCTCCTCCGTTTGAGCCTATGCATTCCTTGGACATTAAACTACTTTCTTGGAAAGTGTTGTTTCTTTTGGCCATCTCTTCTACTAGAAAAGTTTCTGAATTATCCGCTCTCTCTTGTGAATCTCCTTTTCTGATTTTTCATCAGGATAAGGCGGTTTTGCGGACTTCATTTAAATTCTTACCTAAGGTTGTGAATTCTAACAACATTAATAGAGAAATTGTTGTCCCTTCCTTGTGTCCTAATCCTAAGAATTCTTTGGAGAGATCCTTACATTCTTTGGATGTGGTAAGAGCTTTGAAATATTATGTTGAAGCTACTAAAGATTTCAGGAAGACTTCTAGTCTATTTGTTATATTTTCTGGTTTTAGGAAAGGTCAGAAGGCTTCTGCTGTTTCCTTGGCTTCGTGCTTAAAGCTTTTGATTCATCTACTAGATCAGTCTCCACTTTGTGGGCTTTTAAGAATGAAGCTTCAGTTGATCAGATTTGCAAAGCAGCAACTTGGTCTTCATTGCATACATTTACTAAATTCTACTGTTTTGATGTATTTGCTTCTTCTGCTTTTTGGTAGAAAAGTTCTTCAGACAGCTGTTTCAGTTTGATTCTTCTGCTTAAGTTTTTCTTTTCATTTATGAGAATAAACTTTTTGGGTTGTGGATTAATTTTTTTCAGCGAAAAATGGCTGTTTTTGTTTTGTCCCTCCCTCTCTAGTGACTCTTGCGTGGAGTTCCACATCTTGGGTATTGCTATCCCATACGTCACTAGCTCATGGACTCTTGCCAATTACATGAAAGAAAACATAATTTATGTAAGAACTTACCTGATAAATTCATTTATTTCATATTGGCAGGAGTCCATGAGGCCCACCCTTTTTTATGGTAGTTATGATTTTTTTGTATAAAGCACAATTATTTCCAAATTCCTTTGTAGATGCTTTTTACTCCTTTCTTTATCACCCCACTAGTTGGCTATTCGTTAAACTGAATTGTGGGTGTGGTGAGGGGTGTATTTCTAGGCATTTTGAGGTTTGGGAAATTTTGCCCCTCCTGGTAGGATTGTATATCCCATACGTTACTAGCTTATGGACTATTGCCAATATGAAAGAAATGAATTTATCAGGTAAGTTCTTACATAAATTATTTTGTTTTTAATTTAAATCAACATACAGAGTTAAGAAAAAGGCCTTAGTCCCATTGTTCCTCTGCAAATCTATGTATACAGAATCAACCCCTTACCTCTTGAAAGGACAGTAAACAGCTTGTTACAAGACATTTCTGTTGTGTTTCTACAATCAGCCAAGTCTTAAATGGACATGAAACCCAATTTCTTTATTTTTTGATTCAGATAGAGCATGCCATTTTAAATAACTTTCAAATTTACTTCTGTTATCTAATTTGTTTTGTTCTCTTGGTATCCTTTGTTGAAAAGGATACCTAGGTAGGCTCCATGACCTGCTGATTGGTGGCTGCACGTATATGCCTCGTTATTGGCTCACCCATGTGCACTGCTGTTTCTTCAACAAAGGATACCAATAGAATGAAGCAAATAAGATAATAGAAGTAAACTGGAAAGTTGATTAAAATTGTATTCTCTACCTATATCATGAAAGAAAAAAAATTGGGATTAATGTCCCTTTAACGTTTTTAAAACAAATTAAAATACTTTTTACTGTAATTATTTACCAATTGCCAAACTCCACCTGGCATTTGCCTTATTTAGAGGAGCCAATCTGGGCTTTAGATTTAGTCTGAAGACAACAAGGCTAGCTCTGGTTATAATGTTAGTATAGAGTTCATTGTTTTGCTGTTGGTATCAGGTAAAGCAAATTATGGACAGATATACAGCAGCGTTAGCCTTGAGAAGTTAGCAAGGTGCAGTTTAAGTTCTGCAATTTAGAAATTACTCAATTTTCAGACCTTAATTCAATTAAAAGGGGCAAAATAAATAATAAAGTAATATAGCAAAGTTGTTTAATAACGCATAACTAAACATTTTATATACAAATTTTAAGGTGTTTACTGTCCCTTTAAGTGCTAAGTTTCAATAAGTTTAATGAATAGAGGATTGCTTGGAGTGAAATAAATCTGCACAAGGAGCTAGGTGTGAGGAGGGAAAGGAAAGCAGTAGAACAGACTACTCCATAAGTCTTTGTATCTACGAGTGTATAGCCAGAGTAGCTTTATCATAATATTCTCTCCCTAGAGGAGAAAACCTATGATGATAGGTTTAAATAAAAATGTTATTAAAGTATTGATTATTTTTCTCATTACAATAAAGTACAGAAAAAAAGTTGTCCAAATATGAATGATTAAAGGGACAGTCTATTTGATTTTTTGTTATTGTTTTAACCCCTTAGTGACCAGAGCACTTTTCCATTTTCTGTCCGTTTGGGACCAAGGCTATTTTTACATTTTTGCGGTGTTTGTGTTTAGCTGTAATTTTCTTCTTACTCATTTACTGTACCCACACATATTATATACCGTTTTTCTCGCCATTAAATGGACTTTCTAAAGATACCATTATTTTCATCATATCTTATAATTTACTATAAAAAAAATTATAAAATATGAGGAAAAAATGGAAAAAAACAGAATTTATGTTTACCTGATAAATTTCTTTCTCCAACGGTGTGTCCGGTCCACGGCGTCATCCTTACTTGTGGGATATTCTCCTCCCCAACAGGAAATGGCAAAGAGCCCAGCAAAGCTGGTCACATGATCCCTCCTAGGCTCCGCCTACCCCAGTCATTCGACCGACGTTAAGGAGGAATAATAGCATAGGAGAAACCATATGGTACCGTGGTGACTGTAGTTAAAGAAAATAAATTATCAGACCTGATTAAAAAACCAGGGCGGGCCGTGGACCGGACACACCGTTGGAGAAAGAAATTTATCAGGTAAACATAAATTCTGTTTTCTCCAACATAGGTGTGTCCGGTCCACGGCGTCATCCTTACTTGTGGGAACCAATACCAAAGCTTTAGGACACGGATGAAGGGAGGGAGCAAATCAGGTCACCTAAATGGAAGGCACCACGGCTTGCAAAACCTTTCTCCCAAAAATAGCCTCAGAAGAAGCAAAAGTATCAAACTTGTAAAATTTGGTAAAAGTGTGCAGTGAAGACCAAGTCGCTGCCCTACATATCTGATCCACAGAAGCCTCGTTCTTGAAGGCCCATGTGGAAGCCACAGCCCTAGTGGAATGAGCCGTGATTCTTTCGGGAGGCTGCCGTCCGGCAGTCTCGTAAGCCAATCTGATGATGCTTTTAATCCAAAAAGAGAGAGAGGTAGAAGTTGCTTTTTGACCTCTCCTTTTACCTGAATAAACAACAAACAGGGAAGATGTTTGTCTAAAATCCTTTGTAGCATCTAAATAGAATTTTAGAGCGCGAACAACATCCAAATTGTGCAACAAGCGTTCCTTCTTTGAAACT
This sequence comes from Bombina bombina, assembly GCF_027579735.1. NCBI lineage: Eukaryota > Metazoa > Chordata > Amphibia > Anura > Bombinatoridae > Bombina > Bombina bombina. The sequence goes on along the minus strand of NC_069503.1, from coordinate 202,949,548 downwards.
GGTTTCGGACACAGAGAAGGTACGATAATCTCCTGGTTAATGTTTTTGTTAGAAACAACTTTTGGAAGAAAACCAGGTTTAGTACGTAAAACCACCTTATCTGCATGGAACACCAGATAAGGAGGAGAACACTGCAGAGCAGATAATTCTGAAACTCTTCTAGCAGAAGAAATTGCAACTAAAAACAAAACTTTCCAAGATAATAACTTAATATCAACGGAATGTAAGGGTTCAAACGGAACCCCCTGAAGAACTGAAAGAACTAGATTGAGACTCCAAGGAGGAGTCAAAGGTTTGTAAACAGGCTTGATTCTAACCAGAGCCTGAACAAAGGCTTGAACATCTGGCACAGCTGCCAGTTTTTTGTGAAGTAACACCGACAAGGCAGAAATCTGTCCCTTCAGGGAACTTGCCGATAATCCTTTTTCCAATCCTTCTTGAAGGAAGGATAGAATCCTAGGAATCTTAACCTTGTCCCAAGGGAATCCTTTAGATTCACACCAACAGATATATTTTTTCCAAATTTTGTGGTAAATCTTTCTAGTTACAGGCTTTCTGGCCTGAACAAGAGTATCGATAACAGAATCTGAGAAACCTCGCTTCGATAAAATCAAGCGTTCAATCTCCAAGCAGTCAGCTGGAGTGAAACCAGATTCGGATGTTCGAACGGACCCTGAACAAGAAGGTCTCGTCTCAAAGGTAGCTTCCAAGGTGGAGCCGATGACATATTCACCAGATCTGCATACCAAGTCCTGCGTGGCCACGCAGGAGCTATCAAGATCACCGACGCCCTCTCCTGATTGATCCTGGCTACCAGCCTGGGGATGAGAGGAAACGGCGGGAACACATAAGCTAGTTTGAAGGTCCAAGGTGCTACTAGTGCATCCACTAGAGCCGCCTTGGGATCCCTGGATCTGGACCCGTAGCAAGGAACTTTGAAGTTCTGACGAGAGGCCATCAGATCCATGTCAGGAATGCCCCAAAGTTGAGTGACTTGGGCAAAGATTTCCGGATGGAGTTCCCACTCCCCCGGATGCAATGTCTGACGACTCAGAAAATCCGCTTCCCAATTTTCCACTCCCGGGATGTGGATAGCAGACAGGTGGCAGGAGTGAGACTCCGCCCATAGAATAATCTTGGTCACTTCTTCCATCGCTAGGGAACTCCTTGTTCCCCCCTGATGGTTGATGTACGCAACAGTCGTCATGTTGTCTGATTGAAACCGTATGAACTTGGTCCCCGCTAGCTGAGGCCAAGCCCTGAGAGCCTTGAATATCGCTCTCAGTTCCAGAATATTTATCGGTAGAAGAGATTCTTCCCGAGACCAAAGACCCTGAGCTTTCAGGGATCCCCAGACCGCGCCCCAGCCCATCAGACTGGCGTCGGTCGTGACAATGACCCACTCTGGTCTGTGGAATGTCATCCCTCGTGACAGGTTGTCCAGGGACAGCCACCAACGGAGTGAGTCTCTGGTCCTCTGATTTACTTGTATCTTTGGAGACAAGTCTGTATAGTCCCCATTCCACTGACTGAGCATGCACAGTTGTAATGGTCTTAGATGAATGCGCGCAAAAGGAACTATGTCCATTGTCGCTACCATCAACCCGATCACTTCCATGCACTGAGCTACGGAAGGAAGAGGAACGGAATGAAGTATTCGACAAGAGTCCAGAAGCTTTGTCTTTCTGGCCTCTGTTAGAAAAATCCTCATTTCTGAGGAGTCTATAATTGTTCCCAAGAAGGGAACCCTTGTTGACGGGGATAGAGAACTCTTTTCCACGTTCACTTTCCAGCCGTGCGATCTGAGAAAGGCCAGGACGATGTCCGTGTGAGCCTTTGCTCGAGGGAGGGACGACGCTTGAATCAGAATGTCGTCCAGGTAAGGTACAACTGCAATGCCCCTTGGTCTTAGCACAGCTAGAAGGGACCCTAGTACCTTTGTGAAAATCCTTGGAGCAGTGGCTAATCCGAAAGGAAGCGCCACGAACTGGTAATGTTTGTCCAGGAATGCAAACCTTAGGAACCGATGATGTTCCTTGTGGATAGGAATATGTAGATACGCATCCTTTAAATCCACCGTGGTCATGAATTGACCTTCCTGGATGGAAGGAAGGATAGTTCGAATGGTTTCCATCTTGAAAGATGGGACCTTGAGAAATTTGTTTAAGATCTTGAGATCTAGGATTGGTCTGAACGTTCCCTCTTTTTTGGGAACTATGAACAGATTGGAGTAGAACCCCATCCCTTGTTCTCTCAATGGAACAGGATGAATCACTCCCATTTTTAACAGGTCTTCTACACAATGTAAGAACGCCTGTCTTTTTATGTGGTCTGAAGACAACTGAGACCTGTGGAACCTTCCCCTTGGGGGAAGTCCCTTGAATTCCAGAAGATAACCCTGGGAGACTATTTCTAGCGCCCAAGGATCCAGAACATCTCTTGCCCAAGCCTGAGCGAAGAGAGAGAGTCTGCCCCCCACCAGATCCGGTCCCGGATCGGGGGCCGATATTTCATGCTGTCTTGGTAGCAGTGGCAGGTTTCTTTGCCTGCTTTCCCTTGTTCCAGCCTTGCATTGGTCTCCAAGCTGGCTTGGCCTGAGAAGAATTACCCTCTTGCTTAGAGGACGTAGCACCTTGGGCTGGTCCGTTTTTACGAAAGGGACGAAAATTAGGTCTATTTTTTGCCTTGAAAGGCCGATCCTGAGGAAGGGCATGGCCCTTACCCCCAGTGATATCAGAGATAATCTCTTTCAAGTCAGGACCAAACAGCGTTTTCCCCTTGAAAGGAATGTTTAGTAGCTTGTTCTTGGAAGACGCATCAGCCGACCAAGATTTCAACCAAAGCGCTCTGCGCGCCACAATAGCAAACCCAGAATTCTTAGCCGCTAACTTAGCCAATTGCAAAGAGGCGTCTAGAGTGAAAGAATTAGCCAATTTGAGAGCATTGACTCTGTCCATAATCTCCTCATAAGGAGGAGAGTCACTATCGAGCACCTTAATCAGTTCATCAAACCAGAAATATGCGGCTGTAGTGACAGGGACAATGCATGAAATGGGTTGTAGAAGGTAACCCTGCTGAACAAACATCTTTTTAAGCAAACCTTCTAATTTTTTATCCATAGGATCTTTGAAAGCACAACTATCCTCTATGGGAATAGTGGTGCGTTTGTTTAAAGTAGAAACCGCTCCCTCGACCTTGGGGACTGACTGCCATAAGTCCTTTCTGGGGTCGACCATAGGAAACAATTTTTTAAATATGGGGGGAGGGACGAAAGGAATACCGGGCCTTTCCCATTCTTTATTAACAATGTCCGCCACCCGCTTGGGTATAGGAAAAGCTTCTGGGAGCCCCGGCACCTCTAGGAACTTGTCCATTTTACATAGTTTCTCTGGGATGACCAAATTTTCACAATCATCCAGAGTGGATAATACCTCCTTAAGCAAAATGCGGAGATGTTCCAATTTAAATTTAAAAGTAATCACATCCGATTCAGCCTGCTGAGAAATGTTCCCTAAATCAGTAATTTCTCCCTCAGACAAAACCTCCCTGGCTCCCTCAGATTGGGTTAGGGGCCCTTCAGAGATATTAATATCAGCGTCGTCATGCTCTTCAGTAACTAAAACAGAGCATCCACGCTTACGCTGACAAGGGTTCATTTTGGCTAAAATGTTTTTGACAGAATTATCCATTACAGCCGTTAATTGTTGCATAGTAAGGAGTATTGGCGCGCTAGATGTACTAGGGGCCTCCTGAGTGGGCAAGACTCGTGTAGACGAAGGAGGGAATGATGCAGTACCATGCTTACTCCCCTCACTTGAGGAATCATCTTGGGCATCATTGTCATTATCACATAAATCACATTTATTTAAATGAATAGGAATTCTGGCTTCCCCACATTCAGAACACAGTCTATCTGGTAGTTCAGACATGTTAAACAGGCATAAACTTGATAAGAAAGTACAAAAAACGTTTTGAAATAAAACCGTTACTGTCACTTTAAATTTTAAACTGAACACACTTTATTACTGCAATTGCGAAAAAACATGAAGGAATTGTTCAAAATTCACCAAACTTTCACCACAGTGTCTTAAAGCCTTGAAAATATTGCACACCAATTTTGGAAGCTTTAACCCTTAAAATAACGGAACCGGAGCCGTTTTAAGCTTTAACCCCTTTACAGTCCCTGGTATCTGCTTTGCTGAGACCCAACCAAACCCAAGGGGAATACGATACCAAATGATGCCTTCAGAAGTCTTTTATCAGTATCAGAGCTCCTCTCACATGCGACTGCATGCCATGCCTCTCAAAAACAAGTGCGCAACACCGGCGCGAAAATGAGACTCTGCCTATGCTTTGGGAAAGCCCCTAAAGAATAAGGTGTCTAAAACAGTGCCTGCCGATATAATTATATCAAAATACCCAGAATAAATGATTCCTCAAGGCTAAATAAGTGTTAATATCAATCGATTTAGCCCAAAAAATGTCTACAGTCTAAATAAGCCCTTGTGAAGCCCTTATTTACAATCGTAATAAACATGGCTTACCGGATCCCATAGGGAAAATGACAGCTTCCAGCATTACATCGTCTTGTTAGAATGTGTCATACCTCAAACAGCAAAGGACTGCAAACTGTTCCCCCAACTGAAGTTAATGCTCTCAACAGTCCTGTGTGGAACAGCCATGGATTTTAGTTACGGTTGCTAAAATCATTTTCCTCATACAAACAGAATTCTTCATCTCTTTTCTGTTTCTGAGTAAATAGTACGTACCAGCACTATTTGAAAATAACAAACTCTTGATTGAATAATGAAAAACTACAGTTAAACACTAAAAAACTCTAAGCCATCTCCGTGGAGATGTTGCCTGTACAACGGCAAAGAGAATGACTGGGGTAGGCGGAGCCTAGGAGGGATCATGTGACCAGCTTTGCTGGGCTCTTTGCCATTTCCTGTTGGGGAGGAGAATATCCCACAAGTAAGGATGACGCCGTGGACCGGACACACCTATGTTGGAGAAAAACACACTTTTTCTAACTTTGACCCCCAAAATCTGTTACATATCTAAAACCACCAAAAAACACCCATGCTAAATAGTTTCTAAATTTTGTCCTGAGTTTAGAAATACCCAATGTTTACATGTCCTTTGCTTTTTTTGCAAGTTATAGGGCCATAAATACAAGTAGCACTTTGCTATTTCCAAACCATTTTTTTCCAAAATTAGCGCTAGTTACATTAGAACACTGATATCTTTCAGGAATCCCTGAATATCCCTTGACAAGTATATATTTTTTTTTAGTAGACATCCCAAAGTATTGATCTAGGCCAATTTTGGTATATTTCATACCACCATTTCACCGCCAAATGCGATCAAATACAAAAAATTGTTCACTTTTTCACAAATTTTTTCACAAACTTTAGGTTTCTCACTGAAATCATTTACAAACAGCTTGTGCAATTATGGCATAAATGGTTGTAAATTCCTCTCTGGGATCCCCTTTGTTCAGAAATAGCACACATATATGGCTTTGGCGTTGCTTTTTGGTAATTAGAAGGCCGCTAAATGCCACTGCGCACCACAAGTGTATCATGCCCAGCAGTTAAGGGGTTAATTAGGGAGCTTTTAGGGAGCTTGTAGGGTTAATTTTAGCTTTAGTGTAGTGTAGTAGACAACCCCAAGTATTGATCTAGGCACATTTTGGTATATTTCATGCCACCATTTCACCGCCAAATGCGATCAAATTAAAAAAAACTTAAAATTTTTCACAATTTTAGGTTTCTCACTGAAATCATTTACAAACAGCTTGTGCAATTATGGCACAAATGGTTGTAAATGCTTGTCTGGGATCCCCTTTGTTCAGAAATAGCAGACATATATGACTTTGGCGTTGCTTTCTGGTAATTAGAAGGCCACTAAATCCTGTTGCGCCTCACACGTGTATTATGGCTAGCAGTGAAAGGGTTAATTAGGGAGTTTGTAGTGAGCTTGCAGGGTTAATTTTAGCTTTAGTGTAGAGATCAGCCTCCCATCTGACACATCCCACCCCCTGATCCCTCCCAAACAGCTCCCTTCCCTCCCCCACCCCACAATTGTCCCCGCCATCTTAAGTACTGGCAGAAAGTCTGCCAGTACTAAAATAAAAGGGTTTTTAAAAAAAAAATGAAATTTTTTTTAGCATATTTACATATGCTACTGTGTAGGATCCCCCCCTTAGCCCCCAACCTCCCTGATCCCCCCCAAAACCGCTCTCTAACCCTCCCCTCTGCCTTATTGGGGGCCATCTTGGGTACTGGCAGCTGTCTGCCAGTACCCAGTTTACAATAAAAAGTGCTTTTTTGGGTTTTTTTTTTGTTTTTTTCTGTAGTGTAGCTTCCCCCAACCCCCCACCCCCCACAAACAAACCCCCACCACCTTGCTGATTGTTTGGATTTTAGTTTTTATTATATTTTTTATATCCCCATTTTCTGCAGTGTAGCGGTTCCCACCCGCTCCCTCCCCGTGCACGCGCCCGCCCCCACCCTCCCGTGCACGCGCGCGCGCCCGTGCGCGCCCCCAGCCACCCCCGCCCACGATCCCGCCCCCCTTCAGATCCACATGGCCATCGATGGCCGCCACCCGCCTCCCGGTCCGGCTCCCACCCACCAACGCAGGTAGCCACCGATCTCCGGTGCAGAGAGGGCCACAGAGTGGCTCTCTCTGCACCGGATGACTTAAAAAGGTTATTGCAGGATGCCTCCATATCGAGGCATCACTGCAATAACCGGAAAGCAGCTGGAAGCGAGCAGGATCGCTTCCAGCTGCTTTCCACACTGAGGACGTGCAGGGTACGTTCTCAGGCATTAACTGCCTTTTTTCTGAGGACGTACCCTGCACGTCCTCAGTCGTTAAGGGGTTAAAAGATAATGTCTTTACTACCCATTCCCTAGCTTTGCAACATTGTTATATCAATATACCAATCCACTTCAGGTCGTCCCTTACCTCAGTGCTTTTTACATTGCGCACAACAGTCAGTGCTAGTTCATTTGTGCCATGTAGATAACATTGTGCTCATTCCCGTGGAGAATGAAAATGGTTATGCAAGAACCAGCATTGATTGGCTAAAATGCATTTTGTAAAAAGCACTAATATAACGGGCAGTCTGCAGGGGCTTAGATACAGGTAATCATGGAGGTAAAATGTATATCAATATAACAGTGTTGGTTATGCAAAACTGGGGAATGTGTAATAAAGGGATTATCTGTCTTTTTAAATAATAACCATTTTCAAGTAGACTGTCCCTTTAACCTATTAAACAGGAGATAGTTCACCTCACAATCATTTCATAATTACCTATGTATTTCTAATGGTATACAACCAAATCAGTACTTTAAATTGATGTGATTCAAATAACATCCACTCTTTGAGATGGAGATCCAGTTAGAGGGAAAATTAGGAATCTCAGTTTCAGCTACACATCTGTTATGTCGTTAAGGGGTTAAGGAAAATAGCTGCAAACTCTGCATAGAATGCTTCTTTTCAGGTTTAAAGAATTCCTCAATTACATCAGTATACCAGGTATCTGTTGTATTGGTTTCACAACTGAAAACCACATACATCCCACAGGGTTTCAAAAAACATGTTTAATTACTAGAATATTATGGAAAAAATATAATATATTGATAATAGTAATACTAATTATAGTCATTGGGATACTTAGTGTGCATGGTCGCCGCTCCATCAGACATTAAAAGCATTACCAAAAATACTAAACCTTTTACTATATCAGATCCAGTTAATTGATGTGTACTAAATCAGGGTAATCCCCAATTGTATGACTCACTTCCTTTGAGAAAAGCTTAAAGGGACACTCAAGACAAAATATACTTTTATGATTCAGAAAGAGAATGCAGTTTAAGGCACTTTCCAATTTACTTCCATTATCAAATTGTGCAGTCTTTTATAATACACACTGTCTGGGGAACAAGTGCTTTCTGAACATGTGCACAAGCTCACAGGGTATACGTATACTAGCCTGTGATTGGCTAATGCCTGTCACATGCTACAAGGAGCTGGAAAATGAGAGACAAAATAAATTTTAGAGAAATAATATACTGCTTATTTAAAATTTAAAGTTGGTGTTAAATCATTGTCTTTTTATTATGCACTTGTTAATTATGGAATTATACTGCATTGAGTGATCATTTAAAGGACCACTAAAGTAGAAATTAAACTTTCATGATTCAGATACAGCATACAATTGTAAACAATTCTCCAATTCACATCCATTATCTAAAAATGCACAATCTTTTATATGCACTTTCTGAGGAATCAGCTCCTACTGAGCATATACAAGAATACACAGAATACAGTTATATGCATTTTACAATTGGCAACTGGGAAGGAAAATAAAACCAACTTTGAAATTTGTCAGAAATTGTTTTACTTACCATTGTGAAATTCAAACTAGGTGTTTTTACATTGTCTATTTATTATGCATTTACTGATTATGCCATGGGTCGACAAATCTATTTAAAATTTAGGAGACAGTAAGAATATTTAGAAGCCAGTGATATTTGTATATGCTGTGCAAAAGTCTTAGGCCACTATTAGATTTGTTATTTTAGCAGAGTTTTAATGACCATCCATGTTTATTTCCCAGTCTCTTTATTAAGACACAAACAGAAAATACAGGAAATATGTACACAAAATATAAAAAACACAATTTTCATAACAAAATAGCTGTTTCAGGCAAACGTCAGTATTTAGTGTAACCTCCCTTGGCACTAAGGACATCTTGAACAATTTTGGGGAGACTGTCCTGAAGTTTTCTGAAGTTATCTTCTGGTATATTATACCAGGCTTCTTTCAGCACTTCCCAGAGTTCTCCTTTAGATTTAGTTTTTTCTTTTATTTCATTCTCTGTGCCGCTGATCCCATACTGCCTCCATAATATTCAGGTCTGTGGAGGGAATTCAATGACTGTCAGTGTTTTATCAGCTGTTTTTCTCTCCAAATATGATTTCACTGCATTAGCAGTGTGCTCGGGATCATTATCATGCTGAAAAATAAAACCATTCCCAATCAGGCACTTTCCAGAAGGAATGGCAAGATGAATTAAAACCTGTCTGTACTTTTCAGCATTCATGATCCCATCAATTTCAACAATATTGCCAACACCATTGGCAGAAATGCAGCCCCAAACCATGGCAGACCCTTCACCATGTTTCACTGAAGGCCGCAAGCACTCATTCTTAAATCTCTCTCCAACTCTTCTTCTCACATATTGTCGACGATTGGACCCAAAAACTTCAAACTTGGATTTGTCACTCCATAATACTCTTTTCCACTGATTTTCATGCCAATCTTTGTGAGCTTTAGCATATCTTAGACTTTTCACCCTGTTCCCTTCCGAAAAAGTGGTTTCTTGGCTGCAACCCTTCCACAAAGACCATTCTTGATCAAGCTTCTTCGGACTGTAGAAGGGTCGACTTGGCATCTAGATGAAGCTGCCAGATGCTGAGTCTGGTCATGCTGGACTTCTTCCGGTCTCTCAAAGAAGAACTTCAGATTTTGAAAGTTTTCTTGGCCTTCCAGTGCTTGTTTGTCCTTGACCTGTCCTGATTCTTCAAATTTCTTTATAACAGCTTGAATTAGGGATGCACCGAAATGAAAATTCTGGACCAAACCCGATACCGAAAATTCAGGATGCCCCTGGCCGAAAACCGAAACAAAACCAATTTTTTTTTTCTTTTTTAACTACAGTGTGTGTGTGTAGCTGAGAGTAGGGGGTGTTAGGGTTACGTTAGGTTTAGAGTTAGGTTTAGGCAGGAAAGCTCCAACAAATAGTTGTGGTCACTTGTACCATAGGGCAGTGATTTTTAACCTTTTTTTTGCCGTGGCACACTTTTTTACATAAAAAAAATCCTGTGGCACTCCACCATCCCAAAATTTAAAAAAAAATCACACATTGTAGCCTAATACAGCATACATATATATATATATATATATATATATACACATACACACAAACACACACATACTGTATGTATTGTGCTGTTATGCCATGCCTCCTACAAACTACCCCTGCACTGGGAGTAAAAAACAAGCAAAGTTTAAAAAATATGTCACACTGTTGTCAGTCTGCCGTGGCACACCTGAGAATCTCTCACGGCACACTAGTGTGCCACGGCACACTGGTTGAAAAACACTGCCGTAGGGCGTGATCTGCAGTGAAACTGGTGGAGCTCTACAAGAGAGAGTGTGGTTGTAGCCAGACAACAATATGAGGTGGACATGTGTTTTGTTTTTGGGTGTAGTTATCCGTTGGATGGGCGTGGCTGCACCTGATCGTATCTCCACCAAGTTCCTGGTTCATGTCTCACACTGACCCATCAGATTATATGTCCGGAGCCCCAAATGGAGTCTGCCTGTCAGATATCACCAGGACCACCGGACTTAGCTACGACCTTACATGCAAGGTGGTTATAGAAAGTTATTGTGCTTTTTTTGTATACACTGTGTGGTGGGTGCTAATTTGTACCAACAGTGAGCTTGGGGCTTATGCATATATAGTGTGCATGCATATTTGTCTCAGGCGAATGGAATGTCTACGCACAAGAGGCTGATGTATGATCACTGTATATAAGGCTTATACATATTCACTGTGTGTGCTTTGGGCTGTGTCTGATAATATCAAGTGTTTATAAACATGTTACTTATCCTCCTTTGAATACTGTAATCAGAACTTTGGTTTCCTTCTAAAAAAAAAAAAAAAAGGGCACTGCTGGTTTCAAATATCATCATGTCATGGTACTTATGTGTGTGATCTGTGTACCATGCCAATGCTGTGCTGCTCCCCTTATGCTAAGGATAGACATGTAACTCAATAGAACAGGGGATGGCTGTACATTTTTAGCCATTTTGGTCCTCTTTGTGCCAAAATTGGAATTGCACATTTTCGGTCGCCCAAATTTTAGTGCATCGCTAGTATTATTCTTTATTTAGTTCTGTGTAACAGAATCAGATTTAACCGTTTTTTGTTTTTTTAACAGTAAGTCAAGTAATGAACTCAAACAGCAGCTCTAGGCTGGTATCAAATTTGAAATATGCTACACAATAATTTTACCGAAAATAAAAGGCAAAAAAAACGAAAAACGAAATAACCAAAAATGCTATTTTCGGCCAAAACTTTCTGCGGCCGAAATTTCGGTGCATCCCTAGCTTGAATACCACATCTTGAGTATCTAGTTTGTTTGCCGATTTCCCTTTGATGCTGATGCAAAAGTATGATTTTATGCCTGTCAAATTTTGTGATCTTTGTCATTTTGAATGGAATGATGTGATTTAAAGTTGGTCTTATTAGCAAGCTTCCAATTAATTAAACTCATACCACATGTGTATGTAATGCTCAAGCATGTCTTGCTCAAACCTGGTGTAATATACCTTTTTCAAGCAATCGTTTTGACATGAAATAGTAGGACAAATACAGGTGTTAGCAATGACATTAATTAGGGTTCTATTCCATTTAGGTTTACGAGAGTCAGGTTCCAGCTACTATTGCTCAAGTGTAAAAGGGAGGTAACAATAAGTACTTGCCACTTTAGCTTATAGAAGCTGTTTTTTTTCTGGGGTTTTTTTTTTTTTAATGGTAATTACTTCAGCCATTACCATTTTATTGTGGCAGCTTCCTACCTGATAAAAGCACACCCTGCTTGTCAAGTCAAGTCAAGAATACTTTATGATCATGACATTATGATTAGTGCTCCCACCTCTATTAAAAAAAAAAAAAAAAAAAAAAAACACTGTCGAGCAAGCTTGTGCAGAGCCGGGTTTGCATTTACCTTAGATCACAGCTCTATGATAATAGGCTGTTAAGCAAGCTTGTTTCTGACTAAATCTCTGACAAATTATGCTTATATTTTGCACTGATATTTTAAAATGTAAAGCAAAAAAAAAAAAGGGTTTGGTTTTTAAGATTTCAGTCTGTGAACATCCAAAATATAAGAGACCACATCAATACTCTCACACTGAAAGTAGAGGTACATCGTAAAACCACTTCCTTACAGAAAGCAGCCAGGTGTCCTAAAATGTCTTCTACCTAAATATTTAGGCAGGTTCCTAGATTGTGGACAAATGTGTTGAGCCCTGTTATATACAGATACAAATCCCCAAATCCGGAATTTCATAATCCAAACTTATTCTGAAATCCAAACTTTTTAATTAATATTTTTTTTTAAATAAAATGATCAAAAATTACTATTTACCCCACCTGCAAGTCACATTCTTATCACCCTGTGTCTGTTTTGTTTTTTCGTGTGTTCTAAAATGCAAATAATAGTCTATATTTATTCAAAACAACAAATATTACATTTCTGATTACAGTGCTGTACTATCTTTTTGAGGGTACTGATATGAAAAAGTATTAAAAATGATGTAAAACTACCTTTAGGTTTTAGGTTCTATGTATAAGCTGTTTTATTAAATGTAAATATTGCATAAATGACATTAGATATCCCCTCTCCAAACTGTCCCATTTTAAAGATGCAAATATTCCAAAATCCAAACTATTTTGAAATCCAAACCTTTCCCAGTCCCAAGCAGTTTGGATAAAGGGTTTTCTAATTGTACATATATACACTTACACACCATGAAAATGTAACAATTGCTGCTTTAATTTTTAGGTGGGTTCTGAAACATCCACCAATGTGTGAATTGCCTAGCAGACCAGGTGTTTGACCTTATGCTAAAAGGATATGAAACCAATTTTTTTTTCTTTCATGATTCAGATAGAGCATTCAATTTTAACCCCTTAACGACCGAGGACGTGCCAGGAACGTCCTACAAAAAAACACCCTTAACGACCAAGGATGTTCCTGGCCCGTCCTCTGGTCTTTCAAGCGGTGGAAGCGATCCTGACCGCTTCCAGCCGCTTTTATGGTATTGCAGTGATGCCTCAATATTGAGGCATTTTGCAATACCATTTTTTTACAAACCAATGCAGAGAGAGCCACTCTGTTGCCCTCTCTGCACCGGTAGCAATGGTGCCGATCGGATATTCGTTGGTGGGTGGGAGCATTGGCGGTGGGCGGCCCATCACAATCCGGCATCCGGTTCCTGTTTGTGCAATGTGCACACCAGGTGCCGGGAGTGACTTGTGTGTGGCGCGCGTGCAGCAACCACTGCCACCAATGAAAAAGTATAAGAAGGAGGGCGAGGGGGAAAATACAAATTGGAAAAGCTGGGAGGGGGAGAGCTGCTACACTATGGATAAATTACATTTAAAAAAAAAAAAACTTTTGTTTTTGGGACAAAATGTGTACTGGCAGACAGCTGCCAGTACCCAAGATGGCGGCAAATAGGCAGTGGGGGAGGGTTAGAGAGCTGTTTTGGGAAGATCAGGGAGGTTGGGGGCTTAGGGGGGTCCATCAGAGCTACATAATTATAAAAATAATAATAAAAAAAAAAGCATTTTATTTCAGACTGGCAGACTTTCTGCCAGTACTCAACATGGCGGGGACAATTGTGGGGTGGAGAAGGGAAGAGAGCTGTTTGGGAGCGATCAGGGGGTGGGATGTGTCAGTTGGGAAGCTGATCTCTACACTAAAGCTAAAATTAACCCTGCAAACTCCCTACAAGCTACCTAATTAACCCCTTCACTGCTGGGCATAATACGTCTGCTAATATGTCTGCTAATTCTGAACAAAGGGGATCCCAGAGAAGCATTTACAATCATTTGTGCCATAATTGCACAAGCTGTTTGTAAATAATTTCAAATAATTTTTGAGAAACATAAAGTTTGTGAAAATGTGAACAATCTTTTTTAATTGAACGCATTTGGCGGTGAAATGGTGGCATGAAATATACCAAAAGGGGCCTAGATCAATACTTTGGGTTGTCTACTATACTACACTAAAGCTAAAATTAACCCTACAAGCTCCCTACAAGATCACTAATTAACCCCTTCTCTGCAGGGCATAATACATGTGTGGTGCGAAGCGGCATTTAGCGGCATTCTAATTACCAAAAAGCAACGCCAAAGCCATGTATGTCTGCTATTTCTGAAGAAAGGTGATCCAAGAGAAGCATTTACAACCATTTGTGCCATAATTGCACAAGCTGTTTGTAAATAATTTCAGTGAGAAACCTAAAGTTTGAGAAAAAGTTTGTGAAAAAGTGAACGATTTATTTTATTTGATCGCATTTGTTGGTGAAATAGTGGCATGAAATATACCAAAATGGGCCTAGATCAATACTTTGGGGTGTCTTCTAAAAAAAAATATATACATGTCAAGGGATATTCAGGGATTCTTGAAAGATATCAGTGTTCCAATGTAACTAGCGCTAATTTTTGAAAAAAAAAAAAAAAATGGTTTGGAAATACCAAAGTGCTACTTGTATTTATTGCCCTATAACTTAATAAACAAAGCAAAGAACATGTAAACATTGTGTATTTCTAAACTCAGGACAAAATTTAGAAACTATTTAGCATAGGAGTTTTTTTGGTGGTTGTAGATGTGTAACAGATTTTGGGGGTCAAAGTTAGAAAAAGTGTGTTTTTTTTCAATTTTTTTCATCATATTTTATATATTTTTTTTATAGTAAATTATAAGATATGATGAAAATAATGGCATCTTTAGAAAGTCCATTTAATGGCGAGAAAAACGGTATATAATATGTGTGGGTACAGTAAATGAGTAAGAGGAAAATTACAGCTAAACACAGCAGAAATGCAAAAATAGCCTTGGTCCCATACGGTCAACAAATGGAAAAGTGCTCTGGTCACGAAGGGGTTAAGCAACTTTCTAATTTACTGCTTTTTCTTCCTTCTCTTGATATATGTTTATTTGAAAAAGCAGGAATGTAAGCTAGGAGTTGGCCCATTTTTGGTTCAGCACCCTGGGTAGCGCTTGCCGATTAGTAGATACATTTAGCAACCGCTACCCAGGTTCTGAACCAAAAATTGTCCGGCTCCTAAGCTTACATTCCTGCTTTTCAACTAAAGATACAAAGAGACCAAAAAAATGGTAAAAGGAATAAATTAGAAAGTTGCTTAAAATTGCATGCTCTATCTGAATCATGAAAATTCTGAAAAATGTGGGTTTCATATCCCTTTAATGTAAGCTCAAACTACCTGCAAAACTATTTAGGAGATTACAGTGCCGATAGAGGCAAGTTAAAGAAAGAGTTTCAATAGTTTTAGAGAGCGAGGAATAAGTGAAAGTAATAGTATCAGTAGAGAGAGGAATGGAAATATAAAAGGTTTTCAGTGCCATAGAAAGTAGAGAAGGGGTCCCTAGAAATACAGAAAGATCATGTGAAATAAAAAACAAATACGCCAACAGACCTGGTATAATTGGGAAAGTATGCGAGTCCTTGGAAGGGAAGAGTTACAAGACTGACACAGCATCACATGCACTTCAGCCATTACTCCCTTTCTTGTAGCTGCAACCCTACTACAGCAAGGTGAGCTGACAGGACCCTAAGATAAGATTCAGTTCATTGATGCAAGTGTTCAGGAGGGTAAATTATTGCAGTGAATTTGGTGTGCACATGTAGCAACAAGGGTTAAGACAATGTTGTACAGGTATTCAAGGCAATCAAGAGGTTAAAACACTGATGCATAATATGTAAAAAAAATCATGTAGCCACCTGAAAACTTCTGGCTGGCACTATTATATATGACACACAGCTTTCAGGCTTATAACCACCTGTAGTTAGTAGTGTAAAGGCTATCAGTTTGAGCATTAAACTTAATAAATACTAAATATTAATAGAAATAATTTGTTTCCTGTTCATATCTCTACATCTCCTGCTGAAGAGTTAGATACACTTTTTTTAATTACACACCATGTTACAAGATATACAAGGAAGTTGCTTAATAATTCTTTAATGTGACAACTATAATATTTTGCATGCATTTTTGTACTAGAGATTTCATTCTGTACTAGTGATGCGTTTTTTTAGGGGGGTTCACCTTCATTATATATAGTTTATTGCACTTAAATGTTTAGAGGTGGTTAAATGCGTCATGCAAATGCAACTAGATAAAATAGCTAGAAACAGCATTATGTATGCAAAAAGATTATACTAACGGCTAAGACAGTATTATTTGAATCAAATATTATCTAGGGCAATGAGTAAGCCTAGGTAATTGAGTGGTCAGACTAAGACTGTTGATTAGTTATCGTTTGTTAGTTTTGTAACAAAAATGGAAAACAAATTGGAAAGTCGGTTGTGTTTTTTCTTCTTCTTTTGCTTAAAGTTTTGTTTCTCAACCTGTGGTGATTTTACCCCTGGGTACAGGGAGCATTGGTAAGGGGTACTACGTAGCCTAACTTTTCATTATTTTTTCCCTGATAAAGGTAATGTAAACATTAAATATAGAACGCAAATCAGCGTTTCCCAGTTTTACGCTGATGCACCCTTAATAGGCCAGAATACTCTGCCCGGATAATCAGCTGCTCATTCACTATGACTAACTCACCTGTACTAAGGTAATGAAATCCTTAGACTCTTGTAGGTTAGTGAGATTTGAGGACCCCTTTGTTGGGGTTAAAGGGACAATAAAGTCAAAAAAATTATTTCATGATTCAGATAGAACAGGCAATTTTGAACAACTTTTCAATTTACTTCTGTCATCAAATTTGCTTCATTATCTTTGTATCTTTTATTGAAGAGTAAAACTAGGTAGGCTAAAAAGAGCTCAGGAGTGTGCACGTGTCTTTAGTACTCTTTGGCAGCAGTGTTTTACAACATTGTATAACAAAGCTACAAATAATGTTGCAAAACACTACTGCCATAGAGTACTAAAGACACGTGCACACTCCTGAGCTCTTTTTAGCCTACCTAGTTTTACTCTTCAATAAAAGATACCAAGAGAACAAAGCAAATTTGATAACAGAAGTAAATTGGAAAGTTGTTTCAAATTGCACGCTCTAGCGGAATCACAAAATATAATTTTTTTTACTTTACTGTCCCTTTAAACACACAGTAGTACAGGGTCAATAGTCTTAAAATGACATATTCTAACAAGTTATAGCATGTCATTTTTTAACTATTATCACCCTTTAATGGGGCAGTATTTTGACATTTTATTAGACATATCTTACATATTTTTCATAGTTTAATACTATTTACAATGCATAAACGTATACAGGTAATAGATGCAGATTTTATTTGAGAAATAAGTTTTTACCTTCAGAGCTTTAAATATAAATTATTGTATTATCTATATCCATTTTAATAGGGGCCTGTAATGTAACTCATTGTTTTTCCATTGATTAACATTGTATAAGTTCATTTTAAACCGTTTTTTTTTTTTTGCAACAGCAATTTACTTCTATTTGCTTTGTTCTCGTGGCATCATTTGTTGAAGAGTAAAGTAGTTTGATAGCAACTCAGGAGCGTGCATGTGCCTTTAGCAGTCTACGACAGCAGTGTTTGCAATTACGTATAACATTTTTACAAACATTGTTGCTAACACTGCTGCCAGATGGCTAAAGCCACATGCACACTCCTCAACTCCCCAAGAATTAGTCTTTAACAAAGGATACTAAGGAAAACTCATAATATAAGTAAATTGTCATGCTCCAGTTTTTAGTCTGAGACAGTAAATTACCCACCTAGACTGAAAGCATAATACAAGTAATATCTGTTCTGCTTTATGACAGGAGTTGAGAAACATGGAAAGATTCTATCCTAGGCGTGTGCAAAAGGTAGATGATAATATATATTAGTAGATCTCTAAGTGCTGACGAGTTGATCACTGATAGCAGTGATAGTATGAGCTCCAGTTAAAAGAAATGTAAAAATGTGTTTTGCACAAGTTTACTCTACTCAATAATATTAGTCTGTGTTAAACAAAGATTAATATTGTATGCTCAGATTGTTCATGCTTAGGGCTAGATTCTCCTATAATCACGCTCAAAATAACTCATACGCACTGATCCCCATATTCAGTAAACTACTGTGCGCCTTTAATTGCGCAAATCTGAAATAAATCTGTTCGCCTTCGCCTAGGGGCATGGCGCGCTCCCAAAAGTGCTAATACACAGGCGTAACTTTAGATGCAGACATAGAAATACGACTTGTTTGGAATTCATCATTGCTTTGCGCCGATAGGGAACTGAAATTTCGGCTTCAATTGCGTGTTGTATATTTCGCCATACAGACTGAGGCGAACACCATTATAATACATGCTTTTACATCTTGTGATGCAGTACTTTCTTCTTTTAACTAATTTTTCAAAGGCTCAGCGACAAAAAGAGACTTATTGCAAGAAATTTGCGCTTCCACGGGCGCATATGGGTACAAACAGTTTTTTATATATATATCGATATATTGATATATTTATTTTTGTGATCTTCAATTATCAACATATGGCAAAAACAGCACAAAAACATTATATAATATATATAAGCTAAATAGTTACCTAAAAAACGCTTTTTTAATAAACAAAACATTGCGGCGTAAATATTTATAGGGATGTACTGTGATAAATAGGGAGTAAATAGGGAGTAAATGTTTTTTGCCGACAGGTGAAATTTATCATTATTACGCCCCAGCTCACCTGCGCAAAGTTACGTCTATTTTTGTGATAAATTCAGGCACACGTGCGCTTCTCCGGAGGCGAGCTGGGGCGCAGTTACAGACGAAGCACATACAGAGTTCGCCTAGCCTTTGATAAATCTAGCCCTTAGTACATGCACTAGTAGATCACACTGACAAAATTCACAAAAAAAATTAACACCATCTCACTAAAGAGTGGGCAGCCCTGCTTTATAGCCTTCCTTTCAAACAAATACCTACTGCAGTGGCCCCCAAAATATTTTATACCTATGTGTTGTGATAGCTTTGACACACTTCTGAAATTCATGTGATACCCTCTCAATTGTTTTGCAACTTCTGGAGAAGGATTTGCTTAAAGGGACATGCAAGTCAGAATTAAACTTTCAATAATTCAGATGGAGCATGCAATTTTAAGAGACTATTCAATGTACTATTATCAAATTTACTTTGTTCTTTTGGTGTCCTTTGCTGAAAAGCATACCTAAGTAGGGCCAGGAGCAGCAATGCACTACTGGGGGCTAGCTGGTGATTGGTGGTTACACACATATGCCTCTCCTTATTGGTTTACCAGACGTGTTCAGCTAAATCCCAGTAGTGCATTGCTTGTGTGGAGATGACTTTAAAGATGGGCCTGATTATATAACCCTGACAAAATGATCTAAGAAGTCGTGTAAGTACAACAATGTCCCTCAATTTTAGAAAAGTACATTTAGCTTGAGAGTTGTTTATCTCAATGCACAGGGTTCTGGGTGTGAAGAGAGACATCTACATTACAATATAATGCTCAAAAAAGCCTTCAAAGAAGAGCAGTGAGTATTTCATCATCAGGCCCAGTGGTTAAACACATATTTGTGCAAACAAGCGTGCATCAGTAAAACATTCTAAAACAGTACAGCAATTTCTTGTTGCATGTATAAATCCATTTAATGTAATACAAGAGTATAGCAAGGATTATAGAATTACCAACAAAAATACATATTAGGTACTAGTGATAGGCTTTAAATATTACAACTAAGCATTTAATTGTTACATTTAAATGTAACAATTAAATTATTTTAAATTTATAGGACAATATAGAAATACCTGGTCTCAGACCATCTCTAGTATGCAAAGTTACACATTTTTTGATAAAAAAATGCATTTCAAGTTAAAGACAGTTTACTTTGAAAGAATGATACCATGAGCAAATGTGAGAGGCTTTTTAACCTAAATCTTAATCCCATTTGATATCCCACAGTGGTGCATTTCAAATTTCAGTAAAAGCATTTTGCAATATATATTTCTAAAAAGCTTCTATTGAAAGGTATCAGACGTTTTATGATAACTCTTCCTATGCATGTGACCCACAAAGTAAACATCTTTAGATGGAAAGCACATGCATTCCAGTCTTATGCATGTCACAAGTCCCTGATGGTGACCCATTGCATTATGTCACGCTTCTCAGAGCCTGGGAAAGAGGGGAACGTCTGTGCAAATTATTTAGCGCCATATACTTACTAAAAAGCATTTTGTAAACTGATATATATCACAAAATTATTTACTATAAATTTAATATGCACTGATGTAGATTTTAAATGTGTGTTTATGTTCCTTCAAGAATGTAGCAACCAAAATGACCTATATTTAAAATATTTCTTTAGAACCACTATCTAACATATACCCCAAATTAAAGATTGTCTCAAGAATACGATTTATTACATAATATGCTTTAAAGATTTTACTTTATATCTGTCAAAGTTTATTCATCACAATTTTGGCAGATTTAAATACATTTTAGTGAACCAATAGGCCTTCAAAACGTTTACAATCTTACATCCTGCAATACGAACCCACTTAACCAACTAAAATATATCAGAATCACCTTAATATTCTCTCTGGGACCAATATTGCAATAAAGTATTTTCCTGTTTCTCTAGCAATATCATATGGGAGACATACGGCATGTCAGCAAAAGTTCATGTTTCTATGGCAGTTGTAAACTTTTCTACTTGCCCTGTTTAGTATGTTAGCTGTAGACAGAGAACAAAATGTATTTTTTCATTGTCTCTAGGGATTTCTATCAAAGGCGTCTGGTCGCAGTGTCATCTCTACGGAATTATGATTATTGAAAGTTTTTTTTGCATATGCAGTATTTTAAAGGGACAGTCAAGTCAAAATTAAACTTTCATGATTCAAATAGAGCATGCAACTTTAAAAGACATTTCAATCTACTTATATTAGCAATGTTACTTTGTTCACTTAGTATCCTTTGTTGAAATGTATACCTAGGTAGGCTCAGGAGCAGCAATGCACTACTGGGAACTAGCTGGTAACTACAAGCATATGCCTCTTGACACTGTATTCATCTAGCTCCCAGTAGTGCACTGCTGATCTGTAGTCTTTAACACCTTTGCAACAAATAATGATATGCAAATCAATATGGCAACAATAAAATGCTGTAGCATATTAAAGAATTTTCTTTTTGTAATTGTTTCTCCCTTTAAATCTACTGTGTCAATTAGAGAAAGTTGAATAAAGGGGAAATGTAAAATTAAGGCATATATAAAAAAAAAATATGAAGGGTTAAATTGGGACATCTTTATCAGTTTTACCACAAAAGGACATATATTTCTATATTTACTGTTTATTATCTGCATTACCTTGGGCCCTAAAAATACTGGCCTTTTTATCAATGGGCTAAAGTAAGCCAAAAGTAATAGTAACTGTATTTACTTTTTTGTGCAACATCATTTGTGTAATCTGTATTTTTCGTGCTTTAATCTATAGCCTTTAATAAGCAAAGTATTGCATAAAATGAGGACAGGCAAAGTTACCCTGGTTAATTCATTGTAGTGCATTTGACAGGGAGCATGACAGTATCTGTGATCTGACAGTTCCAAGGTTAATAGCTTCAGAACTATCATAAAAGGGGCTGCAACCCCCCTTAAATGACTGACCATTCAGGAGTTATAACAGTAACAAATAATTCAAATAATTACAAAGTTAAATGATGTAATCGTGACACTCTGATATCAGTGATAGGGCACACAATGAGTTAATGCAGCAAACACTTGGCTACCAGGAGGGGTTACCTGTGGCAGCCAATTAGTTAACACAGTAATATCAGCTGTACTGCGTTAATAATGGCGGGGATTAGCTCGGTTATTTAGCTCTGCTTGCTATGGGCGGGCAGAGCGGAGTTATGGGGTCGCAGTGACCGAGTAGCTAGCTAGCTAGCTAGCTAGCTGGGCGGGCGGCCTAGTCTCACTTTCCTAGCAAGGGAAAAACCGCAAGCCTGAAAAAAAATATATATATACCTCATGATACCGGTGAAAATACACAAATAAACAATGCGCCATTAGGGCCGGGCACCAAACAACTGGCCGCAAAGGCCACTCACTTTCACTAACACGATTCATGCAGCAAGTGGACAGCTATATAGTAATAGGTGCGGCCACCTAGGTAACATATATTAACAGTACTGCACCCAAGTGGACCTTTGCACGTCGTTTAATGTTCGTTTATAATCGCCGCGCTGATTTACTGACTCCGCCATTTTTCTCTCAAGTCCTCCACCATCTCACACTCTATGGGTGTGAGGACAGCCGAGGAGCTGTCGCGTCATCCAGAAATTATGAGCGCAAGGAAAACAAAATCAAGTACACAACGTTTATCGGCAACAAAAAAAATACGACTTATCGTTACATTTACTATAAAATATAAAGGGGTAAACGGTAGATGTCAAACAGAAGCCTCCTCACCTTGTCAGCTGGCTGGGCCCAGGGGCATAAGATTTATCCGTTGCTCCGAACAGCCTCAGGTGTCATATTTTTACAGAGTCCCTCCTGTATAGTTTTGTTTTTGTCTATTTTTTTTTGCCCCCCTCTTCCTCTGTCTGCACAATCCAGCTTCTGGGATAAGCGGGCTGGCAAAGCAGACAGAAACACAGGAGAAGGAGGACTCTAGTGGTGAATACTGGAGTTATCGTTGCATCTTTTTTTTTTCTTTGCTGGAATATAATTTACATGTCCATTGTGCATTGTCCAAGTTAGTAATAAATGGCAAACGAAAGTATTAACTATAAAAATACTATTATTCTCTTCACACACAGACTGGGCCGTGAATACAAATTCAGTTGTATTTATTATATTATATTCAGGTCTTTTCTATTTTTCCAAAAGTGTGGATAAGGAAAGTTTTCTTTAGTCTGTTAGTGGCTTGCAGTTTGTGCATATATATTGTAAAACTAAATATATAGCCATATTATTTGCCCAGAACCTAGGTATTCTTGTATTCCTGTATTCCTGTTATCAGAAATACTTATCGTAAAAAAATAAATACATAAAAAAAAAAAATTGCAAGTGGTATTATTTACCAGTTAAATTATCACCTAATAGAATTTGTGACAGTGACATTATCAGCCTAACCCTGATATTGACATACATTAACCTTATGCATCCTGTCGTTTGGTTCATCTAGCTCCCAGTAATGCATTTTTGCTCCTTCAATAAAAGATACCAAGAAAATGAAACAAAAGGGATAATAGAAATAAATTGGACAATTGCTTAAAAATGTATGCTCTTCAGTATTCTCCACAAACAATGTGCCAGTCGGATGGTATTATAAAATAGCAGAGTGGGAGAAATCTAATACTTAGTAATATTAAAACATTTTCTATTATCCAAAACACAAATTAATTGCATAATTTAATATACATGTATTTAATGTAAATGTATGCAGTTAGACTTTGAAACAGCAGGGTGGTCAGTGATATCAGCCAGATTGTGGGACCATTAAAGGGACAGTCTAGTCCAAAATAAACTTTCATGATTCAGATATGGTATGCAATTTTAAACAACTTTCCAATTTACTTTTATCACCAATTTTGTTTTGTTCTTTTGGTATTCTTCGTTTAAAGCTAAACCTAGGTAGGCTCTTATGCTAATTTCTTAGACCTGGAAGGCTGCCTCTTATCTGAATTAATTTTGACATTTCTTTTCACCACTTGAGGGCCTTAGTTCATGTGTGCCATATAGATAACATTGTGCTCATGTATGGAGGTACCTAGAAGTCAGCACTGATTGGCTAAAATGCAAGTCTGTCAAAATAACTGAAATAAGGGGGCTGTCAGAAGAGGCTTAGATACAAGTTAATCACAATAAAAAATATATTAACATAACTGTGTTGGTTATGCAAAACTGGGGAAAGGGTATTAAAGGAATTATCAATATTTTTAAATAAAAAAAATTCTGGTGTTAGACTGTCCCTTTAAACATTCATGAGTCAGATAGGTCATGTAGTTTTAAACAACTTTCTAATTTACTTTATCATAAAATTTGCTTTGTACTATTGGCATTCTTTGTTGAAAGCTACACCTATGTAGGCTCATAAACTGATTTATAAGCCGTTGAAACCGCCTCTTAGATGACATTGTGCTCACCTCCATGGAGTTATTTATGAGTCAGCACTGATTGACTAAAATTCAAGTCTGTCAAAAGAATTGAAATAAGGGGCCGTTTGCAGAGGATTAGATATAAGATCATCACAGAGGTAAAAAAAATATATATTAATATAAACGTGGTGGTTATGCAAAACTGGGGAATGGGCAATAAAGGAATTATCTGTCTTTAAAAAAAAAATATAGCATTCTGGAGTAAACTGTCCCTTTAAAAGAGGTACTGGGGAGAACATTTCTTTATCTGAATCATGAAAGAAAAAAGTTTCATGTCCCTTTAATGAAAAGACTTCCCATGAAATTTTATAAAATATATTTTAATGTTTTACCATATAAACATTCTGCATTTACTTATGCTCTACCACTCCAGAATTGTATGTAATATTTTAATCTAGAGGTGTCAATAGTTCCCTGAAATCTTGTACACATCAGTATACTATGAAAAACATAGATATACAATACGGAAAGGTGCAGCTTTGGAACATCAGACTTTTTATGCTGCATTTTTGTTATGCAGATTTTACAATATGTGTACTGTATACAAAATTGCCCCTTTTTGATTTTTTTTTTAAAAATAAATAAATAAAATAGCAGTTTTTACTCTGAGACAACAACCTATCAAAATGGGCTGAGCTTGCAGGGAATCAGATTTCCTTATTTTGTCACTTTTTATGCATACAAATGCTTCTTTACCCTATCTCTGTATATATACCAAAGCCCAATGCTTAGACAGAACCATTGAACATTACAATTGTATTACTTATCTCTCCCACCTCCCACTGATAGTAATCTAATTTATTTTGCTGGCTATGTTTACATAGCTTTTCTATAGCAAATAATTAAAGGGACAGTGTACCCTATTTTTCTCCCATTTAATATGTTCCCAATGATCTATTTTGTGTGCTGGAGTGTATTCAATTGCTTACAAATAGCTCATTTACCTTTATTTAAAGTGGCTGATTTTGCCTGTAGTATCTCTACCTATACTGAAAGTTTCTATAATTAAAGGGACAGTATACACCATTTTTCATATAACTGCATGTAATAGACACTACTTTAAAGAAGAATATTCACAGATACTTATCTAAAAATCCAATATAAAAGCTTTTAAAAACTTACTTAGAAGCTCCCAATTTAGCACTGTTTATGAGAGTAGGCTGGGACACTCAATGAAAGTGGTTGGGAAACCAAGAAGTGCAGAGACTGGGCTTGTCTCTCCTTCATATATATGAATTAGAGAGATGTCGCAGTGCTGGAGAGTTCTGCACTTTTTCTTTTGAATATTCAGCCCCTGTGAAGACTGAACTGCAATTTCTCTCCAAGCTGGAGAACCTTTGAATCTCAGGGCCTCGGTATTGGGCTTTGGTAATCAGACAGAGTTAATATGAACAAGCATGTGTGTGTATACAAAGTAATAAAATAAAGAGATCTATTTTCCCATGAAAACAAACCATTTTAATGAGTGGTGGTTTCAAAGAACAAACCAGCTATTTCATATACAAAGTTAACACAAAGAAGCAATTTCTGATGACTTCCGGTGGGCGGGCCAAGGGATAGGCAGCTGTAGTGAAGAGCTCCGGAGCTACCACAAATCTAAAAGCTATTAAGCTGCTATCTAACCCCTTTTGGACTGCTGATTCCTACTACTGGCTACCCATAAGTGCATTATAGCCTTAACACGTTTGGTGTTCGGCACTCAAAGCACTGGCGATAGACATCTCGCCCCCACCGTTGAAAGACAGCACATGTACGTGCGCCATTCTGAGTGTTAGAGGGTGACCGCAAAGTACCGGACTACATCTGTCAACCCGGCTACTGCTGCAAAGGACTCGGCTGCTATCCCCACCTGGCTGGGGAGACCACAAGGGTGAGACCGCCGCCTAAAGAGTACTAGGCCACAACATCGAGCCCGGGAAAAGCCACCCTCCTGCGCCGGCATTGGGAAACATCTAGCTAAGAGGGCCGACCTGAGGTGTACTTGCCGTTAATAGCAGAGGTGACAGCTGAGGTAAGCGAGGCTGTCTGGGAGCAGAGACTACCGGCTCCACAAGGCCATCAACATACGGCGCGAAAAGCCGCCATATTGATCACTACAAACCGCTGAGAACGATCGGACCCACGTGGCTGCTGGAAGAGAGCGCTGCCCAACTCCACAAAGCACAGCCGCCTAATACCTTGCATCGGATCGCTAAAGTAGAGATCACCTGTGCGCCAAAGTACCCACAGCACGCAACCTGTGACCGGCTGAAAGGTAACTCTATCACCCTGCACACTTACACTTGGTGTGGGACAGACTCTGGTATCACACTAGTCAAGGGACCGCACTTCTTACAGAGTGCCCTGTCACTATCCAGGGTAGTTACAAACGGGGCCTGGACGGAGATATAATAAAACCCAGAAGCTGTAAGAACATTGGGGGAAGCACAGCTTAAGCCACAAACGGCTCAATCTGCAGAGAACTTTTTAATACACCAGTGGCTCTAATCACCTTATGGCCCTCTCTCATTACTACTAACCCCCTTGATACGAGCCAGTTAAAACTCTCTACAAACAACAGGGATTTCCCTTGGCTGACCCACACAAAAGCTAGGGGAAGGGGAGTCAGAAGAAAAAGAAGACAGATTCTCTTATGCATGTTTGTTTCTTGCCTGGACTTTTGGTGATTACATGCAAGGAGGTCCATACAACTAAGACTCTGTATAGACTGTGCTAATCTATTGTGTCAAGTGATTCAATACAACTAGGGTGGTGTTGCATTTCACAGGCTCTTTCTATTTTATTGATTATACCTCTGAAGGGGAGGGGGGTGGTGGGACACTGCCTCTGATAGAGATTGTACCCTTGCATGGATAGATTTTTGACTGGGGGCAAAATGTCAGGGAAAAACAAGTCCTCAGGAAAGAACAGGGGGGCTGCTGACCACACACAGGATACGCCCTCTGCTGTGCAGGACTTTAATGGGCTACCTCTCGATACGCATGTTGTGGTGCAGCAGCTCTCCTCCATCTTTCTCCCCAGGATCGATAGCTTGCAGAAGGGCCTAGATCATTTAACAGGGGAGATGAAACAGTTTTCGGTTCGCTTTACTGAGATAGAAAACAGAGTGTCAGGGCTCGAGGACACTGCAGTTACTCATGGTACCCAAATTGATGTGCTAGTAAAGGAGAACATTGTTTTACACCAGAGGCTGGAGGATTTAGAAAATAGGTCCCGCCGCAACAACTTGCGCATATTGGGGATTCCTGAGAGCGTTAAGCCCAGAGACCTCATTCACTTTATAGAAAATACCCTGCCACTAGTGCTTAAACTCATCCCCAACATTTTTAAAGGTAGTGTGGAAAGGGCACATCGGGTGGGACCTGATAGACAGCAGGAGAGGGATAATGCGCAGCCCAGACAAGTGATGGTCAAGCTACTACATTTCCAATTGAAGGTAGAACTGCTGCGTGCTTATAGAAAAATGTCACCCATAATTTTTGAAGGCTCTAAACTGCTCATTTTCCAGGATTATTCCTCAGAATTAATGAGGAAGCGTAAAGAATTTTCCCCGCTATGCTCACGACTTAACGCAGAGGGCAGGCAGGTTTACCTTTTATACCCTGCTAGACTTAAACTGCTAACCCCTGCGGGCCCTAGATTCTTTGACTCCCCGCGGGAGGTTACAGAATACCTGGGAAGGGAACAAAATAGAAGAGGGAATAGCCCTACTGGCCCATCTCACTCAGACCCGGGTTGAGAGGGTCTAGAACAATGGCCTTGAGCAGGTCTAGGTCTAGGTCTTTCATTTGCAGGATAGTTGCCATATAGGCCTAATGACTGGTTATGATGTTTATTTTTTGCATAAAATGTTTTCTTGTTATGTTTAACTGTGAACCTAGCTTAATGTATCTGCTGATAATGTTCTTACTCTTGAAGTTTACTGCCATGAGGAATGAGACAGTAATACGGATAACAGGGCTGGAGCAGAGGGACCGCTGCTGCTCCAACGCTCAAATCAATGTTAAGTTGGATAAGACACCCCATATTATAAGGTATCTTCTTTTCGTTTCTATGGTAATAATGTTACATTATGAAAGACAGATCATGTCAACAGATTGGAGGGTTCACAGGTGCCGAATCAACCTCTCTATTATAGTACTAAGATTGTTTAGTTGGGTTTATATGCTATTTTGGATATGTTTATTTTGGCAATTCTTTGATATTATATGTTTAACGACCTCTCTAAAGAATGGGACACTAGTTATGCACCTGGGAGTGGCGTCCCTGGACCCCATTAGTTTAAATACTCATGACAACTCTGATGAACTAATAGACCTCCCCATTCTAGAGTACTTAACCTATCAGGATAATATCAAATTGGTGGTTCCCCCCCTTTTTTTTTTTTTTTCTCCTGTTCTGTCCCTCTCCCTTCTCTTCTCTCTCCCCTCCCTCTCTTCTCCTCCCTCCTGCTTCTCCTGCCCTCTTTACGCCTTCTCTCCCGGTTCTCTGCTTGCCGTTTGCCTTACCCCTCCCCGACTCCCCCCAATGGGGGTACGACTTGGGTGGCCACCTGATAGCATCACTTAAATGGCTGTAAGATTAGTGACATGGAACGTGGGGGGAATTAATTCACCTGCTAAGAGAAGCACCATACTGGCGCACTTGCGGCGATTGGGGACTGACATTGCCCTACTGCAGGAAACTCACCTCTCAGAGGTGGAACATGACAAACTCAGACGGGACTGGGTGGGAATGGTGGAACATGTATCATACACCAATTCGAGCAGAGGCATAGCCATTCTATTTGGGAAAAGGGGGAACATCGAGATTTTAAACACTCACAAAGACAATGAGGGACGCTTTTTAATAGTCAAAATTAGAACAAATCAAAAGATACTGGTTATCTGCAACATTTATGCCCCGAACTGTAAATCCACAGCTTTTTGGACTGGGCTCATTCAGACACTGTCCCCTTATCTTGGTCAGGATATCATACTCGGGGGAGATTTCAACCTAGCACCAAACCCTGTGTGTGACAGGTGGCGAGATCCAGAGCGAGTGTCGGGAGGCGGACAGCCTCGGGATTCTGGTGCCTTCGAAAAGAGGACCTTTGCTAGATTATCGAACTCCTTGCAATTAGTAGATGTATGGAGATTGCGGAATGCTGAAAGCAAGGACTTTACTTGTATCTCTAGAGCGTCGCCCACGGTGTCGCGGATAGACCTGTTTATGATCTCTTCTAACATCGTCCCAAGGGTTAACAAGGCCAAGATACACCCGGTAGTGGTCTCTGACCACGCACCAGTAGAACTTGTGATCTCTATGGGAGCAATGATTGCCAACAAGCAGACCTTGCGATTCCCAGGCTTCTTGTACACCTCGGATGCTTTCCTGAAGCACTTAACACACGCCTGGAATGACTTTTACACGGATAATCAAGCCCATCGGGACAATCCAGAATTGTTCTGGAATACTGCGAAAGCAGTCCTGACTGGGGATATCATCTCTTATGTGGCCGCTCTTCGGAAAAAGGCCCAGGCCAAATTACAGGCGCTACAATTAGCTCTCACGGAAGCCTACCAGGCCTACTGTGGCAAACCATGCCAGACTTCTAAGGATAGATACCTGGCCAGTAAGAGCGAGCTGGATGTGTTCCTTAACCATCAAGCTGTAAGTCAACTCCTTCGAACCAGTGCTAGGTACTATAGAGAGGGAGATAGGTCAGGCAGATTGCTGGCCTTACTAATAAATAAACATACGGCTCGCAAGCCCATAGCGGCCATCAAATACTGTAACAAAACTTACAAGACTCCGGAATCCATTGTGAAGGCTTTGGCACTCTACTACTCTAACCTATATACTAGCCAAAAGGACACAACTCAGGAGAGGGTGTCGGACTTTTGGAAAGACCTGGAGCTGCCTCAACTCAGAGATGAGCAACTTGAAGCTCTAAACTCCCCGATATCCCCTGAAGAGATTAAAACAACTATCTCCTCCATGTCCAATGGGAAAGCAGCGGGTCCCGATGGCCTACCCATTGAATTCTTTAAAATGTTGAAGCCCCAAATTACCCCTACTTTAACTAAACTCTATAACCAGTACTATAAGGAAATGATTGCTCCCTCCCAGACATTTACGATGGCACATGTATCGCTGATCTTGAAACCAGGAAAAGACCCCGGTCTCCCTGAATCATACCGCCCCATCTCCCTTCTCAATTCGGATTACAAGATTCTCATGAAGATCTTGGCTGATAGATTAAAAGTAATCCTGACAGACATTATTCATCCGGACCAAACCGGATTTATGTATCATAAAACCTCAGTGACGAACGTGCGGAGAGTGCTACACACTATTGCGCATTTCGCAACGAACCCAGAAACCACTGAGGTGAGAGGGAACTCGGAGGCCTTCCTGCTATCCCTGGATGCAGAGAAGGCCTTCGATAGAGTAGAATGGAGTCATCTTATAGATTCCCTGCGGCGCTTTGGCTTTGCGGGCTCATTCCTTACTTATGTAAGAAATATCTATACATCCCCTTGGGTCCACATTATGGCCAACGGATTATTTTCCCCACGCATCTCACTGCAAAGGGGCACACGCCAAGGATGCCCATTATCCCCCCTTTTCTTTAACATGGCCTTAGAGCCACTAGCCGTCAAATTACGCTCGGCATATCCGGGCATTCTTTTAGGCCAGGAGAGGCTGCACCTCGCACTATATGCGGACGATATGCTTCTATTCGTAGAGCATCCCGCCAAACATATCCCGAAGATCCTGGCGATAATTGAAGCCTTTGGATCCTTTTCAGGCTACAAAGTGAACAACACCAAATCAGAAATTTTATGGTTACAAAAGGACAAGGTTCAACTGTTCCCCTATCCGTTCCAGGAGGCCAAACCTACCTTGACCTACTTGGGGATTCAGTTATCCCCCAGCGGTCAAGCTCTGTATTGCGACAATATCAGACGAGCATGTCGTGATGCCGCGACCACGATGGACGGATGGAGAAATTTGCCAATCTCTCTCTCGGGGCGCATAAGTCTTGTTAAGATGGTGATTCTGCCACGACTGCTGTACCCACTGCTGATGTTACCTTTTCTTATTAGCAGGAAAGACATGGCGGAGTATAACCGGGCCCTTTCAAAATTCCTGTGGAGGGGAGGTAGACCGAGAATAGCTCTTGTGAAGTTATATTCACATCCTTCGGAAGGGGGGCTAGGCCTGCCCAACCTGAGGTTGTATAACTGGGCATCACTTGGCCGCCTTGTGATCGACTGGCAACTGCAAACTAATCACTTCTACTCTCCAGAACTAGAGAGACAAGCCCTGGGTGGTCTCGATTTATCGGTCCTACCCTTCACCCCCCCCAGTGCCTTGCACGCACAGCTTACAGACAGCTTCCTCTATAAGGACACAATGAGGGCCTGGCAACTAGCCCTCAAACAGGTTGACCGCTGCTGTGTGGCGTCTAGATTGATTCCATTGCGAAACAACACTAGCTTTCCCCCAGGAACGGACTCCTCTCCCTTTACCATGTGGGCCTCCAGAGGACTGGGCTCTGTTGGAGACGCTGTAGACCTGTCTAGAAAGTGCATTAAAGCTTTCACCGATCTTCAAACTCAATATGGGATACCACGAGCCCACTTTTATGCATACCTGCAACTGAGACACTTTATAGACCATTTGATAAGAGGGGACCCACAATTTTGGGAGCCTCATGCATTCATCAGAACTGTGTCCTCATTTAAATTAGGCAACTTCTCCATTTCGGAAATGTATAGAACGCTCTTAAGCTCCATCGAATCTAAAAACATAACTCTGCTGGCTGATAAATGGAGTGGGAGTGTGGAAAGGGAAGACCTCACGGAATTAATCCAGCAGAGTGTGATGTGCGCTCGGAGAGCGACTTTATCCATGTCCCTGAGAGAATCCCAGTTTAGATTACTACACAGGGATTACATTATCCCTCAAAGATTGACCAAGTGGAAGCCCGGGGTAGTGAATGAATGTAGCAAGTGCAAATTGGCTAACCCAGACTTCCTTCACTTCTTTTACACATGCCCAAAGATTAGACAGTTCTGGGGTAGGGTTGCTTTTTGGATTACGAGCGCCATTAAGCTTAGAGTCCAACTAGAAATAGAACAAATTTGCTTCCTGGAATGGCGCGATCTCTGTTTCAGAGATACTCTCTTATTAAATACCATTATTTTAATTGCTAGAAAGACCATCTTGAGTGTCTGGGCAGAGAGCACTAGCCCCACCTTCAATGCATTCAAACATCGATTACACAAACAATTGCTTATTGAACAGCTGGACACTAAACTAGACACTACTAGGAGACTTAAACAGTTTATACTTAAATGGCGACGATACATCGAATCACTGAGCTTCGACTCCCAGAGACTAATCTTAAGCCCCTTTGTACATACTGAATACATGCTGACAGCATCCCTAAGAGGCGAATGGGGGTTCTTGTACCAGTCACGTGGTGGTGGGGCAGGAGAGGGGGAGAACACGACCATATAAACGCTTCCATGTGACTATAGGACCCTATCCACTACAGCCTTTGCCCCTTTCCCTTCTTCTCTTCCCCTTTTTTTTTTTTTTTTTTTTTTATTTTATTATTATTATTATTATTTTTATATAGAGTAGGTACTATGATTATTACAAGTCTTGCCAGGAACCCAATAGATAACTTACTAAATGAAGGTGTCACAATTGACTAATGGATGTGTAAAAGTTCAGTTAAATTAATAATGTTCCCCAAATAGGGGAGGAGGAAAAGAGGACAAGTAAAGGATGGATTAAGATATAATTCAAACTGTTGTTTTATTGTTTATTGAAGGCATACATGTACTGGATGAATATTCCTTTTGTCAACTCCAGACCTGCGAGTCTGAATTGTATAAGTTCACATGTGCTTGTAACCTTTTCTTGTTCTCAATAAAAATAGTATTTTAAAAAAAAAAAAAGAAGCAATTTCTCAAACATTTTATACTCTGCAGCTGGTATAACAAGTCATTAGAAACACATTAAAGGGACAGTATACTATAAAATTGTGTTTCCCTTAAAGGGCCACTAAACCCAAAATCTTTCTTTCATGATTCAGATAGAGAATAGAAATTTAAACAACATTACAATTTACTTCCATAATTTATTTTGCTTAATTTTTTAAATATCCTTATTTGAAGAAAAATCAATGCATATGGTGAGCCAATCACATGATGTCTCTATGTGCAGTAACCAATCAGCAGCTAGTGAGCATATCTAGATATGCTTTTCATCAAAGAATATCAAGAGAATAAAACAAATTAGATAATATAAGTAAATTAGAAAGATGTTTAACATTGCATTCTCTTTCTAAATCATAAAAGAAAAAATGTGGCTGGCATGTCCCTTTAATGTGTTTCCAATTACTTTTTTTTATCAGCTGCAGAATATAAAATGTATGAGATTTGCTTTTTTTAAGGCTTATTTGTGTATATGAATTAGCTGATTTTGTGTTTTGAAGCCACAACCTAATAAAATGAGTTGCGCTTGTAGGTATAATCAGATCTCATTACTTTATCACATTATGTACATATACCTACTTCTTTATCTTATATCTGTCCATAAACCAATCACCAATACTTGGAGAGAACAATGGAAAATTAACATTTTATTACCTTATCTCTTCTAGAACCCACTGGGAGTGTAATTTATTCTACTGGCTGTGTTTACACAGCTTGGCCTCAAGGCCAAACATTTTTAGGATAGGTGTGGATACCACAGGCTACATAAACTATTTAAAATGCCAATATAAGGTTAATGGAAATACTTGTAAATAATTTAATACACTCCAGCAGATAAAGTGGATTATTGGGAACAAATAAGGGAAAAACAATTTTACAATATACTGTCCCTTAATAAGTATTACCATTTTCCATATCGTTGGGGATACCACAAGCTAAAGCAGCTATTTCAAATCCCTAAATAAAGGTAAAAGAGCTATTTTATACTCCAGTAGGTAAAATTGATCATTGGGACCAAATTAAAGGGTAGAAAATGTTACAGTACAATGTCCCTTTATTGGATCACTCTACTGTAAAAATAGAATGCTGTATTTCAGGAGTCCACAAACTTGGAAGGCTGGTCAGTAATGGTGTACTTGACCCTGGACTGGGCCGCATTACACTAATTAATGCTAAAGATAATACCTCTAAATAGAATTAGATTATAATCACATTTTTAGTTAAATTACAAAGGATCTTAGTTATTATCAATTAATTTAATGTAACTGTAAATACTAGTCAAATTTACAAAATGTGACACAAATACACACAAATTATCTAATGAAAAGCGTAGAACTACTTTTGGATAACAAATTACTGGTGTCTGTTTTCTGCTCAGTTGTGCCGAGGGCCGTATAAGACCCCCATTATGGCCTGCAGTCTGTAGTTTGGGTAGCCCTACATTTTATTAAATACAGTAATTCTATTTTTAAATTCCCTTATTTGTGTTAAAAATACTATGTTGTTTTTCTTTTCAAAACATTGTTATAAAAGACAATGTTAATTGCCATCAGTTTACAGAAAAAAAATAACAAGATTAATTTAATCAGAAAATAAACCAGAAGTTAAAGTGAAGGTACACTTTGGTGAATGAAAGCCCATTTTTAAAAAATGCTATTAAAAACAGGGGCACTTTAATTCATCAAAGTTTACAAAGTAGCCCACATAGAGATCCTCTATTCACACATCAGCAATGACTAATCATGCTTCCTCCAATCACAGCATGGCCTCAGGCAATGACTACCCTGGGGGGAAAGCTGTGATTGGAGGAAGCCGGATTAGTCATTGCTGATGTGTGAATAGAGGATCTCTATGTGGGGGAAGCTGCTGTAGCAGTGAAAAGAAAAAAAGGTTTTTTTTTTAACAAATCGGCTGCTTTGTAAACTTTAATGAATGAAAGTGCCCCTGTTTTTAATAGCATTTTTAAAAAATGGGCTTTCATTCACCAAAGTTTACCTTAAAGGGACACTGTACCCAAAAAAAATTTTTTGTAATTCAGAAAGACTTCAACTTTCTAATTTACTCCTATTATCAATTTTTCTTCGTTCTCTTGCTATCATTATTTGAAAAAGAAGGCATCTAAGCTTTTTTTTGGTTTCAGTACTCTGGACAGTACTTTTTTATTGGTGGATGAATTTATCCACCAATCAGCAAGGACAACCCAAGTTGTTCACCAAAAATGGGCCGGCATCTAAACTTACATTCTTGCATTTCAATTAAAGATACCAAGAGAAAGAAGAAAATTTGATAATAGGAGTAAATTAGAAAGTTGCTTAAAATTTCATGCTCAATCTGAATCACGAAAGAAAATTTTTGGGTACAGTGTCCCTTTAACTTTAACTATACCGTAATGGAACTTGGGCCTGGCTAATTTTGTAAAGCATGTAAACTCTGATAGGAAAACTGAATATATATATATATATATATATATATATATATATATATATATATACGTGTGTGCACAGAACAGGGGTGGACTGACAACAGATGCAGCCCTTTGACAGAAATAAAAGGTTAAGGGCCCCTTCACCTTACCCCCTGTAGGTCATGGCAGAGGAAATTACCTTACAATTTCCAGAACCCAGATGTCCTCCTGCTTAGTCTTCACCTCTTTGCAGTGTACCTTGCATTACTTGCTTTAGCCAGAGAGGCCTCCTTTAAAGGGACATAATACTCATATGCTAAATCACTTGAAAGCGATGCAGCATAAATGTAAAAAGCTAACTGGAAAATATCACCTGAACATCTCTAGGTAAAAAAAGGAAGATATTTTACCTCACAATTTCCTCAGCTCACCAGAGTAAGTGCTGTGTAAAAAGTTACCTATCGGTAACTGCCCAACTGCAGGTTTAAAAAAAAAAAAGGGAAGAAATGAACAGCAGCCAATCAGCATCAACAGTGCTGAGGTGATGAACTGGGATCTCATGAGATGTCATAGTAAACTTCCTTAAAGGGACATAAGTGATGCAGCATAAATGTAAAAAAGGAAGATATTTTACCTCACAATATCCTCAGCTCACCAGAGTAAGTTCTGTGTAAAAAGTTATCTTTCAGTTACTGCCCAGCTGCAGGTAAAAAAAAAGGAAGACATGATCAGCAGCCAATCAGCACCAGCAGTGCTGAGGTCATGAACTGTTTTACTGTGATCTCATGAGATTTCATAGTAAACTTCCTTCAACTGAATAGGGAAATAACATGAGGCACACTTCCTTGTAAGTCCTGGGACAGGCATACTGATTTGCTTCTCAAAGTCCTTTACAATGTGGCGTGAATGCTTAGGACATTTTGAGGTAAAATATCTTTCTTTTTTACATAGAGATGCTCAGGTAATATTTTCTAGTCAGCTTTTTACAGCTATGCTGCATCACTTTTAAGTGTTTCAACATTTGGGTTTAATGTCCCTTTAAACTGAATAGGGAAATAACATGAGTGTGCATGAGGCACGCTCATTTGCAAGTCCCAGGACAGGCATACTTATTGGCTGCTTAACCCCTTAACGACCAACGACGTATGGGGTACGTCCTGCAAAAAAATGCAGTTAACGTACGTTGTTGGTCTTTGAAAGCAGTGGAAGCGATCCTGATCATTTCCAACTGCTTTCATGTTATAGCAGTGATGCCTCGATATTGAGGCATCCTGCTATAACACTTTTTAGCCGTCCGCGCAGAGAGAGCCACCCTGTGGCCCTCTCTGCATCGGCCATCGATGGCCATGTTCGTTGGTGGGTGGGAGCTGATCCAGGGAGGCGGGTGGGCGGCCATCGGTGGGGAAGGGGGGCGGGATTGAGTGTGCGCGGGTGTGCGGGTGCGCGCGCATGCACAGGAACCCTACACTATGGAACAACTAAGGTGGTACTCGGTGGGAGAGAGGGTGGGAACATTACAAATTTTAGCAATCTGGGAGAGGGTGGGGGTTTGGGGGTTGAGGGGGCAGCTAGACTACAGAAAATAGTATTTTTAAAATAAAAAATGATAAAAAAAACACATTTGATTTCAAACTGGGTACTGGCAGACAGCTGCCAGTACCCAATATGGCGCACAATAGGCAGAGAGGGGGGGGGTTAGAGAGCTGTTTGGGGGGATCAGGGAGGTTGGGGGCTAAGGGCGGATCCTACAGAGCAGAATTATTTTATTTTTATTTTATTTATTTTATTGCCAACAGTACAAATCACAAATCAAGATTTTCACTTGCATCACGCAGGATGCTTCCAAAGAAATAAAGAGAAACAAGACAATAAAAAAAGAAAATGAAAATAATAGCGAGAAAATTATACCATGACATCTAATTTATAATATGTCAATAACTGGCTTATATTTCAAGAGTTAAGAGTCAATAATAATTCACATTTTCAAGAAAATAATAATCATACTGTTGGGGGTTTTCGAGAAGGGGAAAAGAGAACCCTCCTATTTATAATAAAAAAATGGAAAAAAAAGAAGAGAAAAAAAAAAAAAGAACTATGAGAAAAAGAAAAAAAAATGGTGACATCATCCTCCTCCCGCCACCGGAAACGCCCTCACCCCATCAGCATATGTTGTGGAGGGGTATTCTAGTTACCCCAAGATTCATATCTCAGGGCGTTATCTCGCGGAAACCAGTTACCCATGCTGATTGGCTATAACCAACTCTAGAAATGCAATGGTGTTTAAAAAGGGCAATAAAATACGTCTTTGAATAGGAAGAGGATAGGACTTAATTAGCGGAAGCCAATCCAGAAGGAAGACCCCTACTCTACTTTCCACTAAAAATTTTGTATGAAAGGACTCAAATAAAATCTGGGATTGAATTTCTTTAAGAAAACGCGTAAAACTTGGAGCTACATGATCTTTCCAGCTCTTGACTATTAACTGTCTTGCAGTCAGAATAATTGTATTTAGTGCTTTTATCACCCGCTTAGGATGGAAATCTGAATTGGTTAGGAAAAATATCTCTTCAGCTGAAAAAAGGCCCAAATCTTTGTAATGCTTGCTATACCAATACCTAATCTTCTGCCAAAATTGTTGAATTTTGGGACAAGTCCAAAACATATGGAGGATATCAGCCTTGTTAAAGGAGCAGCGGGGACATCTAAACACTTGAGTAGGATAAAATCTAGACATTTTATCAGGAGACAGATAGTAGTTATTAATTAATTTTAAGTGTGATTCTCTCCATGATACAGAAATCTGTAACTTTTCTAACTCCAAGAAACTTCGCTTTATCCTATTCTCCTCTAAAGGAGGAAAATACCTTTTCCAAGAATTGAATAATTTATCCACAAGTAATTCCCCCTGTTTAGCCAATAAAATGTCATAGATCAATGATATTGAAGAGCGTCCCAACGAGAATTGATGGATTATATTCTTAATATCCATCCAGTCCAGAAGTGCTGTGATGTCCCATTTCTGGGAAAACACATAATGTCGCAACTGAAAATAGACATAAAGGTTCGAGCTAGGTATATTAAACTTTTGGAACAGCAATTCCGACGTAAGCATTTGATTAGAGTCAAATATCTGATGAACATAGACCAAACCTACATCTGCCCAATGTCTAAAAGTCCTCTGATTAATGCCGGGCATAAATTCCGGGTTACCTTTTATCGGAAGAAACTCCGAGAATGATGGAGAGATTTTCAAAAACCAGCAAATTTTATGCCAGGCTAAGATAACATTTTTAAAAGAAATCAATTTGCTTATATTAGAGGGTAAATTTTTCAGAGGGCAATGTAAGATCGCCTTCAATGAGAAAGGGGAAATCAAAAATGATTCTAACTCTAACGTGACAAACTTATTTAGGTCAGTGATCCAATCAAATGCTAACTTGGCTAAACAAGCCCAGTTATATAATCTAAGATCTGGTAAAGCCAAACCTGCCGAGGACCGTTTTTGCATCAGTCTATTCAAACCAATCCGTGGCTTTTTATTGCCCCAAATAAATTTAGATTGCCGGGACTGTATATCATGGATATCTCTATTGGACAGCAGTAGAGGGAGGTTTTGTAAGAGATATAAAATCCTTGGAAAAATAATTGTTTTTATTAAATTAACTCTTGCTGACAAAGAAATTAAAAGGGAAGACCAATTTTCTAAATCATTTTTAATTTTCAGCAAAACAGGCGGAAAATTTAGTTTATACCACTTTGCAGATGATACCTAGATACCGAAAGGACTCCACCACTTTAAAGGGGTGATCTACCCATTTAGAGCCATTTCTATGCAGCCAAAGAAGTTCACTCTTGTCAAAGTAAATTTTATACCCTGAAAAGGAAGAAAAGGAATTAAATAATTGCAGGACTAACAGAATAGAGTATTGTGCATTATCAAGAAAACTCAATAGATCATCCGCATAAAGAAGAATTTTTAACCTGGTAGAACCCAGCGGGATCCCGGGTAAACTATCCCTCAGCAGGATAGCAAACGGCTCTAATGCTAAATTAAAAAGCAACGGGGGGAAGAGGGCATCCTTGCCTAGTCCCTCTTTTAAGTGATATATATGGGGAGAGGCAGCCATTGATGCAGAGATATGAAATAGGGTTTTTGTATAAATTTCTAATAAATTCAAGAAACTGATTCTTGAATCTGAATCTCTCTAATGCTGTAAATAAGTAATTCCAATTCACTGCATCAAATGCTTTTTCTGCATCTACAGTAAGAATAGCTGCTTCACTAACCTTTTTAAATTCATCACTGTTTAAATCTAAGTTCCAAGCATAATGCAAAAAAGAAGTGACTTTCCGGATATTCTTAAGGGAATTCCTATCTTTCATAAACCCCGTTTGATCTAAATGAATGACTTTATCCAGCAGTTTTGCCAGCCTGGAGGACACAATAGCCGTCAATAATTTATAGTCTGTGTTAAGCACTGATATTGGTCTATAAGACCCTGGATCCTCCGGGTCCTTACCTTTCTTCAAAATCAATGATATACGAGCCGCCGAGAAGTAGCTTGATATTGTATTACTAGAAGAAAAATAGAAATTGAATAGATTAACTAATGGTGCTTTAATTTCTTCTTTTAAAATTTTATAGAACTCTACCGGTATATAATCCGGTCCTGGAGATTTATTAATACTGGCTAATTGGATGGCCTCTAAAACCTATTCCTCCGAAATAGGACTATTTAGACCTAACAAATCTTCCTCAGAAATCCTTGGCAGTTTAACATTGGCCCAGAAATTTGTTGCATTATCCGAGTTAATATTTGATTCTGAGTAAAGGTGTTGAAAGACCTTAAAGAACACTTTACCAATATCCTCTGCATTGGTGTATTTTCTATTATCGACTTTAATAGCAGAAATAAGATTCCTACTCTTCCTAATCTTTACTAATCTCGCCAGGAATTTAGCCGAGTTCCCATAGAATCCCCTAAAATGATAGTTAATTTTCAGTTCTTCTTCTTGGGATCTTTGTTTTAAAAAAATATCTCTTTCCCTTTTAAGCTTGCAGTATCTATCCCAATTATCCGTAGATTTATCGGTATAAAACCTCCTAAGTGCATTCCTAACTTGAGCCGCTAATTGTGATTCCTGCACCAGGGCTTTCTTCTTCCAACTACACAGATAGGCTTTAATTTCCCCCCTCAACACAGCTTTAGCTGCCTCCCAGAAAACCTCGGGTTTATTAAATTGACTTATATTAAAAGTAGTATAATCTTTCCATTTCTGTTTTAACCAATTAATAAATCTGGGACTATCAGACAGAAACTAGGGAAAAAAATGAAGTATTTTGAGTCTTAGGGGGAGCAATGGCAGAAAGTGTAAATGAGATTACTGCGTGATCCGAAATCACAATGTCATGAATATTTGATTCTGATCTACACAATGCTAATGGTTTTGAAATCAAGAACAGATCAATTCTGGATAATGTCATATGTGTTTTTGACTCACAAGAAAAACTGCATTGATCGGGATTTTTAAGTCTCCATATATCTATTAAATTTAATTCATGACAGAATTTTTTTAAATATTTTGCAATTTTATAATTTTCTCATAAATTTTTTAAGGACAATCTGTCCAGTACTGGGCACAATGACATGTTGAAATCCCCCTAATATTAAGTTAGCTGCTGAAAAGGGAAATAACTTGCTCCTAATAACATCCCAAAATACAGGAGAAAATGAATTGGGGCCATATAGATTACATAAAACATAGTTACAGCCATTAATCTTGATATGAAGAATCATAAATATTCCCTCTGGATCAACTTCCATTTTGACAATGTTATAATCTAAGTTTTTATGCAACAAGATCGCAACTCCTGATCTCCTTTTAACGGCCGGGGCAGCAACACATTCACCCACCCATTTACATTTCAGTTTCACTGATTCTGATTCTTTAAGATGTGTTTCTTGCAGCATTACTACATCAGGGTTAAATTTAGCAAGATACTTAATGATTAATTTGCGTTTTCTAGGAGATGTTACACCCCCCCCCCCACATTCCAGGAGAGTATATTAATCTTAGTCGTCATCTAATAAAATACCTCTTTCTAAAAGAAACATATATCCATCCAATACAACAATTATTTAGCGACTCTGAGTAGGAGACGCAACCGGTGAAGGGAGGAGGAGAGAAGAAAAGAAAAAAAAAAGAGAAAATATTTTAAAAACACTAGGCACAAAAAGAAAAATTATGCTTCCCATTCTCAATGCATATACCAAACCTTGCCACATTTTAGACAAAAGATATATTTCAACCAGTTTCAAGCTATCAGTTTTTCTTTTTAAAAAATCAACATAAAATATACCGAAAAGAAATGTACAAGTATAAAAAAAAAGGTATTGTAGTCAGTAATTGGATGGCCTCTAAAACCTATTCCTCCGAAATAGGACTATTTAGACCTAACAAATCTTCCTCAGAAATGCTTGGCAGTTTAACATTGGCCCAGAAATTTGTTGCATTATCCGAGTTAATATTCGATTCTGAGTAAAGGTGTTGAAAGACCTTAAAGAACACTTTACCAATATCCTCTGCATTGGTGTATTTTCTATTATCGACTTTAATAGCAGAAATAAGATTCCTACTCTTCCTAATCTTTACTAATCTCGCCAGGAATTTAGCCGAGTTCCCATAGAATCCCCTAAAATGATAGTTAATTTTCAGTTCTTCTTCTTGGGATCTTTGTTTTAAAAAAATATCTCTTTCCCTTTTAAGCTTGCAGTATCTATCCCAATTATCAGTAGATTTATCGGTATAAAACCTCCTAAGTGCATTCCTAACTTGAGCCGCTAATTGTGATTCCTGCACCAGGGCTTTCTTCTTCCAACTACACAGATAGGCTTTAATTTCCCCCCTCAACACAGCTTTAGCTGCCTCCCAGAAAACCTCGGGTTTATTAAATTGACTTATTTTAAAAGTAGTATAATCCTTCCATTTCTGTTTTAACCAATTAATAAATCTGGGACTATCAGACAGAAACCGTGGAAAAAAAAAAGTATTTTAAGTCTTAGGGGGAGCAATGGCAGAAAGTGTAAATGAGATTACTGCGTGATCCGAAATCACAATGTCATGAATATTTGATTCTGATCTACACAATGCTAATGGTTTTGAAATCAAGAACTGATCAATAATGTCATATGTGTTTTTGACTCACAAGAAAAAACTGCATTGATCGGGATTTTTAAGTCTCCATATATCTATTAAATTTAATTCATGACAGAATTTTTACAAATATTTTGCAATTTTATAATTTTCTCGTAAATTATTTAAGGACAATCTGTCCAGTACTGGGCACAACGACATGTTGAAATCCCCCTAATATTAAGTTAGCTGCTGAAAAGGGAAATAACTTGCTCCTGATAACATCCCAAAATACCAGAGAAAATGAATTGGGGCCATATAGATTACATAAAACATAGTTACAGCCATTAATCTTGATATGAAGAATCATAAATCTTCCCTCTGGATCAGCCTCCATTTTGACAATGTTATAATCTAAGTTTTTATGCAACAAGATCGCAACTCCTGATCTCCTTTTAACGGCTGGGGCAGCAACACATTCACCCACCCATTTACATTTCAGTTTCACTGATTCTGATTCTTTAAGAAGGGAGGAGGAGAGAAGAAAAAAAAAAGAGAAAATATTTTAAAAACACTAGGCACAAAAAGAAAAATAATGCTTCCCATTCTCAATGCATATACCAAACCTTGCCACATTTTAGACAAAAGATATATTTCAACCAGTTTCAAGCTATCAGTTTTTCTTTTTAAAAAAATCAACATAAAATATACCGAAAAGAAATGTATAAAAAAAAAAGGTATTGTAGTCGGTAATAACCAGCAACAATTCAGTCAAATACATTTTAAATTTATATTTAAACCAAAGATAGCTTCTCCATTGAGCTACATACCACCAATAAATTCCTGAGCCTCTTGGGGTTTATTAAGCACATGTCTAATACCATTATCTTCTACTATGATCTTTGCAGATTATATTACCTATGCTTTCAAGCCTTTACTGGTGATCCTAGCACAGTAGGGAATCATTTGCTTCCTCTTGGAGGAAGTTTCTACCGAAAAATCTTGAAACAATAATAGTTTGTTTTTCTCAAAAATAAATTCCTCTGACTTCCTATATAATTTAAAAAATTCTACCTTGTCTTGGTATCTAAGCAACTTGAAAATACACATTCTGCTCCTATTAGTGGAAGCTATACTAGATTTCCTAGGGCCAACCCTATGCGCTCTTTCTACTACTAGGGGGAGTTGTTGAGCAGGGAAACTTAGCGCTTTAGGGAGTAGCAAGGAAGTAACCTTCATAAGATCCTCGTACTCAGGAGATTCTGGCAATCCGACAATTCTAATGTTATTCCGTCTGGAACGATCTTCAAGATCCT
Organism: Bombina bombina; assembly: GCF_027579735.1. Classification (NCBI taxonomy): domain Eukaryota; kingdom Metazoa; phylum Chordata; class Amphibia; order Anura; family Bombinatoridae; genus Bombina; species Bombina bombina. The sequence goes on along the minus strand of NC_069503.1, from coordinate 202,905,724 downwards.
CCAGACGGGATTATAAACTAGAAATTTTAACCTCCTGATTATGCACTAACTTATCTTGGACATTAGCTCAATCCTCCAGGTCTGAGATCCTGTTTTCTGCCTCATTTATTCTTGATGCAAATTGCTTGACCTCATTTGAGAGAGATACAATATCTGTTGATATGGTACTAAGCTCTTTTTTGATAATATCAAATTGAGGGGTAAATATGTCAGTTAGTTGAGATACTAAATTATATGTGTCAATGTGGGGTGTACCCCCATCTAAAGAGGGATCTAGTGTGGTGTCTACACTCTTAACCTTTCTATCTTTGATTTTAGGCAGCATTATAGGGGAACTTTGTTTCGCCTGTGTAATAAATCTTTCCATGTACACAGTGATTAACAAACGTGTGGAAAAGCAAACAACAAAATACAGCAATTACAAAAAACAAAAAGTGTAATATCCGTACAGAGGTAGCAGTAAGTCACCAAAGTGAGTAAGAAAAGCCAGGGGGGGGGGCATGTCCGAACCGCGATCTTACATGGTCGCATCTTCTCTGAGCTCTCACTGATCCCTTGTATCCAGGAGAGATTTTACAGCTCAAAAGTATATCTAACTGTCTATGAGGACAAACTACTTAACAGCACCTGAAATTTTGAGAAATCTGGGCTGTATTTGTGAAGTTTGAGCCAGACATCGGACGCAGAAGGCCTAGGGCAGCGACTCACATATAGGCAGCGCCACCCCCCTCGAACATTCAAGGGTTTTTGTCCTAATTGGGTGCTCACTACTATAGCCCGATATACACACTCAATTGCTGATCCACATCAACTTTACAAAGACTGAACCACAGAGGATATTACTCAATCTCTCTTTATTGATATCTTGCAAAATGGATGCCGAACAGGAAATAGGCCTGCACGCTTGCTGTAATAGCATAATGGAAAAATTGGAATGCTGTCTTGAGAACTTGATTACTAGAGCACCATGGGACTTTCTTATATAAATTTACCAAAAGCGGCAGGGACTACATCAGTCGGCTGAAGCCAACAAAGAAGACACAATACCGGACCTACCGGAGGCTGTTGATCTCACGGTGGAGCCGCCATGCTCACCCCCGACATTCGCTCTGCATCCATCTAGCTACACGGCAGGAGCCAAGAAGATGACCGACTTCTGCAGTGGGGAGGCAGCTGTTATAAAGCCCAGACGGCGGTTGGAGTCAGGTCTGAGCTCCGACGCAGTTTTAGTAGAGTCGACCTCATCCGTTACAGCACAGAACTTAGCGGCAGCAGAAGAAAAGCCAGGGGGAAATCTTCTGTGTGTGTTTTTTTTTTTTAAAGTGATATGGACACATAAATAGTGAATAGTGAGATTAAGGCCTTTAGCATACACAAATATCTGTTACAGAGAGTAGGCAAGTAAAAAGAAGGGTTTAAACAGGGCATATACCACTCAATCTCAATAGACTGACCACCATATATTAACAATAGAGAGCTTTGATGTTATTTATCATAGAAAAATAAAAATAATAAATCATTAAGCGTAGAATTGCTAGCAGTAGGCTAAGCAAGTACATATAAACCACTTTTATCCCTCTTTTTTTTCCTTTCTCTTTCTTCCCTCTTTCTTTTCTCCCAAAATCAAATAATGGTCAGACAGGGAATCAGCGTCTTCAAAATTAGGAGAGAGTTCCAACAGCTGAGTTGATAATAGTAAAAAGAAAAGTGGATCATCCAGCTTGCAAAATTCCACCAGCTAATCCTGTACTGATAGATATTAGCAGGGTCTCAGAACTGCGCAAGGTGAAAATATATAGATAGCCACAGCAAATGACCAGAAAGAAATGTTCCTCCTTATAACTCTCTGAAAGAATTGACTTTTATACAAGCACAAGGACCAGCATACTACTACCCTTAGCCATTGCAGTGTAGAAAGAAATAACCACCCTTGCCATAGCTCAGCATACTTATTTCAGTCAGGCAAAGATAGAATAAAAAACAAACAGGAGGATGTTTATGAGAAACGGCTCCTCACCAACTCGCAACTGATAAGTCACAAAGAGATAACCAGTGAGCCTGAGCACTTTGATATTTCTCTTGTTAGGTGTATCCAGTCCACGGATCATCCATTACTTGTGGGATATTCTCCTTCCCAACAGGAAGTTGCAAGAGGATCACCCACAGCAGAGCTGCTATATAGCTCCTCCCCTAACTGCCATACCCAGTCATTCTCTTGCAAGCTCTCAACATAGCTGGAAGTAGTAAGAGGAAAGTGGTAAAATATAGTTAGTTTTTTCTTCAATCAAAAGTTTATTGTAGTAAATGGTACCGGAGTGTACTATTTTATCTCAGGCAGCATTTAGAAGAAGAATCTGCCTGCGTTTTTCTATGATCTTAGCAGAAGTAACTAAGATCCACTGCTATTCTCACATATGTCTGAGGAGTGAGGTAACTTCAGAGGGAGAATCCTGCAATAAGGTATGTGCAGTTAAGTTTTTCTAGGGATGGAATTTGCTAGAAAATGCTGCTGATACCGGATTAATGTAAGTTAAAGCCTAAATACAGTGATTTAATAGCGACTAGTATCAGGCTTGCTATCAGAGGTATATACTCTGATTAATGTGCAATATAAAATGTTTGCTGGCATGTTTAATCGTTTTTATATATGCTTTGGTGATAAAACTTATTGGGGCCTAGTTTTTTCCACATGGCTGGCTTTATTTTTGCCTAGAAACAGTTTCCTGAGGCTTTCCACTGTTATAGTATAAAAGTTACAGTTGGTGCAGTTAAAATTACAAACTGTGACATTCAGCTTCCCTCAGCAGTCCCCTGCATGCTATAGGACATCTCTGAAGGGCTCAAAAGGCTTCAAAAGTAGGAGCTGTGGCAGTTGTTATGACTGTTTAAAAAACATATTTTTCGTTTTGTTAATCTGTTTTTTGTATTAAGGGGTTAATCATCCATTTGCAAGTGGGTGCAATGCTCTGCTAACTTGTTACATACACTGTAAAAATTTCGTTAGTTTAACTGCCTTTTTTCACTGTTATTTCAAATTTTGGCAAAATTTGTTTCTCTTAAAGGCACAGTAACGTTTTTTTTATATTGCTTGTTAACTTGATTTAAAGTGTTTTCCAAGCTTGCTAATCTCATTGCTAGTCTGTATAAACATGTCTGACATAGAGGAAACTCCTTGTTCATTATGTTTAAAAGCCATGGTGGAACCCCATAGGAGAATGTGTACTAAATGTATTGATTTCACTTTAAACAATAAAGATCAGCTGTTATCTTTAAAAGAATTATCACCAGAGGATTCTGACGAGGGGGAAGTTATGCCGACTAACTCTCCCCACGTGTCAGACCCTTTGACTCCCGCTCAAGGGACTCACGCTAAAAAGTACATCAAAGACGCCCATAGCGATTACTTTGCAGGACATGGCGGCAATCATGGATAATACCCTGTCAGCGGTATTAGCCAGACTGCCTGAATTCAGAGGAAAGCGCAATAGCTCTGGGGTTAGACGTAATACAGAGCACGCAGATGTTTTAAGGCCCATGTCTGATACTGCGTCACAATATGCAGAAGCTGAGGAAGAGCTTCAGTCTGTGGGTGACGTCTCTGACTCGGGGAAACCTGATTCAGATATGTCTACTTTTAAATTTATGCTTGAGAACCTCCGGGTGTTGCTTGGAGAGGTTTTAGCTGCTCTGAATGACTGTGACACAACTGCAGTGCCAGAAAAATTGTGTAGACTGGATAAATACTACACGGTGCCGGTGTGTACTGACGTTTTTCCAATACCTAAAAGGTTTACAGAAATTATTGCTAAGGAGTGGGACAGACCCGGTGTGCCGTTTTCCCCCCCTCCTATTTTTAGAATTTTTTTTCCAATAGACGCCACCACACGGGACTTATGGCAGATGGTCCCTAAGGTGGAGGGAGCAGTTTCTACTTTAGCAAAGCGTACCACTATCCCTGTCGAGGACAGTTGTGCTTTTTCAGATCCAATGGATAAAAAATTAGAAGGTTACCTTAAGAAAATGTTTATTCAACAAGGTTTTATCCTGCAGCCCCTTGCATGCATTGCTCCTGTCTCTGCTGCTGCTGCGGTGTTCTGGTTTGAGTGTCTGGAAGAGGCCTTTCAGACAGCTACTCCATTGACTGAAATACTTGACAAGCTTAGAACACTTAAGCTAGCTAATTCTTTTGTTTCTGATGCCATTGTTCATTTGACTAAACTAACGGCTAAGAATTCTGGATTCGCCATCCAGGCGCGTAGTGCGCTATGGCTTTAATCTTGGTCAGCTGACGTGACTTCAAAGTCTAAATTACTTAACATTCCCTTCAAGGGGCAGACCCTATTCGGGCCTGGTTTGAAGGAAATTATTGCTGACATTACTGGAGGTAAGGGTCATACCCTTCCTCAGGACAGGGCCAAATCAAGGGCCAAACAGTCTAATTTTCGTGCCTTTCGAAACTTCAAGGCAGGTGCGGCATCAACTTCCTCTGCTACAAAACAAGAGGGAACTTTTGCGCAATCCAAGCCGGCCTGGAAATCTAACCAGGCCTGGAGCAAAGGCAAGCAGGCCAGAAAGCCTGCTGCTGCCTCTAAGACAGCATGAAGGAACGGCCCCCTATCCGGCAACGGATGTAGTAGGGGGCAGACTTTCTCTCTTCGCCCAGGCGTGGGCAAGAGATGTTCAGGATCCCTGGGCGTTGGAGATCATATCTCAGGGATATTTCACCTTTCGAGATTATCTGTAAACCAGATAAAGAAAGAGGCATTCTTACGCTGTGTGCAAGACCTCCTAATAATGGGAGTGATCCATCCAGTTCCACAGATGGAACAAGGACAGGGATTTTATTCAAATCTGTTTGTGGTTCCCAAAAAAGAGGGAACCTTCAGACCAATTTTGGATCTAAAGATCTTAAACAAATTCCTCAGAGTTCCATCGTTCAAAAATGGAAACTATTCAGACAATCCTACCTATGATCCAGGAGGGTCAGTACATGACCACAGTGGATTTGAAGGATGCTTACCTTCACATACCGATTCACAAAGATCATCATCGGTTCCTAAGGTTTGCCTTTCTAGACAGGCATTACCAGTTTGTGGCTCTTCCCTTCAGGTTAGCTAGAGCCCCAATAATTTTTACAAAGGTTCTGGGGTCTCTTCTGGCGGTCCTAAGACCACGGGGCATAGCAGTGGCCCCTTATCTAGACGACATCCTGATACAGGCGTCAAACTTCCAAATTGCCAAATCTCATACGGACATAGTGTTGGCATTTCTGAGGTCGCATGGGTGGAAAGTGAACGAGCGAAAGAGTTCTCTATCACCCCTCACAAGGGTTTCCTTCCTAGGAACTCTGATAGATTCTGTAGAAATGAAAATTTACCTGACGGAGTCCAGGTTATCAAAGCTTCTAAATTCCTGCCGTGTTCTTCACTACATTCCGCCCCCTTCGGTGGCTCAGTGCATGGAAGTGATCGGCTTAATGGTAGCGGTGATGGACATAGTGCCATTTGCGCGCCTACATCTCAGACCGCTGCAATTATGCATGCTCAGTCAGTGGAATGGGGATTACACAGATTTGTCCCCTCTGCTAAATCTGGATCAGGAGACCAGAGATTCTCTTTTCTGGTGGCTATCTCGAGTCCATCTGTCCAAAGGTATGACCTTTCGCAGGCCAGATTGGACAATTGTAACAACAGATGCCAGCCTTCTAGGTTGGGGTGCAGTCTGGAATTCCCTGAAGGCTCAGGGATCGTGGACTCAGGAGGAGAAACTCCTCCCAATAAATATTCTGGAGTTAAGAGCAATATTCAATGCTCTTCTAGCTTGGCCTCAGTTAGCAACCCTGAGGTTCATCAGGTTTCAGTCGGACAACATCACGACTGTGGCTTACATCAACCATCAAGGGGGGACCAGGAGTTCCCTAGCGATGTTAGAAGTCTCCAAGATAATTCGCTGGGCAGAGACTCACTCTTGCCATCTATCAGCGATCCATATCCCAGGTGTAGAGAACTGGGAGGCGGATTTTCTAAGTCGTCAGACTTTTCATCCGGTGGAGTGGGAACTCCATCCGGAGGTGTTTGCTCAATTGGTTCATCGTTGGGGCACACCAGAATTGGATCTCATGGCGTCTCGCCAGAACGCCAAGCTTCCTTGTTATGGATCCAGGTCCAGGGACCCAGAAGCGACGCTGATAGATGCTCTAGCAGCACCGTGGTTCTTCAACCTGGCTTATGTGTTTCCACCGTTTCCTCTGCTCCCTCGACTGATTGCCAAAATCAAACAGGAGAGAGCATTGGTGATCTTGATCGCGCCTGCGTGGCCACGCAGGACCTGGTATGCAGACCTGGTGGACATGTCATCCTTTCCACCTTGGCCTCTGCCTCTGAGACAAGACCTTCTACTACAAGGTCCTTTCAATCATCCAAATCTAATTTCTCTGAGACTGACTGTCTGGAGATTGAACGCTTGATTTTATCAAGGTGTGGCTTCTCCGAATCAGTCATTGATACCTTAATACAGGCACGAAAGCCTGTAACCAGGAAAATCTTCCATAAGATATGGCGCAAATATCTTCATTGGTGTGAATCCAAGAATTACTCATGGAGTAAGGTTAGGATTCCTAGGATATTGTCCTTTTCTCCAAGAGGGTTTGGATAAAGGATTATCAGCTAGTTCTTTAAAGGGACAGATTTCTGCTCTGTCTATCCTTTTGCACGAGCGTCTGGCAGAGGTTCCAGACGTCCAGGCATTTTGTCAGGCTTTGGTTAGAATTAAGCCTGTGTTTAAACCTGTTGCTCCTCCATGGAGCTTAAACTTGGTTCTTAAGGTTCTTCAAGGAGTTCCGTTTGAACCCCTTCATTCCATTGATATCAAACTTTTATCTTGGAAAGTTCTGTTTTTGATGGCTATTTCCTCGGCTCGTAGAGTCTCTGAGTTATCAGCTTTACAATGTGATTCTCCTTATCTCATTTTCCATACAGATAAAGTAGTTCTGCGTACAAAACCTGGGTTTTTACCTAAGGTAGTTTCCAACAAGAATATCAATCAAGAGATTGTTGTTCCATCATTGTGTCCTAATCCTTCTTCAAAGAAGGAACGTCTTTTACATAATTTGGACGTAGTCCGTGCTTTAAAGTTTTACTTACAAGCGACTAAAGATTTTCGTCAAACATCTTCCCTGTTTGTTGTTTACTCTGGTCAGAGGAGAGGTCAAAAGGCTTTGGCAACCTCTCTTTCTTTTGGCTTCGGAGCGTAATACGCTTAGCCTATGAGACTGCTGTACAGCAGCCCCCTGAAAGGATTACAGCTCATTCTACTAGAGCTGTGGCTTCCACCTGGGCCTTTAAAAATGAGGCTTCTGTTGAACAGATTTGCAAAGCGGCGACTTGGTCTTCGCTTCATACCTTTTCAAAATTTTACAAATTTGATACTTTTGCTTCTTCGGAGGCTATTTTTGGGAAAAAGGTTCTACAGGCAGTGGTCCCTTCCGTTTAAGTACCTGCCTTGTCCCTCCCTTCATCCGTGTACTTTAGCTTTGGTATTGGTATCCCACAAGTAATGGATGATCCGTGGACTGGATACACCTAACAAGAGAAAACATAATTTATGCTTACCTGATAAATTTATTTCTCTTGTGGTGTATCCAGTCCACGGCCCGCCCTGTCCTTTTAAGGCAGGTCTAAATTTTAAACTACAGTCTCCACTGCACCCTATGGTTTCTCCTTTCTCGGCTAGTTTCGGTCGAATGACTGGATATGGCAGTTAGGGGAGGAGCTATATAGCAGCTCTGCTGTTGGTGATCCTCTTGCAACTTCCTGTTGGGAAGGAGAATATCCCACAAGTAATGGATGATCCGTGGACTGGATACACCACAAGAGAAATAAATTTATCAGGTAAGCATAAATTATGTTTTTTCTCCTCCACACACTTTTACTCCGGAATATCAGGGGAATATACAAGAGGGAACTGGCAAGTCTTACCAGGGAGCATTGAGGCTTAACAAATCCACCTTGGAATCCACAGCAGGCAAGAGCCGGCGTCTCCTCAGGCCTCTGAAGACCCTTCTCCTGCGACCAGATGTAACTCTCTACCGCGAGGAAGGAGCGCTGCCCTGCCCACAGATCACTCCGCAGACAAACCGCCCCAACCTTCAGGCGGTTACACCACTCAGGAGGCCCAGAAATTCAGCAGGGATCAGCTTGCTATCCACCTTTAACAGGCGCGCCACTCCTCTCCTGCCCGTGTATTTCCTCCGTGGCAAATGCGGTATCCACCGCTGGGCTTGTCCGCCAATTTAAGGCTTCCACGGCACAGGCTTAGACACAGCCTGAAGTCCCGCTGCAAATCCCAGACGGTCTGGATATAACGGGCTAACAAATGCTGGGGGAGATGTCCTCGCTCCTGATCTCCAGAGCACCACGAGCTGTACAGCGTGTCTTACAGCTCCGCCCCCACCGGAAGCCCCACCGGTATAATAATCACAGAGCAGAATTATTATTTTAAAAAAAAATAATCCCATAAAAAACTCTTATTTTAGTACTGGCAGACTTACTGCCAGTATTTAAGATGGCGGGGACAATTGTGGGGTGGGGGAGGGAAGAGAGCTGTTTGGGAGGGATCAGGGGGGAAGTGATGTGTGATGTGGGAGGTTGATACCTACACTAAAGCTAAAATTAACCCTGCAAGCTCCCTAATTAACCCCTTCACTGCTGGGCATAATACATGTGTGGTGCGCAGCGGCATTTAGCGGCATTCTAAATACTAAAAAGCAACGCCAAAGCCATATATGTCATGAACATTGAACATTGAACATTGTATTATGCTGGGCATAATACATGTGTGGTGCGCAGCGGCATTTAGCGGCCTTCTAAATACTAAAAAGCAACGCCAAAGCCATATATGTCATGAACATTGAACATTGAACATTTTTTTTATTTGATCACATTTGGCGGTGAAATGGTGACATGAAATATACCAAAATGGGGCCTAGATCAATACTTTGGGTTGTCTACTACATTACACTAAAGCTAAAATTAACCCTACAAGCTCCCTAATTAACCCCTTCAATGCTGGGCATTATACACGTGTGGTGCGCAGCAGCATTTAGCTGCCTTCTAATTACCAGAAAGCAAAGCCAAAGCCATATATGTCTGCTATTTTGAACAAAGGGGATCCAAGATAAGCTTTTACAACCATTTATGCCATAATTGCACAAGCTGTTTGTAAATAATTTCAGTGAGAATCCAAAAATTGTGAAAAATGTAACGTTTTATTTTTATTTGTTCGCATTTGGCGGTGAAATGGTGGCATGAAATATACCAAAATGGGCCTAGATCAATACTTTGGGTTGTCTACTACACTACACTAAAATTAACACTACAAGCTCCCTACATGCTCCCTAATTAACCCCTTCACTGCTGGGCATAATACACGTGTGGTGCGCAATGGCATTTAGCGGCCTTCTAACTACTAAAAAGCAACGCCAAAGCCATATATGTCTGCTATTTCTGAACAAAGCAGGGTCATTAAAAGTTGGCCACCTCCAATAAACATTTCCAATTATCATGTGAGAAAAAGCATTTTATAGCGCATGTTTGAATGGTTACTGTCAGATCAATGTTAAGCATAAACATCAAGGGGTTGAATAGGGTGGGCCCATGTAAACCCTCCTGACCGCTGGTCCTTGGTCATGTGATCAATTGTCCAATAGGTCAGTCCAGTCCTAACAAAAAAATTGTTTTGAACAAATCATTCATATTGTAATACGTGTATTTTGTTCTGTCCGATATCCGTTAAGGAGATAATTTGGAATTGTTTGTTACTGAAAATTCATTTTTATGCTAGTTCTTAAGGGAAATATCTTTAGGGGAGCAGAGGAGTAGCTGGACAGGAGCTTAAACTTAAATTAAGTGAAAGTAGTAACCATTGTTACTGCTACAAGCCAGCAGCACAAAAATATATATATATTTTTTAAATCTTTAGTTTTTTATAAGGATTAAGACTGTCTAAAAACTGTCTTTCACACCTTTAGAATAGCACAAACAAATCTTTTTTTTTTATTGCATGTATTTTTTCCATTAACCCCTTTTGCTTTTTCTTTTGCAGTCTTTCCTGCTTGTCACTTGGGGCTGGAGGGTGAGTGTCACTAAGGAGGGATATGAAGGCAGCAGCTGCTAAGGTGCAAACAAATAATAATCATAATTCTGAGCCAGGAAAGGGGCAAATCTGAAATTCTCACACTTTAAAAACATTTTGCACTGACATGTTGCACTGAGGGAGAAGTGTGTGGGGTAACAGCTGCTCTGGGGAGTAGGTTTGGAGTTTTCACATTCATTTTCAGTAATCAGTATATGCGAGCTCCTGCTCAGTGCTGTAAGCTATGCACAACACATGCATATGTTAATAAGGATGGCATTCGCTAGGACTCTTCCTTACTAAATTTTTTTTTTAAAGAAATCAGCTCCATTATGCCCCATCCAGTCAGACAACTGCTTCAGATCTCCCTGAACCAGATAAGTAGAAACACTAAATTGTATTATAATAATTATGAATTGTGAAACACTATCCCAGTGGTTTAATTCACTTTAACCCCTTGCATGCTAAATATGGATGCAATGTGATGCTGAACTCCTTGCCACTCAAAGACACCAATGTGTTTTTTAGGAAATTTCATATATTGCTTCCTCTTACTGAGTTATATACACTACCTTTACACCTGATATATAAAATGTAATTCTTATTATTTGGTAACCCCCCTGAATGTGTGCGTGTATGTGTCTGTGTATTTATGTGTTTGTGTATATATGTGTGTGTATATGTGTGCGTGTATGTATATATGTGTGCGTGTATGTATATATGTGTGCGTGTATATAAATGTGTGTGTGTTTATATATATATATATATATATATATATATATATATATATATATATATATACAGGGAGTGCAGAATTATTAGGCAAATGAGTATTTTGACCACATCATCCTCTTTATGCATGTTGTCTTACTCCAAGCTGTATAGGCTCGAAAGCCTACTACCAATTAAGCATATTAGGTGATGTGCATCTCTGTAATGAGAAGGGGTGTGGTCTAATGACATCAACACCCTATATCAGGTGTGCATAATTATTAGGCAACTTCCTTTCCTTTGGCAAAATGGGTCAAAAGAAGGACTTGACAGGCTCAGAAAAGTCAAAAATAGTGAGATATCTTGCAGAGGGATGCAGCACTCTTAAAATTGCGAAGCTTCTGAAGCATGATCATCGAACAATCAAGCATTTCATTCAAAATAGTCAACAGGGTCGCAAGAAGCGTGTGGAAAAACCAAGGCACAAAATAACTGCCCATGAACTGAGAAAAGTCAAGCGTGCAGCTGCCAAGATGCCACTTGCCACCAGTTTGGCCATATTTCAGAGCTGCAACATCACTGGAGTGCCCAAAAGCACAAGGTGTGCAATACTCAGAGATATGGCCAAGGTAAGAAAGGCTGAAAGACGACCACCACTGAACAAGACACACAAGCTGAAACGTCAAGACTGGGCCAAGAAATATCTCAAGACTGATTTTTATAAGGTTTTATGGACTGATGAAATGAGAGTGAGTCTTGATGGGCCAGATGGATGGGCCCGTGGCTGGATTGGTAAAGGGCAGAGAGCTCCAGTCCGACTCAGACGCCAGCAAGGTGAAGGTGGAGTACTGGTTTGGGCTGGTATCATCAAAGATGAGCTTGTGGGGCCTTTTCGGGTTGAGGATGGAGTCAAGCTCAACTCCCAGTCCTACTGCCAGTTTCTGGAAGACACCTTCTTCAAGCAGTGGTACAGGAAGAAGTCTGCATCCTTCAAGAAAAACATGATTTTCATGCAGGACAATGCTCCATCACACGCGTCCAGGTACTCCACAGCGTGGCTGGCAAAAAAAGGGTATAAAAGAAGAAAATCTAATGACATGGCCTCCTTGTTCACCTGATCTGAACCCCATTGAGAACCTGTGGTCCATCATCAAATGTGAGATTTACAAGGAGGGAAAACAGTACACCTCTCTGAACAGTGTCTGGGAGGCTGTGGTTGCTGCTGCACGCAATGTTGATGGTGAACAGATCAAAACACTGACATAATCCATGGATGGCAGGCTTTTGAGTGTCCTTGCAAAGAAAGGTGGCTATATTGGTCACTGATTTGTTTTTGTTTTGTTTTTGAATGTCAGAAATGTATATTTGTGAATGTTGAGATGTTATATTGGTTTCACTGGTAAAAAGTTGCCTAATAATTATGCACAGTAATAGTCACCTGCACACACAGATATCCCCCTAAAATAGCTATAACTAAAAACTATACCTAACTATAACTAAAAACAAACTAAAAACTACTTCCAAAACTATTCAGCTTTGATATTAATGAGTTTTTTGGGTTCATTGAGAACATGGTTGTTGTTCAATAATAAAATTAATCCTCAAAAATACAATTTGCCTAATAATTCTGCACTCCCTGTATATATATATATACTGTATATATACTTTATATATATATATATATATATATATATATATATATATATATATATATATATATATATATACTGTATATATACTTTATATGTTTGTATATATATTTGTGTGTGTATATATGTGTGCATATTTATATCTGTGTATATGTGTGCGTGTATTTGTTAAAAACAAATATGTTAAATTAAAGTAAACATAAAAAGGAACAAATTGTGTAATAAAAAATAGCTAACAACTTACTTGATTTCTTAATAAAAATTCGAACTAAGATATTTTCAATATATAGCCCTGCCCCCAGTGTGATAAGAGTGGATCATTTTTACTCTCTTGACTCCCTGGGGCCCATCCGGGGCCCCATCCGATATGCAGCGTCGCCCACAAAAGCTGTGCCCTGGCAGGCAGGCCCTGAAACGCACACGTGTGAAGGAAACTGACTGCTATTATTTAACACAGTCAAAAAGTGTTTTTTTTTTTTAAATCTACACTACTGTTACACCAGATATGAGTTGCACTGGGGTGACACTGTGCCCTGGCAGGCAGGCACTGAAACGCACACATGTGAAGGAAACTGACTGCTATTATTTAACACAGTCAAAAAAGTGTTGTTTTTTTTAAATCTACACTACTGTTACACCAGATATGAGTTGCACTGGGGTGACACTGTGCCCTGGCAGGCAGGCCCTGAAAGGGAATCACAGCACCACGAACACAACGGCCCCTGAAGGTGGCCTGCCTCTGCCTGTCATTTTTTTTTCGATTGATGGTACTATGCGTGCAAGCTACTGTGACAAAAGATATGAGTAGCACTGTGCACTGGTAGAGTAGACGCTGTAGGCCTGACACACACGCTTGCAGGCAACTAACTGCTATTCAATCTATTACAGTCAAAATTGTATTTTTTTTTAAATGTACACTACTGTTACACCAGATATGAGTTGCACTGGTGTGACACTATGCCCTGGCAGGCACTGAAACGCACACGTGTGAAGGAAACTGACTGCTATTATTTAACACACTCAAAAAAGTGTTTTTTTTTTTAAATCTACACTACTGTTACACCAGATATGAGTTGCACTGGGGTGACACTGTGCCCTGGCAGGCAGGCCCTGAAACGCACACGTGTGAAGGAAACTGATAGCTATTATTTAACACAGTCAAAAAAGTGTTTTTTTTTTTAAATCTACACTACTGTTACACCAGATATGAGTTGCACTGGGGTGACACTGTGCCCTGGCAGGCAGGCCCTGAAACGCACACGTGTGAAGGAAACTGACTGCTATTATTTAACACAGTCAAAAGGTGTTTTTTTTTTAAATCTACACTACTGTTACACCAGATATGAGTTGCACTGGGGTGACACTGTGCCCTGGCAGGCAGGCCCTGAAACGCACACGTGTGAAGGAAACTGACTGCTATTATTTAACACAGTCAAAAAAGTGTTGTTTTTTTTAAACCTACACTACTGTTACACCAGATATGAGTTGCACTGGGGTGACACTGTGCCCTGGCAGGCAGGCCCTGAAACGCACACGTGTGAAGGAAACTGACTGCTATTATTTAACACAGTCCAAAACGTGTTTTTTTTTTTAAATCTACACTACTGTTACACCAGATATGAGTTGCACTGGGGTGACACTGTGCCCTGGCAGGCAGGCCCTGAAACGCACACGTGTGAAGGAAACTGACTGCTATTATTTAACACAGTCAAAAGGTGTTTTTTTTTTAAATCTACACTACTGTTACACCAGATATGAGTTGCACTGGGGTGACACTGTGCCCTGGCAGGCAGGCCCTGAAAGGAAACTGACTGCTATTATTTAACACAGTCAAAAAAGTGTTGTTTTTTTTTAAATCTACACTACTGTTACACCAGATATGAGTTGCACTGGGGTGACACTGTGCCCTGGCAGGCAGGCACTGAAACGCACACGTGTGAAGGAAACTGACTGCTATTATTTAACACAGTCAAAAAAGTGTTTTTTTTTTTTAAATCTACACTACTGTTACACCAGATATGAGTTGCACTGGGGTGACACTGTGCCCTGGCAGGCAGGCAGGCCCTGAAACACACACATGTGAAGGAAACTGACTGCTATTATTTAACACAGTCAAAAAGTTTTTTTTTTAAAATCTACACTACTGTTACACCAGATATGAGTGGTGGCACTGGGCAAGTGGGCACAGTATACACTGTGAGCCTGACACACACGCTGGCAGGCAGGCAACTGCAATTAGATTACACAGGAAAAAAAAAAAAAAGCAGACTGATGTTCTAGCCCTAAAAAGGGCTTTTTGGGTTGCTGTCCTTACAGCAGAGATCAGATGAGTCCTTCAGGACTGTAGTGGACACTGAATACACTAGCCTAGCTATCAATTTCCCTATTCAATCAGCAGCAGCTACACTGTCCCTCCTCTCACTAAGAATGCAGCTTCCAAATGAATCTAAAATGGATGCTGTCCAGGAGGTGGGAGGGTCTGGGAGGGAGTGTCTGCCGCTGATTGGCTGTAATGTGTCTGCTGACTGTGAGGTAAAGGGTCAAAGTTTACTCAATGATGAAGAATAGGGGGCGGATTGAACATCACATATGTTCGCCCGCCGCGGCGAACGCGAACATGCTATGTTCGCCGGGAACTATTCGCCGGCGAACTATTCGCAACATCACTAGTAATCAGCTCTTTTACCTGTAAAAAAAAGACAATACCCCCCCCAACATTGCAACCCACCACCCACACACCCCTACTCTAAAACCCACCCAATCCCCCTTTAAAAAACCTAACACTACCCCATTGAAGATCACCCTACCTTGAGCCATCTTCACCCAGCCGGGCCAAAGTCTTCATCCGATGGGGCAGAAAAGGACATCCAGACCGGCAGAAGTCTTCATCCTATGCGGCAGAAGAGGACATCCGGATCGGCAGACATCTTCATCCAATCGGCATCTTCTAGCTTCATCCATCCGACGAGGAGCGGCTCCATCTTGAAGACATCCAGTGCGGAGCATCCTTCCTGGCCGACGGACTAATGCTGAATGACGGTTCCTCTAAATGAAGTCGTCCAAGATGGCGTCCCTCGAATTCCGATTGGCTGATAGGATTCTATCAGCCAATCGGAATTAAGGTAGGAAAAATCCGATTGGTTGATTTAATCAGCCAATCGGACTGAAGTTCAATCTGATTGGCTGATTGGATCAGCCAATAGAATGTGAGGTCAATTCTATTGGCTGATCCAATCAGCCAATCGGATTGAACTTCAATCCGATTGGCTGATTAAATCAGCCAATCGTATTTTTCCTACCTTAATTCCGATTGGCTGATAGAATCCTATCAGCCAATCGGAATTCGAGGGACGCCATCTTGGATGACTTCATTTAAAGGAACCGCCATTCGTCGTTAGTCCGTCGGCCAGGAAGCATGCTCCGCGCTGGATGTCTTCAAGATGAAGCCGCTCCTCGTCGGATGGATGAAGATAGAAGAAGCCGCTTGGATGAAGACGTCTGCTGGTCCGGATGTCCTCTTCTGCCCGGATAGGATGAAGACTTCTGCCGGTATGGATGTCCTCTTCTACCCCATTGGATGAAGACTTCGGCCCGGCTGGGTGAAGATGGCTCAAGGTAGGGTGATCTTCAATGGGGTAGTGTTAGGTTTTTTAAGGGGGGATTGGGTGGGTTTTAGAGTAGGGGTGTGTAGGTGGTGGGTTGTAATGTTGGGTGGAGTATTGTCTTTTTTTTTATAGGTAAAAGAGCTGATTACTTTGGGGCAATGCCCTGCAAAAAGCCCTTTTAAGGGCTATTTGTAATTTAGTATAGGGTAGGGCATTTTATTATTTTGGGGGGCTTTTTTATTTTATTAGGGGACTTAGATTAGGTGTAATTAGTTTAAACTTCTTGTAATTTTTTTCCCTGTAATTTAGTGTTGTTTTTTTTTTGTACTATAGTTTATTTAATTTAATTGTATTTTATTTTAGCTAATTGTAATTAATTAATTTAATTTATTTATTGGTAGTGTAGTGTTAGGTGTATTTGTAACTTAGGTTAGGATTTATTTTACAGGTAATTTTGTAATTATTTTAACTAGAGCTTTATAAACCGGCGTTAGCCCAGAAAGCTCTTAACTCCTGACTTTTTTCTGCGGCTGGAGTTTTGTCGTTAGATTTCTAACGCTCACTTCAGCCAAGACTCTAAATACCGGCGTTAGAAAGATCCCATTGAAAAGATAGGATACGCAAATGGCGTAGGGGGATCTGCGGTATGGAAAAGTCGCAGCTGCAAAGTGAGCGTTAGACCCTTTCCTGACTGACTCCAAATACCAGAGGGCGGTAAAAACCAGCGTTAGGAGCCTCTAACACTGGTTTTGACGGCTACCGCCCAACTCTAAATCTAGCCATTAGGGTTTATTTTATAGGTAAGTATTTAGTTTTAAATATGAATAATTTAGTTAATAATAGTTATATTATTTAGATTTATTTAAATAATAATTAAGTTAGGGGGTGTTAGGGTTAGGTTTAGGGGTTAATAACTTTATTATAGTGGCGGCGACGTTGGCGGCAGCAGATTGGGGTTAATAGATTTAATAGGCTATGTGGGCTATGGCAGTTTAGGGGTTAATACTTTAATAGGTGTATTGCGTTGTGGGCTATGGCGGTTTAGGGGTTAATACTAGAATAGGTTTATTCCGGTGTGGGCTATGGCAGTTTAGGGGTTAATACTAGAATAGGTTTATTGCGGTGTGGGCTATGGTGGTTTAGGAGTTAATACATTCATTATTAGGAGTGAGAGGGGGGATTGCGGATATAGGGGTATACGTGTCGGGCTTATTTTTGGGAGGCGTGTTAGACAGTTACGGGATATTTAAAATTTTAGTTCGTTTTCTTAGGCGCCGGCAGTTTCTAAAGTGCCCTAAGTCACTAGCGACTCCAGAAATTTGTATTTACGCTCATTTCTGGACATTGCTAGTTTATCCGACTTACGGCACTTAAGGAACTGCCGGCGGGGTA
This sequence comes from Bombina bombina, assembly GCF_027579735.1. NCBI lineage: Eukaryota > Metazoa > Chordata > Amphibia > Anura > Bombinatoridae > Bombina > Bombina bombina. The sequence continues at coordinate 202,888,236 of NC_069503.1, read as the reverse complement.
TATGTAATACCCCGATGTGTGAGGTGAAATTACGGGTGGCGCGGGTTCCCTCGCTTGCGCCGAAAACTACGCCGTATATCGGATTGTGCCCTTAATATGCAGCATCGCCCGCAAAATCCGGCGACACTGTTTTTTGCGCGGGTTTGGTATCACATATACGGCGTAGCATACAACTTACGCCCGTATATTTTACCTGTCGCCCGCAATTCTTACTCTCATAGGCTAACATGGGACCGCGTCGTAAATCGGTATCCAATATCCAGCACAAGGCCTTACGTGGTGAAAATGGAAAAATCTTACTTCATTTTCACCTCACCATAAAATGCAGCCGTAGCAGGCCTTGCACTGAGTATGGGAGCACCGTAACTCCCTAAAATGCCTTCCAAAAAAAACCTAACACCTAACGCATGCGCAATGTCTATCTACCTGTCAACTGCAATCCCCCACCCCAATAAGTAATAAAGTGTATTACCCCTAAACCGCCGCTCCCGGAGCCCACCACCACCTACATTATATGTATTAACCCCTAAACCACTGCTCCCGGACCCCGCCGCACCTAAATAAAGTTTTTAACCCCTAAACCGCCGCTCCAGGACCCCGCCGCCACCTACATTAAATGTATTAACCCCTAATTTGACCCCCCTACACCGCTGCCACCTACATTAAATTTATTAACCCCTAATCTCTCGTCCCCAACGTCGCCGCCACTATATTAAATTTATTAACCCCTAATCCTAAATCTAACCCTAACACCCCCTAATTTAATCATTATTTAAATAAATCTAAATAATATAACTATTATTAACTAAATTATTCCTATTTAAAACTAAATACTTACCTATAAAATAAACCCTAAGATAGCTACAATATAATTAATAATTACATTGTAGCTATTTTGCAGTCTGTAGAGGCATGGATACAAGGTAATCAAAGAGGTAAAAAGCATATTAACATAACCATGTTGGATACAAGGTAATGACAGAGGTAAAAAGCATATTAACATAACCATGTTGGATACAAGGTAATCACAGAGGTAAAAAGCATATTAACATAACCATGTTGGATACAAGGTAATCACAGAGGTAAAAAGCATATTAACATAACCATGTTGGATACAAGGTAATCACAGAGGTAAAAAGCATATTAACATAACCATGTTGGATACAAGGTAATCACAGAGGTAAAAAGCATATTAACATAACCATGTTGGATACAAGGTAATCACAGAGGTAAAAAGCATATTAACATAACCACGTTGGATACAAGGTAATCACAGAGGTAAAAAGCATATTAACATAACCACGTTGGATACAAGGTAATCACAGAGGTAAAAAGCATATTAACATAACCATGTTGGATACAAGGTAATCACAGAGGTAAAAAGCATATTAACATAACCATGTTGGATACCAGGTAATCACAGAGGTAAAAATCATATTAACATAACCATGTTGGATACAAGGTAATCACAGAGGTAAAAAGCATATTAACATAACCATGTTGGATACCAGGTAATCACAGAGGTAAAAATCATATTAACATAACCATGTTGGATACAAGGTAATCACAGAGGTAAAAAGCATATTAACATAACCATGTTGGTTATGCAAAACTGGGGAATGGCTAATTAAGGTATTATCTATCTTTTTAAACAATAAGAATTCTGTTGATTCTTGCTGCAAGCACATTGGTTGACAACTACTACAGTCTTGCTGGAGAACTATGATTCCCAGTTTGCCGCACAGCCAGTGGACAGGTGGCGCTGTGGGACAGGGTGGCTGCTGAGCTCTGAGAACACAGCTGTGGAGCAGTGAGAGAAAGTAAGTGTGTGACTGCAGGAAGACAATATTGTGTGCAGTATTTCTATTACAAACATAACTTGTCAAATAGCCATGTTTCTGCAGCAATAGAGCAAATCAAGCTGTTGTCAGCATGCTTCCTTTACATAAATCAGTCCTCTGTAGCACTCCACACAGGAGCAGCCTCTCTTTAGGAGCTACAACCATCAGGCAGATTTATGTGCGCAGTCTGTTTTGTAGCAGCAGTGTGTCTATGTGAAATGTTTGTAGAAATACAGGGAACACAGGGTTACCTAAACCTAGTCTATTTACTCCAGGCAGGGCTAAACGCCAGCCTCTGCCTCCAATTTGGCACACACAGGACTACTTGTCCAGCTGTGACACTGGGGGGGAGTGCAGACATGAAAGAGTTAACAGCATAGGGTCACCGCTATAGTATCCCAATTCCTTACCACTACGAGCCACCCAAATTAACCCCCAAATCTTACCTACACCACCCCAAAAATCAATGTTCACAAATATCTACCTCTGCTTCCAGCTTGCCATAGACAGAGCTACTTGCCAAGCTGTGACAACAGGGAGAAAGTGGACATTAAGGGGTTAACCTCACAGGCTTTCCAGCTGCCTTATCCCAAATCCTTCCCAGGGAATAAGAGTCTACTCACATTACACTTCTCCAAGCATGAACATGCCACCATCCAAAAAATTATTACTTTGGGCTTTTGGGCTACCACTAAATTACAGTTTCATTAACACATAAAGAAAAACAAATATATAAAAATAATCATTTGGTAATGTTATTCCCAAACTTACGGAAGCCGTAAATTCAGTTATTAGAACAAAGACAGTACCCTATAGTTTAATCTGAACAAAAGGTTCACAGTGCATTAAAAAAATTTAAGAAATTTATCAAATTGGTTGGTATATAAAAAAGGTAATTAACGTAGGACGTCTGTGTTTAGAGCTCTGAGCACAGACCCAGTTAAAAGAAGTTTATAAGATACCCAAATTGATCTTATATTGCAGTATACAAGGTGATAAGGACTAATTGAGACTTGAAGTACTTGCTTCACAACCTTTGAAAAGGGAGGAGAAAGAACTAGGCTCTGGTAGCCAGCAAGCACAGCACGCCTGGCCCGACCCGGCCCTATCAAATAGCTAGCACACTGCTGACACTTTCGATATTCATAAATATGGAAGTTGCTAACACTATCATCTACCAGATGCTACATGACCTGGAGCAGAAGACGGCTAAGAATTTCGATAGCCTAACATCTATATTGAAAGACCCGCACGTGGCATCGGCCATCTTGGAATCGGAGACCTCCGCTAAAGCCCAGATAAGTTTCACTACGAGAGAGGATGAGCCTGCCTACACCATGAGGAACTCAAGTCCCAACCTTCTTCCCCTGGCTTTCGCCGTGGGAGATGCGGCCGGCAACCGGCGGGGGGCTGGAGGAGAGGGAAGCAGAAGAGACAAAGGTTCCAGATATAAGGAGGAATATGACAGTCTACCTCCAGATCCATTAGACTCAACGGGACAGGAGTGTTTCTTGTTCTATCCTCTCGTCCCAGGCACTCAGGCATCTTATCACTGTCGTGCCAGACCCATCTGGTACGCGGAGGGAGGTGTGCTGGAGACTTGGGTATTTCAGAAAAAGCTGCATACTTATTAGTGTGAAGCTGGAACGCTGATGGCTGCAGCCGGTCTTGACCTACAGTGTTGCGAGACACACGTCAGGTGGGGTAACCTAGATTGTGGAAGGCCTGTTGCCTATGCCCCCAAGTTGGTTCAATTTAGAGCCGGAATAGGTTAGACCCCGTAGAGACTGCACCCTCTTCATCGCTCCTAACAACGTCTCATAGCGATGTAAAAACCATGGACGAACGCTTTTCTGTGTAAAATTCAGAAATGGTAAAGCACTTGCCTAAGTTTCATGCCTTATATGTATAATTCTCAATGTGTAATATGATATAATAACAGCTTTGGTCATCGAACAATCTGTATTACATATGAGTGTGTTTGCCTTTTAGGTGTTTAGGATGGTTTTTTTTTCTCTTCTTTGTTGTGAGAGGTGATTAATACAGTAGTTTTAGTTTCCACTACTAAAGTTCCTAAGTTATATATATACACTGAACTAAGCATGTTAACCCGTAGTCTACCTAAATACAAGATCTAACCCCACAGCCTAATCTGATTGTTTCAGCAACTCCTGATAGTGGATTGTATCTTTACATATATACACTTTTCTTACTAAACGAGACATATACAATAATTCCACTAGCAACTATTAAACTATTCCTCTTAGAGTTGAGCATACTTTACTGGCTAGTGTTTAAGATGTTACTATATAGGGATGCTTATGACAGGGGTTCTAGATCTCATTGTCTAGACTCATAAACTGGGTAGGTATGCATATTGACCTATGAGCTTCTACGGTATCTAAGTCCAAATCCCGTACCATTATTTCCCTGCTGCAGCAATCTAGACTAATGAAGTACCTCTGTGTTATATACTATTATTCTCTGGGAGTATTTGTATCAAATTAGCTATCTAGTTACATATTCTTTGCCACTGTGATATGCATAGCTCCCTGTAACAAGCCTGCTGTCTCTTACAATATACAGCTTCTTAGTGGACTGGGCATGATGTTTTAGTTAAGGGTGTTATGTTCAATGCTATATTATTATAGTCTAATCTAGATTAAAGCAAAGGTCTCTCTGTTCCTATATTATTATAATTGTGCTTTTGCGACCTTTCCTAAAATAAAGGAAATGCTACCATGGCTCTACTAGTGAAGTTTTGGATGTTTATGTAAGTATCACATCTATTTATATTTTCTACAAGTATTGAGTCATGAGCTAGCTTGGTATCTGTGATCATTTATATGTCTGAGTCTATTATTATGCTTTAGATTTAATATTGCTCACCCTCTACTTGAATACAGCTTTAGGGTTTGTTGGACTTTTTTTTTTTATAAATATATAACTGTACTACTAGTATAGCTAGAACCTAGTCCTAGGATTATAGATATTACAGTATTTTATTGGTGCAGAAGTCTGGTTAGTTTATTTATCTATTAAGTGACTTCTCAAGTATTCCTGCGCATACTATCAACTGGTCCTGTATATACCAAGCAATAATCCAGATGACTGTGTAATGTCGTTATATAGTGCATATTAAGATTCATAATAGATGGTCTTGTATATCTTCTGTAATCCTATGTTTATATAAGGGAATTTTACTAAATACTTGTTTTCCCTGATATTGTACCTTTCATCCGCCTAATGAAGAACCCAAGAGAGTGTGGATTGGCCCTATGTATAAATGCTATTTGCATATGGGGCTAGTTTATACTATGCTATCTTCAGTATGCCATACTACTTCCACCCTCTATGCACCATAATTGTTAAGACATTAGTATTTAATATTTAGTATTTAATAGGGTGTATGTCTTTGGATATTTATCACTACACTATCCCAAGGTCTAAGTATTGTACTATTCATAACATATGTACCCTTTAATTTTTGTGATACTATGGTTTTGGGGGATGGACAATGTATAAGTTAGCTATAGCATGGTATCTGAGGTCTAAGGGTGACAGTTAGTGATACTAAATGGGTGATTTGATGCCACCTATATATATATATATATACAACATCCATGTTTTATGTTATTCAATTCCATGACAAAACCCTGTGCTGTCCCAGAAAGCTCTGCCCCCCCCCCCTATTAAGGCAATATTTTAGCATTATGTCACATAGTTTTTATTGTACTGGTTCACAGTTATATATTTTGTGAGTGTGACTTTATTTCAAATTTAAGAAAAATTCCCAGTTTATTATCTGGGATTATTAGCTAGCAGCTTTTTGTCTGCTATAAACTCTACTCAGTTTATAAATTATGTGTCATGGTCCAAAAGTAACCGTATATCATTCTAATCCTTCCACCTCCAGCAATTCAAGGTATATTGCATAGGTTAAGAGTAGCCCATATACTACTTGGGAGGTTCATAAAACTATATCTCAGTCTAGTCTACCTCCATTGATACTAGTTATTTCATGTAAGTTCAAGAGTGGCCTACTTATAGCATAGGAGACTTCTATAAATATATAAAAGGAGGTTTCAGCTGTATTTGCCTATCATCCTTTGGTTTATATGTCATTATATGAATATGTTTGTATTGTTGTACCTACATTGCGATACTTGGCGACTATTTTCTCACCAAATTACGACTATATATTATCTTAGCCTAACTTCATTGATCTTAATCCCCACACATAGACTCAAGTGTAGTCTACTGTTCTAATGGGAGGCACATACATTTTTGTAAAAGGAAATGTTAGACAGATTTGTATTTTTTCCTCATTCGATTTATTTGTAACTGATTTGTATATTTTCTCGTTATGGTACAAAAATTGTTTTTTTTTACCTGTTCATATTGTATTGTGGCAAATTATATTTGTAATGTAACTTTGGCTAAAAATCTCAATAAAACAAAAATTGTGAAAAAAAAGAAGTAATTAACAATAGACACACACAATTGCAAACAATTATTATAAAAAATAAAAAGGCTCAAATACACAGAAAGCCTAAACTTACAATTTAAAATTAAATCTGTGGAGACTCCCAATAATCCTTTCAGAGGGTTTATTTGTGTAATGGTATAATGAAATTTGCTTCTGTTAAAGTCAAGCACTATTTTATACCCATTGCAGATCACATGAGCCACCCCGTGTAGTTGAATACTGCCCAGTATCTCGCACTAATCTGGTTTAGTCTGTTGAACTTGAGATATTAGTCCTAGGGAAACAGACCAATACCCCATTGTGCCCACTACATGAAAAATGATGGCATATATTTTTTATAATTTTATTACAAACCCATAGACATCAAACAAAACACACCCCACTTTAAGTGGTTGGCATTTCACATGTAGTCTATTGGCACTTATCCTTAGCCAGGCTTGTTTGGGCTTATTGGATCCCTGATTTTTTTCAGCACCTAAAATATGTCTACATGAGCACTGAAAATATTTTCTGTAAACAGTTATTGGCATAATTCATATTACTAAATAATTTTGGCTTCCAGCAGGGGGCTGGCTGGAGGAATTACAACTAACTCTGACCCCTAGCTGTGTTAAACCATAAACATGGGATAGTGTGACATTTAGAGACATGGGACCAAGAGTTTAGCTTTGAAGCTAAACACCTCACTGTGATAAGGCTGATTAAAAAGTTACACTGTTTGGTTATATTCTGAGTTCACATGAAGTTGCAGTATTCGTCTCAGGACCTTTTTTACCGGATGCACTACCCGATTGATTTTACTGATCACCTGGCTAACATTTTAGCCAGTATTAAGCTAAAATGAGCTAATATTAAAAATGTTCAATTTGTATTGCTCAAATTATCATTAAATAAATTTATGTTAAATGATGCAATTAATTTGTGCTTTGGATAGCAGAAAATTATATAATAGAAAATATTACACTGCCCCCACAGGCTACTTTGTATGAAGAACACTAAACAGTTGTATTAACCCCTTAAAAGCTAGTAGATTTTTTTTAAATCATGCCTTTGCATGACAAAAGTTTTAATAAACAGGATTGTAAACAATTGTTTGTTTCTACAACCCCAATTCTGAAAAAGTTGGTACAGTATGGAAAATGCAAAAAATCTAGCAGAGTCATTTGAAAATTAATTTCACACTTTACTATATTGAAAACACATTATTAACACATTATTTGATGTTTTACTTTGTGAATTTAATCTATTTTTGAAAATATACACTCTTTTGAAATCTGATGACTGCAACACGTTCCAAAAACGTTGGGACAGGAGCAATTTAGGACTAATAGCGATGTGACAAGTTGAAATAAGAAGGTGATGAGAAACAGGTAAGGCAATTGTGTAATCATTGTATTTAAGGAGCCTTTAAAAAAGGCCTAGTCCTTCAAGAGCAAGGATGGGTTGAGGCCCGCCAATCTGCCAAAAGATGCATCAGGGAATAATCTAACACTTTGAGAACAACATTCCGCATTGACAAATTGGTAGGATTTTGGGCATTTCACCTTCTACAGTGCACAATATAATTAAAAGATTTAATGAATCCGGTCAAATCTTGATGCGTAAAGGGCAAGGCCGAAAACCATTTCTGAATGCGCGTGATCGCCGATCCCTCCGACGTCACTGTCTCAAAAACTATCATGAGTCTGTAATGGATATCCTGACATGGGCTCGGGAATACTTTGGTAAAACTTTGTCAGTTGACACCATTCGCCGATGCACCCACAGAAGCAAGTTAAGGCTTTACTATGCAAAGCAGAAGCCATACATTAACACTGTCCAGAAGCGCCGCCGACTTCTCTCGGCTCGGTCTCATCTGAGATGGACAGTAGCACAGTGGAATCGTGTTTTGCTGTCCGTCGAGTCAACAATTCAAATAGTTTTTAGAAAAAACAGCCATTGTGTTCTCTGGGCCAAAGAGGAAAAGGACCATCCAAACTGTTATCAGTGTCAGGTCCAAAAGCCAACGCCTGTCATTATATGGGTATGTGTCAGTGCCCTTGCCATGGGTAACTTGCACTTCTGTGAGGGCCAAAGTAGCAGCACTCCAAGTATCAAAAAGACTCTATTTCAACAGAGTAACAGACAAACAAAAATCCACGACTTTTCAGTCAGCAGACCTTAATCATGTGGTACCACATGATTAAGGTCTGCTGACTGAAATGTCATGGATTTTTTTGTCTGTTGCTCTGTTGAAATAAAATCTTTTTGATACTTAGAGTGCTGCTATTTTGAACTTTTCTGATATTGTTGGGGGGAGTACAGTACCCCTCAGCTTGCACCCATTGGCAGGAGTGCTGGACTTTCCTTGTTTAACATCTGTGAGGGCACCATTAATGCAGAAAGATATGTATACATTTTGGAGCAACATATGCTGCCATACAGACGTCGTCTTTTCTAGGGACGTCCCTGCATTTTCCAGCAGGACAACGCCAAACCATATTCTGCCTGGATTACAAGAACACGGTTGCGTAAGCAGAAAGTGCGGGTGCTAGCATGGACTGTCTGCAGTCCTGACCTGTTTCTGATTGAAAAAGTGTGGTGCATTATTAAGAACAAAATAAGGCAGTTGCACAGCTGAAGACATGCATAATAGATGAATGATGGAAAATTCTGCTTGCTAAACTTAACCAGCTGGTGTCTTCAGTGCTGAAACACTTAATAATTGTGATTAAATGAAATGGTGATGTTACACAGTGGTAAACAGTCAACTGTCCCAACTTTTTTGGAATGTGTTGCAGTCATAAGAATTGAAATGAGTGTATATTTAAAAAATTACATTAAATTCACAAAGTAAAACATCAAATGTTAATAATGTGTTTTCAATATAGTACAAGGTGAACTGAATGTTTTTTGCATGTTCCATACTGTCCCAACTTTTTCAGAATTGGGGTTTTAAACTCTATAGTTAAAAGAAGGGGTTTTCCTCATATAAATTAGGGCCTTTGGATATTGTATATAAGATGTTTTCATGGGCACCTCTAGGCATTTTTTTTCTAGCCTGTTATAAGAGCCTCATAAAAAAATTATTGCATTTGTATTTATTTATTTATTTTTATTTATTATTTATAGCCAACAAATGATACAATAATACACTGTATATCTACACCATACAATGTGATTTGAAGAAAAAAATGCATACTCAAATATAGAAATTTTAGATAACAAAAAGTAGTATAGTACAATTTAATTTAACAAACATTAAAGCACACCATTCGGTGCGTATTTAGCATTGTCTACAATTCACTTAAACACTTCTTTTACCGTTATGTTGGTTTTTTATTCAAAGTAATAAAAGAAAGAAAAAGGGAGATAAAAAAAAAACCTCCTTACCCTGGGGCGTGCCCCCCCACAGCATCCCCCCCGTTAGTGGCATATCACTAAGCTCTAGATCAAATTGTCATACAGTTGGTCCTTGGCCCTTTCTGACTTAGTATAATTCTCTAATAATGAGACCCACTCAGCTGGAAATATCTCTAATAATACTAGATCTGCGAAACTATTCGAGCTCAAAAAAGGGGCTAAAATACGTATGTTGGTTTTTTATTCAAAGTAATAAAAGAAAGAAAAAGGGAGATAAAAAAAAAACCTCCTTACCCTGGGGCGTGCCCCCCCACAGCATCCCCCCCGTTAGTGGCATATCACTAAGCTCTAGATCAAATTGTCATACAGTTGGTCCTTGGCCCTTTCTGACTTAGTATAATTCTCTAATAATGAGACCCACTCAGCTGGAAATATCTCTAATAATACTAGATCTGCGAAACTATTCGAGCTCAAAAAAGGGGCTAAAATACGTTTCTGCGTTTAAAGAGGTTAAGTTTTAATTACGGGTAGTCATCCCACTAGAAACTTTTTGATTTTTTTTCTTCACCTGATAGCTGTAAATGAAAGGATTCAAATATTATTTGATTCTGTACTTCCCTAATAAAGAATGAGAAGCTTGGCGCTGTTTTCCCTTTCCAGAACGTCGATAATAAGTGTCTAACTAAAAGGATTATTGTATTTATGATATTCTTATGCACAAACTGCTTATCCTTTTGAATTTTACGGAAAGTAATCTCTTCTGGCTCTAAGGTAATGACAGTGTCATCATTTTTATTAAGCCAGAATATGACCTTTTTCCATAATTGATAAGTGATCTTTGGACACTGACTAAACATATGCAAAGTATCTGCTTTCAAATAAGAACATCGTGGACAGGTAATTATTTGCAATGGATACATTTTTCTCATTTTAGAAGGTAATAGTTATTCACAAGTTTCATATGTGATTCTTTCCAGTTCATTGAGATCCTACATTTTTCTAATGCATTGAAACTAGCCTTTATTTTGCAATGGTCTATACCAGGAAAAGAAGATGTTCAAATATTATTTAACTTATCAAGGTAGATTTGACTTTGTTTAGCCAACATGTTATACAGTAATGATATTGATGTAATTCCAGCTACAAACTTTTGGACACACATTTTAATATCCGTGTAGTCAATATTTCTACCGATACCCCTGCCCTTATTATGAGCAAAGTGTCTTATTTGTAAATATGCAAAATAATTGTTTCTAGGAAGATCAAATTGCTGCGATAGCGATTCATATAATTGTATACCACCTGAGTTTGATACAATTTGATAGACATATTTCAAGCCCTTTTCCTCCCAACTCTTAAATACTTTCTGGTTAATGCCAGGAGCAAATTCTGCATTGCCTATTATTGGTAAAAATTCGGTTAGAGAATAGTCCACTCCAATTAAGTTACAAAATTTATGCGATGCCGTAAGTATGTTATTAATCGTAATCAAAAACTTTACATTGCCAGGTTTTTTTTCTGTAGGAGTTATGTAACATAGCTTTTAATGAAAATGGGTGGATAATAAAGCTTTCAATCTCAGGCGATGTAAACCAGTTAGAATCTGCCAACCAGTCAATTGCCACTTTAACCAAAGCGGCTAGATTCTAAAAACCAATACTATGCAACGCAAGACCTGCCATGCTCCATTTTTGCATGAGTTTATTTAAGGAAATACGAGCCTTACTCCCTTTCCAAATTAATTTTATGAACATAGTGTGTATTTTACGTATGTCTGATTTTTTTAAAAAAATGGGAGGTTCTGCAGTGGATAAAGTAGTCGTGGGAAAATAATTGTTTTGATAAGACTAACTCTTGCAGATATCAAAAGTGGGAAAGAGGTCCAGGTTTCTAAATCTGTTTTAATCTTTTGAATAAGAATTTGGAAATTTAATTTATACCAGTTTTGTGGGTTTTTATGCAAATGTATGCGCAAGTAAGTAAGTGAATCTACTATTTTAAAAGGAATTTCCTGTAAACTAGATCTTATCTTTTGAACCCTCATAAGTTTGCTTTTATCATAATTTATCCTATACCCTGAAAAGGTACTAAAAAGGTTTAGACATTTTAGAATTAGAGGTACTGATTGCAATGTATTGTGTAGGAAGATTTACAGGTCATCTGCATATAAGAAGATTTTAAGTGTTTGTGTGGACATCAGGATCCCCTCATAAACCTCCCATAACCATATGGCCAGGGCTTCAAGTGCTATACTAAAAAGTAAGGGGGAAAGCGGGCAACCCTGCCTAGTACCTTTTTTTAATAATATTCCCGGTGTTAATGAGCCATTAATCAATAGATATGATATCGGATTTCTGTAAACATTATGGATAAATTGTAAAAATTGGTTTTTAATGCCAATTTTTTTTAATGCTTGAAATAAATATTCCTATTCGATCGAGTCAAAGGCCTTCTCGGCATCAAGTGTCAATAAGGCTGTGTCGTACTTTAATTGCTTTCCTCTAATGTTTTCTATATTCCACATATAATCTAGGAAGGTTGCAACTTTACGTATATTTTTTGACGATTTTGTTGATGCCAAGAAGCCTGCTTGATCAGGATGGATAATTTTATTGAGGCAGCCCATTAATCTAGCTGCTATGATAGAGGTTAAAATGTTATAGTCTGCGTTCAGAACAGATATCGGTCTATAAGAAGCAGGTTCCTCTAAGTTTTTACCTTTCTTTGGTATCATCGTAATGTTCGCGGCTGAAAAATAGGCTGATATTGGGTTATTATGTGAAAAATAATGGTTAAAAAGTTTTTCCAAAGTAGGGTTAATTTCCTCTATTAATATTTTCAGATATTCTGCAGGTAAACAGTCCAGACCTGCTGCCTTGTTTAATTTGGCTTCCTTTACAGATTTTAGGATTTCCTGATTTATTATTGGAGCATTAAGTTTTGTCAGTTGTTCTTCTGTTACCTTAGGAATCTTGACCTGTGACCAGAAATTTGCTTGATTACAGTTATTACTCCTTATATTTGTATATAGTTGCTCGTATATAGTTGCTGGTAGTATGTAAAAAAGGTTTTTCTGATATCTTTTAGATCAGTATATCTCTGGTCTCATTTTTTAACAGCTAGTATATAGTTTCTCTTCTTCCTATTCTTGACTAAATTTGCCAAATATTCGGCTGAACGCCCATAGAAATTGCTAAATTTTATATTTACCTTCAGCTCCTCTTCCTGTAATCTTTGTTTTAGGTCTTTATCCCTTTCCTGTCTTGCTATAATGTAATTTCCCCAATTTATGTTTGAAGGGTCATTATAGTATTTCCTGTATGCGTTTTTTACTTAATTTGCGAGTTGTATTTCCCTAGCTAATGCTTTTTTTCCCCCTTATGTATATATATGATTTAATTTCTCCCCGCAGCACAGCCTTTGATGCTTCCCAGAACGTTTCTATTTTGTTAAAATATTATGTGTGCAATAATCTCTCCATTTCTGTTTCAACCAGTAGGCAAATTTAGTATTAGTATAAAGGTAACACGGAAACTATATAAACTGGCTTTTAGTTTTTAATCTATCCCCCATAAAGAATAAAAGTGAAATAATAGCATGATCTGATATAGAGATATCGCTTATCTGGGGGTCCATCTTTAAAATGGAGAGAGATTCGGAGACCAGTAAAAAATATATTCTTGAGAAAGATTTATGTGATTTTGATTCACATGAGAAAGAGTTTAAATTTGGATTTTTGATCCTCCATATAGCAATTATCTTTAGTTTATAACATTTATTTTTAAAGTATTTAGCATATTTATTATGCTCTTTCATATTTTTTTTAGAGAATCTTTCTAATTCTGGGCAAAGGAACATATTGAAATCACCCCCTATAATGAGATTATCTCATATAAATGGAAATAATTTACCCTTAATTTTTCCCCATAATTCCTTTGCGAATATATTTGGGGCATAAATATTACAGAGTATAAATTTTACTTCATTAACTTGTATATGTAAAATAATATATCTTGTATCTATATCTAGTTCTGTTTTAATAATCTCATAGGTTAAGTTCTTATTTAGGAGGATGGCTACCCCTGATTTTCTACTGGTACAGGGAGTCGCTATAACCTGACCAACCCACTTTGATTTTAAATTGGGAATCTCTAGTTCCTTCAGGTGCGTCTCCTGAAGGAAAGAGATACTAGGGTTTTGTTTACCTAATTTTTTAATTATAAGTTTTTCGTTTAATCGGCGAGGTAACGCCCCCTATATTCCAGTAAAGTATATTTAAATTTCTATCACTATTTTTTAGAAAAATGATACAATTTCACTCTCTGACAGCATGTCTCTAGTAGGGGGGCGATACATACCAGGGAGATGCACAACCCATGGAGAGGGGGGAGAGGAAAGAGGGGAAAAATAAAAATAAAAGGGGAGGAGAAATTAAAAGTCTGTTGATTCCTCCTAACTTGCAAATTTCTCATAAGTTTGTTAAGAGCTTCATATTTCAGTATCCTATATTGTAGTGTACCCTATGTGACCTATCATCCATTATCACTTTTGCTTCACTGGCTTCAATGAATGTATGCTTATTACCATTTTCCTCCACAATTTTTGCTGGGTACAGCATGCAGGCTTTTTATCCCTTCTCAATCATTGCTGTGCACATTGGGGCCATTATCTTCCTTTTTTGAGCAGTCTCATTAGAAAAATCCTGAAACATTAGGATCTTTTTACCTCCTATGTCAAATGCATCAAATTTCCTGAACAATCTCAGCATTTCTATCTTATCTTGGACTCTTAATAGTTTAAAGATACACATTCTAGGTTTTGTAGTATTATTTTCATTAAATCTCCTAGGGCCTATTCTATGTGCTCTTTCAATAGGTTGGGGGAGGAAATGGGGAGGGAATCCTAAGGATAGTGGGAGTACTTTGCTTGTAAATTCCATTAAATCTGCATATTCCGAGGTTTCTGGCAGCCCCACTAATCTTATATTATTTCGTCTGGAGCGATCCTCCAGATCCTCCAGACGAGCTTGCATATTCTGGAGTTTGGATACTTGTATCGTTAAAGTTGATTCCTGTGAGTTAACTAAATCCTCCAGATCAGATATCCTATTCTCCGCTTCTGTCATTCTACTAGCAAATTGTTTAACCTCAACATTTAGCGAGGCTAATTCTGAAGATATACCTGATTGCTCTTTCTTAATCATATCGATCTATTTAGCTGAAGTACAAGAGCTTGAGTATCAAGTGGTGCTGGATGTGTCTCAACAAAATCAGAACTAAGATCAGTGGCCCTGGTTTTCCTATCTTTTGATTTGGCAGACATTATAGGAGAGTGCGACTTCACCTGTGTAACAATTTTTTAAATTAAGGAAGTGCAAATAAAACAACAAACGTAGTAAACTACTTGTGTGCAAAAAGTTATATGTCCAACAATTACAAACCACATGAACAAAAAAAAAAATGTGCCTTTTTTTTTTGTGTGTGAAAAGTTAATGTAGAATCCCGATGGGGATTGTAATCAGTGGCGTCACTAGGCTTGGTGTCACCCGGTGCAGTAACTCATGGTGTCACCTCCCCCAAGTAATTTAATATATATATACACATATACATACACACACATATACATATATATATATATATATATATATATATATATATAAATATATACACACATAAACACACACACATATATATATATATATATATATATATATATATACACACACACACATCAATATAGATAAAAGTATAATTTAATAATGTGCTTTATAATCTCTAATATGTTGTAATTCCTAGTATGTTCCCATACTTGGCTGATAAAATTGGACAATAAAAAACTTTCCAACAGCTGCTGGACAATAATATGTGAAACAATAGGGTATGATATTAACACAAACCCCACTAGATACCCAGTTATACTAAAAACATAGATGGAAATACAAATTAATTGAATTTGACGTCACAAATGAATGCACGTGCATGAAAAAATGCTTGTATAAAAAATGTGAAAAAAAATGGAACAACGAAAAAATAATAATAAAAATGATGAAAAAATGATGAAAAAAATGAGAAAATGAAAAAAATTAAATGAAAAAATAAAAATAAAAAATGGTGAGTTTGTGTCTCTGAAATGGTGAAAAATAGTGATCCGTGCACAAATATAATGAAATCCAAAGTTATAATGAAATCCAAAAGATATAAGAACAAGTCACATTCCTATTACATAAAATCCCATTGACATTCAACAAAGGATAGTGAAAGAATAATAAACAAACTTGTTTCTTGATGGTGAGAAATCCAGTGATGGTGATCCTGAGGCGGTGCAAATAAAGGTGCTTTCTTAGTGGTGAGAATCCATTAATCCTATTTAGACCATGATGAATTCTTTATTGTTTTTCTTAATTTTCATATAAAATCCTGTAAATATATAAAAACAAATAGTGCAGAATGTCCAGATTCAATTAAAAACAATGAAATTATGCTTACCAGCTGCTTGTTAACGCGTTTCGGCCAATAACTTGGCTTTTATCAAGACTGGTTTTTATTAGTGGCTGGTAGCTATATATACCCCTTCTAAATGTGTTTGATTTCCATGTCACAAAAAACGGATGTTGAAAACCGGAAGTGGCTTATTGTTACTAACATTCAATCTTTGTAAACTTCATATCTCTTAGGTGCGCAATCTACTCTAGATTATGTCCATTTCAAACTTGTTATGCTGTTAACTTGATATGTTGTACTATATTGCATATATTTAAATGTCAAGGAACTGCCGAAACCTCCGGCCGCTATTCAGCCCGTTTGTATCCACCTGATTGGTTGGAGGACTTAAGCTGGCACATATTCTATTGGTTATCGACGCATGGTGTGTGAACGCACCTTGGATAGCTGATCGCCCGGTTTGTTTACTAGACCATGCTTGCCGATAACACAACGTGATTGGTTGGAGAAATTCACAACGTAATTGGTTAAAAAACTCACAATGTTTACTGGTTTATCAATCGTGCTACACACTCTGAAATTAGCGATCTTATTGCAGTTGATTTAACTCGCAACTTACTGGTTTATCAATCGTACTGCATACTCTAAAATTAGCGATCTTTTTAAAGTTGATTTAACTCGTGACCATATATTCATAAGCTGTGGTTACTATAGGGTTATCTTTCTTGCAACCTATGATTTATCTAATATTTATCTGGCAATAATCTAACACTTCTACTCCAATATGTGTTTAAACTTGTTGTTAACCTATTACACATGTTGTGCTAAAAGTATTTGTGAATTATTCTTAAAAGAATATGTGATTTATAGATATGCAAGAGAGAGGAGGTCATTTCGTATCTTCTGAAAAAAATCTTCAGTAGATATGACCCTTAGAGATATGTAGAGAGGGGGTGATTTATCATATTTGGTTAAAGTCTATAGTGGATGAGAGAGCTTATATATGTGTGTGTGGATCTTGCTTGAGAGATTGTACAATATATAGAGTCATCTATCTAATATTATAGGATTTATATACTAAAATCCCCTAGATAGGAAGTGTTCTTCAGGATGGGTGTGTGTATCTATACATATAATTATATACATGTTGATACACCTATATACATGTTGATATGGTCTAGTAAACAAACCGGGCGATCAGCTGTCCAAGGTGCGTTCACACACCATGCGTCAATAACCAATAGAGTATGTCCTCCAACCAATCAGGTGGATACAAACGGGCTGAATAGCGGCCGGAGGTTTCGGCAGTTCCTTGACATTTAAATATATGCAATATAGTACAACATATCAAGTTAACAGCATAACAAGTTTGAAATGGACATAATCTAGAGTAGATTGCGCACCTAAGAGATATGAAGTATACAAAGATTGAATGTTAGTAACAATAAGCCACTTTCGGTTTTCAACATCCGTTTTTTTGTGACATCAAAATCAAACACATTTAGAAGGGGTATATATAGCTACCAGCCACTAATAAAAACCAGTCTTGATAAAGGCCAAGCTATTGGCCGAAACACGTTGACAAGCAGCTGGTAAGCATAATTTCATTGTTTTTAATTGAATCTGGACGTTCTGCACTATTTGTTTTTATATATTTACAGGATTTTATATGAAAATTAAGAAAAACAATAAAGAATTCATCATGGTCTAAATAGGATTAATGGATTCTCACCACTAAGAAAGCACCTTTATTTGCACTGCCTCAGGATCACCGGATTTCTCACCATCAAGAAACAAGTTTGTTTATTATTCTTTCACTATCCTTTGTTGAATGTCAATGGGATTTTATGTATTAGGATTGTGACTTGTTCTTATATCTTTGGATTTCATTATAACTTTGGATTTCATTATATTTGTGCACTGATCACTATTTTTCACCGTTTCAGAGACACAAACTCACCATTTATTATTTTTTCATTTTTTTCATCATTTTTTATTATTACTATTTTTTCATTGTTCCACTTTTTTTCACATTTTTTATACAAGCATTTTTTTCATGCATGTGCATTCATTTGTGACGTCAAATTCAATTTATTTGTATTTCCATCTATGTTTTTAGTATAACTGTGTATCTAGTGGGGTTTGTGTTAATATCATACCCTATTGTTTCATATATTATTGTCCAGCAGCTGTTGGAAAGTTTTTTATTGTCCAATTTTTTCAGCCAAGTATGGGAACATACTAGGAATTACAACATATTAGAGATTATAAGGCACATTATTAAATTATACTTTTATCTATATTGATCACAAGGTTTCTATTACACTCCCAAACACCTTGCCTTTGGCGCTTTGAACATAACAATATACTTTATATCTTTATCTCACTACTGGCTAGCTAGGTAGCCTCTGTTCAAAGCTATAGGTACTAGGGTCCAGGCGCAGCATCCATATATTCCCAATCGAAACCATTGGCAACAAAAGGGAGTACACCCCTAAGTGGTAATGTCCAAATTGGGCCCAATTAGCCATTTTCCCTCCCCGGTGTCATGTGACTCATTAGTGTTACAAGGTCTTAGGTGTGAATGGGGAGCAGGTGTGTTTAATTTGGTGTTATCGCTCTCACACTCTCTCATACTGGTCACTGGATGTTCAACATGGCACCTCATGGCAAAGAACTCTCTGATCTGAAAAAAAGAATTGTTGCTCCACATAAAGATGGCCTAGGATATAAGAAGATTGCCAAGACTCTGAAACTGAGCTGCAGCACGGTGGGCAAGACTATCCAGCGGTTTCACAGGACAGGTTACATTTAGAACTTGCCTCGCCATGGTCGACCAAAGAAGTTGAGTGTACATGCTCAGCGTCATATCCAGAGGTTGTCTTTGTGAAATAGACGTATGAGTGCTGACAGCATCGCTGCAGAGGTTGGAGTGGTGGGGGGTCAGTCTGTCAGCGCTCAGACCATATGCCGCACACTGCAACAAATTGGTCTGCATGGCTGTTGTCCGAGAAGGAAGCCTCTTCTAAAGATGATGCACAAGAAAGCCCACAAACAGTTTGCTAAAGACAAGCAGACTAAGGACATGGATTACTGGAACCATGTCCTGTGGTCTGATGAGACCAAGATAAACTTATTTGGTTGAGATGGTGTCAAGCGTGTGTGGTGGCAACCGGATGAGGAGTACAAAGACAAGTTTGTCTTGCCTACAGTCAAGCATGATGGTGGGAGTGTCATGGTCTGGGCCTGCATGAGTGCTGCTGGCACTGGGGAGCTACAGTTCATTGAGGGAACCATGAATGCCAACATGTACTATGACATACTGAAGCAGAGCTTGATCCCCTCCCTTCAGAGACTGGGCCACAGGGCAGTATTCCGACACGATAACGACCCCAAACACACCTCCAAGACGACCACTGCCTTGATAAAGAAGCTGAGGGTAAAGGTGATGGACTGGCCAAGCATGTCTCCAGACCTAAACCCTATTGAGCATCTGTGGAGCATCCTCAAACGGAAGGTGGGGAAGCGCTCCATGATGTCATCATGGAGGAGTGGTATAGGACTCCAGTGGCAACCTGTGAAGCTCTGGTGAACTCTGTGCCCAAGAGGGTTAAGGCAGTGCCTCAAATGAATTGTGGCCACACAAAATATTGACACTTTGGGCCCAATTTGGAGATTTCCACTAAGGGGTGTACTCACTTTTGTTGCCAACAGTTTAGACATTAATGGCTGTGTGTTGAGTTATTTCTTCTACAAGATATGACGAGTCCATGGATTTCATCCTTACTTGTGGGATTTATCCTCCTGCTAACAGGAAGTGGCAAAGAGCACCACAGCAGAGCTGTATCTATAGCTCCTCCCTTCCCTCCACCCCCAGTCATTCTCTTTGCCTGTGTCAGTAATAGGAAGAGGTAAAGTGAGGTGTTAGTTTAGATTCTTCAATCAAGAAGTTTTTTTATTTTAAAATGATGCCAGAGAGTACTATTTTTCTCAGGGGGAAATCGTCAGTCTATTGCTTCCCAAGAGGAGTGGAGACATATTATTTTCTGCCCTGATGTTGATGATCTTAGCAAACATTGTCTAAGATCCATGATGGTTCCCACAGCACAGCTGAAGGTAGTGTAAGAAAATCTTCAGTGTGGAGAACGGTGTCTTGCTACAAGCAGCATTGAGGTATGTTCAGTCTTTTGTATTCTGGGGAGACTTGATGCATCAGAACAGGCTGACATTTTTCCCTATATGGGGAAGGGTAAGCAGTATGCACTATATGAAAGGAAATGGTGTACCTGGAATCCCTTTATATTATTTGCCAAAGTATGTGAATATAACTTTAAGGCTTATTTTGGGCTGGACGCTGGGCATTGCGGTTTGCTTAAGGGCTGTTAACTTTTTTAATGGCCTGAGGGAGTGCAGTGTTACGATGCTGTGTATACATGAGGGCACATGGCTTATGTTTTTTATTGCAAGTCGACATGCTATTTTTTCTTGCGACCCATGCGGGTCTTAGTCAGGATTAGTGTAACGCCCACGGTGGACGGGGCCTATTTTCGCGCGCTCAGACGCGCAGTATCTCCGGATCACATAGCAAGCAGAGGCTGGTACAACAAGTGCATTCCGGGGGCAGGTAGGCGCCACAGCAGAGCTGTGGTGTGGTGCAGGGGCCAAATTTAGATAAAAAATAAAATTCTGTTATAATCGATGTATTCTGTATTATTACATATATAAGCAAGTGGTTGCAATACTAAGAAACTATTTTGGGCACTTTAAAATAACATTTTCTGTTCCAAACATGTTTTTGCAGATATCAGAAAAATAGTTGCGTTTTTAAAATTTAAAGGCGCAGTACAGTTTTTTGTGCATTAACTTTTTCGCATACAATCTGAATTCAGAGCTCAATATTTTAAGTAAAGTACGACTATTATTAATATTGCTAGTCTGTTTAACATGTCTGACACTGAGGAGGAAATCTCTTGCTCTATGTGTTTAGATGCCACTGTGGAACCCCCTCTGGTTTTTTGTCCCTCGTGTACTGAGAGGGCCTTACAATGTAAAACACAAATTTTATGTAAAGACAATGTGGCTAAGGATGATTCTCAGTCTGAGGAGAATCAGGGTATACCGCTAACTTCTCCCCAAGCGTCACAACCTTTAATGCCCACCCAAGCGACGCCTGGTTCTTCAACCGCGTCTAATTCATTTACTCTGCAGGATATGGCTGCAGTTATGTCAACTACCCTTCTGTCTGAGGGGGAACTTTCCGATTCGGGAAGTGCGTTACCTCAGATGGACTCGGACGTCATGTCCTTTAGATTTAAGCTTGAACACCTCTGTCTGTTACTTCGGGAGGTTTTAGCGACTCTGGATGACTGTGACTCAATTGTGGTACCACCAGAGAAATTGTGTAAGATGGACAAATACTTAGAGGTACCTACTTACACTGATGTTTTTCCGGTTCCTAAGAGAATCTCTGAGGTTATTAAGAGGGAATGGGACAGACCGGGTATCCCGTTCTCACCCTCTCCTAATTTCAAGGAGATGTATCCTATATCTGACACTGTTTGGGACTTTTGGCAAACAGTCCCTAAGGTGGAAGGAACTATATCTACCCTGGCTAAGCGTACAACTATTCCTATTGAGGACAGCTGTGCTTTTAAAGACCCCATGGATAAGAAATTGGAGGGTCTTCTAAAGAAATTGTTTATTCATCAGGGTTTCCTTTTACAACCAACGGCCTGTATTGTACCAGTTACCACTGCGGCGGCCTTCTGGTTTGATGCCTTAGAAGAGTCTCTTAAAACCGAGACTCCTTTAGAGTATATTTTAGATAGAATTAAGGCTCTTAAGCTGGCTAATTCTTTTATTACAGATGCCGCATTTCAGTGTGCCAAGTTGGCGGCTAAGAATACCGGATTTGCTATTTTAGCGCGAAGAGCGTTATGGTTAAAATCTTGGTCGGCTGATGTGTCATCTAAATCAAAGCTTTTGGCTATTCCTTTCAAGGGGAAAACCCTATTCGGGCCAGACTTGAAAGAAATAATTTCTGACATTACAGGAGATAAGGGTCATCTCCTACCTCAGGATAGAACTGCTAAACTGAGGGGTAAACAAAATAATTTTCGTTCCTTTCGGAACTTTAAAGGAGTCCCCTCTTCTTCCTCTTCCTCCGCCAAGCAGGAAGGGAATTTTGTTCAATCCAAGTCCGTCTGGAGACCCAACCAGGCTTGGAACAAAGGTAAACAACCCAAGAAGCCCGCTGCTGCTACCAAAACAGCATGAAGGGGTGGCCCCCGATCCGGGACCGGATCTAGTAGGGGGCAGACTTTCTCTCTTTGCACAGGCTTGGGTAAGACATGTTCTTGATCCTTGGACACTGGAAATCATGTCCCAAGGGTATCAGCTGGCATTCAAGAGTTCTCTCCCAAGGGGGAGGTTTCTGCTTTCACGATTGTCTGCAGACCAGACAAAAAGAGAGGCGTTCTTACGTTGTGTAAAAGACCTCTCTACTATGGGAGTAATTCATCCCATTCCAAGACTGGAACAGGGACAAGGGTTTTACTCAAATCTTTTCGTGGTCCCCAAAAAAGAGGGCACTTTTCGACCCATCTTAGATCTAAAGAGTCTAAACAAGTTTCTCAGAGTCCCATCCTTCAAAATGGAGACTATTCGAACAATTCTTCCATGACTACCGTGGACTTGAAGAATGCATACCTTCATATTCCTATCCACAAGGATCATCATCAGTTCCTAAGGTTTTCCTTCCTGGAACAACATTTTCAATTTGTGGCTCTTCCCTTCGGGTTGGCCACAGCACCCAGGATCTTCACAAAGGTTTTAGGGTCCCTTCTGGCGGTTCTCAGGCCGCGAGGTATCACAGTGGCGCCTTATCTGGACAATATTCTGATCCAGGCGTCGTCGTCTTACCATCTGACAAAGTCTCATACAGACATGGTTCTGTCCTTTCTGAGGACTCACGGGTGGAAGGTGAATCTAGAAAAGAGTTCATTAATTCCACAGACCAAGGTTCCCTTCCTGGGAACTCTAATAGATTCCATATCCATGAAAATTTTCTTGACAGAGGTCAGAAAGTTAAAGATTCTGAATACATGCCAAGCCCATCAGTCCAATCCTTGGCCATCAGTGGCTCAGTGCATGGAGGTAATTGGATTGATGGTGGCGGCAATGGACATTATTTAGTTTGCTTGTTTTCATCTCAGATCGCTACAGCTGAGCATGCTCAGACAGTGGAATGGGGATTATGCAAATTTGTCTCCTCAAATAGATCTGGATCAGGAGACAAGAGACTCTCTTCTTTGGTGGTTGTCGCAGGATCATCTGTCCCAAGGGACGTGCTTCCGCAGACCCTCATGGGTAGTAGTGATGACGGACGCCAGCCTTCTAGGTTAGATTGCAGTCTGGAATTCCCTCAAGGCTCAGGGTGTGTGGACTCGGTCGGAGTCACTTCTTCCAATCAATATTCTGGAATTGAGAGCAATATTCAATGCACTTCAGGCATGGCCTCAGTTGGCTTCGGCCAAATTAATTTGTTTTCAGTCGGACAACATCACAAGGGTGGCTTACATCAATCATCAGGGAGGAACAAGGAGTTCCTTAGCGATGACAGAAGTATCCAAGATAATTCGGTGGGCGGAGGCCCACTCTTGTTATCTGTCAGCAATCTACATCCCAGGAGTGGACAACTGGAAAGCAGACTTTTTAAGCAGACAGACGTTTCATCCGGGGGAGTGGGAACTCCATCTGGAGGTTTTTGCCACTCTGATCCTCAGATGGGGCAGACCGCAGTTGGATCTGATGGCATCTCATCAGAATGCCAAGCTTCCAAGATACGGATCCAGGTCAAGGGATCCTCAGGCCGAACTGATAGATGCCTTGGCAGTGCCTTGGTCGTTCACCCTAGCTTATGTGTTTCCTCCGTTTGCTCTCCTGCCTCGGGTGATTGCTCGGATCAAACAGGAGAGGGCTTCAGTAATTCTAATCGCGCCTGCGTGGCCTCGCAGGACTTGGTATGCCGATCTAGTGGACCTGTCCTCTCTGCCTCTGTGGAAACTTCCATTGAGGCAGGACCTTTTCATTCAGGGACCCTTCCAACATCCAAATCTAGTTTCTCTGCAACTGACTGTTTGGAGATTGAACGCTTGATTTTATCTAAGCGGGGGTTCTCTGATTCGGTCATTGATACTTTGATTCAGGCACGTAAGCCTGTCACTAGAAATATCTATCATAAGATATGGCGTAAATATCTTTTTTGGTGTGAAAAGGGTTATCAGCGAGTTCCTTAAAGGGACAAATCTCTGCTTTGTCAATTTTGCTACACAAACGTTTGGCAGATGTTCCAGACGTTCAGTCTTTTTGTCAGGCTTTAACTAGAATTAAGCCTGTGTTTAGACCAATTGCTCCACCCTGGAGTTTGAATTTAGTTCTTAATGTTCTTCAAGGGGTTCCGTTTGAACCCATGCATTCCATAGATATTAAGTTGTTATTTTGGAAAGTTTTATTTTTGGTTGCTATTTCTTCTGCTCGTAGAGTTTCGGAGCTTTCAGGATTACAATGTGATTCGCCTTATCTTATCTTCCATTCTGATAAGGTAGTTTTACGTACCAAACCTGGTTTCCTTCCTAAGGTAGTTTCCAATAAGAATATTAATCAAGAAATTGTTGTTCCTTCATTATTTCCTAACCCTTCTTCTAAGAAGGAGCATATGTTGCATAACTTGGACGTGGTCCATGCCCTGAAGTTTTACTTGCAGGCGACTAAGGATTTTCGTTAATCTTCTTCATTATTCATTGTCTTTTCTGGAAAGCTTAGGGGTCAGAAAGCTACGGCTACCTCTCTTTCTTTTTGGCTGAAGAGTATCATCCGTCTGGCATATGAGACTGCTGGACAGCAGCCCCCTGAAAGAATTACGGCTCATTCTACTAGGGCTGTGGCTTCCTCATGGGCATTTAAAAACTATGCTTCTGTTGAACAGATTTGCAAGGCTGCAACTTGGTCGTCTCTTCACACTTTTTCCAAATTTTACAAATTTGATACTTTTGCTTCTTCTGAGGCTGGTTTTGGGAGAAAGGTTCTTCAAGCAGTAGTGCCTTCTGTTTAGGTCCCTGTCTTATCCCTCCCGTTTCATCCGTGTCCTGTTGCTTTGGTATTGTAGACTCGTCATATCTTGTAGAAGAAAAGGAAATTTATGCTTACCTGATACCTGAGTCAAAGGCCCTCCCTGTCATTTTTTAAGACAGGAATATATTATATTTTTGTTAAACTTTAGTCACCTCTGCACCTTTGGCTTTTCCTTTCTCTTCCTAACTTCGGTCGAATGACTGGAGGTGGAGGGAAGGGAGGAGCTATATATACAGCTCTGCTGTGGTGCTCTTTGCCACTTCTTGTTAGCAGGAGGATAAATCCCACAAGTAAGGATGAAATCCGTGGACTTGTTATATCGTAGAAGAAATAAATTTATCAGGTAAGCATAAATTTCCTTTTTGAGGGGACAGCAAATTTACACAGGCTGTACATTCACTACTTTACATTGTAGCAAAGTGTCATTTCTTCAGTGTTGTCACATGAAAAGATATAATAAAATATTTACAAAAATGTGAGGGGTGTACTCACTTTTGTGAGATACTGTATATATATATATAGTTATACTGTATATACATACACACACACACATACACACACACACACACACACACATATATATGTATATATATATATATATATATATACACACACATCTACACATATATATACATACTGTATATACACACACATATACATATATATATATATATATATACTGTATATATACACACATATACACACACATATATATATATTTGAGAATCCTCATGTTTGTGCCTGTTAAAGGGACAGTATACAACTATACACTAATTTTCCTATAACTGCATATAATAGACACTACTATAAAGAATACGATGCACAGATACTGATATAAAAATCCAGTAAAAAACTGTTTAAAAACTTAGAAGCTCCCAGTTTAGCTCTGTTGAAAAGGCAGCTGGAAAGCCCACTGCAAGTGGGAAATAAGACACTCACCCCCTCCCCCTTCTTTTGCATATGAAAAGTCCCTTTACACAAACAGGAGCAAGCTGGAGTAGGTATCTGACGGTATTCTCATAATACTTTGGGGCTTGGTTAGGAGTCTGAAAATCAGAGAAATGTTATTTAAAAATAAGCAAAATTATACATTTAAAAAAACAAAAAACTTTATGGGCTATATAAATAAATCATCTACAAAACATTTATGCAAAGAAAAAATGAGTGTATAATGTCCCTTTAAGTGCATACTAAAACTGAATTAGGGATAACTCAGTTACCAGGAGACGACAATCTGCAGCCTATCCAATTCCTCCATCTCCTGAGCATAAGCAAAAGCACACCAGCTTGGTGTCAGGACTCAGCAAGCGTTTGTCTCCGACTCCAAGTTTTTATAATTTACAGTCTGGATGACTGTTAAAGCCTGCGCGCGCTGCGCAGCACCTGAGCACCATGTTATAAGATTTAAAAAATAAATACACGTCAATAATGACATCACAATCTCCAGCACGAGGTTTAGTTAGGGAAGCCCTGCTGTGACGTGGCCAAAATTCACTTAGAATGAATCCTAAAACTGAGTGCAGAGTTTTTACTGTTGCATTTGCAGGAAATAGTCTTCAGCATAATAAATGATAAGAAGTGGAAAGTGTGTGCACCCACTAGTTAGTTTTATATCAGGGACACCGACTCCAAGTTACAAATTAGTAAAATTACTGTCATTATCGTCTCACAAGGCACAGGAGCTGTTCACAACTTTACATGAACCTCTGCCACGAGCAGCTATGTTTTCATCTGAGCGCTGCTACTGATTGGCAGTGTCCCTCTATGGCTACTTCCCAGCAACCTGTGTGTGCCCTGGCAGCCTGTACTTACCTCATGCATGCTCTTCAGGAAATATTAGCCATCAGATATACAGGACAAAGGGCTGTCGCGGTGAGGAGACAAGAACTTTATCAGCACTTCTCTGTCTGCTCTCCCAGCCAAACCGTGCACTCTCCTGCAGACAGCGCTCCCAATGACAGCCTAGGCTTGGCCACTGCAGTGCACTGCTGCCGATACTGCCTCTCCCCGTCTGCCTTAGCATGGACCCATTGGCCCTTCTTACAAGGCACCAGCACTGTAGCATATTAGGAAAAAAATAAAAAATAAACGGTGTCATGATTAATGTTAGGTGGTGTCACTCCTCGGAGGGTGTCACCCAGGTGCGGTCCACACCCCTCGCACCCCCTAGTGACGCCACTGATTGTAATATAATACCAATGAGTGTGTGTCTCTAAATATTTGTTGGAGCTTGCTCTAATATATTACCTAATTTCCAGAGTCAACAATTATCCTTACCAAAATTGAGTTACTTCTACCTTGCTAATATACTCCCCTCCCTCTTCTTTACTATTACTGTTAGATAATTACATAGTTAATTACATAGCCTATAGGTGGCTTCTATGCACTGTCTCCCCTTATCTTTTCCTTAGCCTTAGGTAATTTCAACCAAACAGAGAGATTTTATTTTAACTAGGTAGCTAGTAAATAGATAATAACTATTTAATAACTAGTCTACCTAGTTAAAATAAATACATAACATATTGTAGCTAGCTTAGGTTTTATTTTACATGTAAGTATTTAGTTTTAAATAGGAATTATTTAGGTAATAATTGTAAGTTTTCGTTAGATTTATTTTAATTCTATTTAAGTTAGGGGGTTTTAGGGTTAGGTTTAGGGGTTAATATATTTATGTAGTGTTAGTGATGTGGGAGGCCAGAGGTTTAGGGGTTAATAACTTTAGTATAGTGGGGACGACATTGGAGGCGGCAGATTAGGGGTTAATAACTGTAATGTTGGTGGCGACGATGTTGGGGGCAGCGGATTAGGAGTAGATAACTGTAATGTAGGTGGCAGTGATGTTGGGGGCGGCAGATTAGGGGTTAATAACTGTAATGTAGGTGGCGGCGATGTCAAGGCCGGCAGATTAGGGGTGTTTAGACGTGGTTTTTATGTTAGGGTGTTAGATTTAAATGTAACTTTTTCTTTCCCCATAGACATCAATGGGGCTGCGTTACGGAGCTTTTCATTCCGCGATTGCAGGTGTTAGGCATTTTTTAGCTGACTCTCCCCATTAATGTCTATGGGGAAATCGTGCACGAATACGTCAAAGCATCGCTTGTATTTGGGTGAGGTATGGAGCTCAACGCCTCCATATCGCCCACACAAGCCGGGTTTTTCAACACCTGTAATAGCAGCGCTATGAATGGTGAGCGATGAAAATAACGTACACGAAATTAGCGAACAGCCATAATGCCATAACTTGTAATCTAGCTGATTATTACTAATGTACATAATTATTATAGATCTACTTACAAATTCTAAAAATCTACATTCATTTTTTACAGTATCTATAATAGATATTATTTTTTAATATTTTATATGTAATATTAACATAACGCACCTTAAGATGACTACAGAGCGAAACCCAAAGTGCATTACACATTTTATATTCCAATAATCTTCACATAGAAGAAAATGTTATTTATATATATATATATATATATATATATATATATATATATATATATATATATATATATATATATATATATAAATAACATTTTCTTCTATGTGAAGATTATTGGAATATAAAATGTGTAATGCACTTTGGGTTTCGCTCTGTACAATTATCTAAACTAAAATACAATTAAATAAACTAAACTATAATACAAAAACAAACAAACACTAAATTACAAAAAATAAAAAAATATTACAAGAATTTTAATCTAATTACACCTAATCTAAGCCCCCTAATAAAATAAAAAGCCCCCCAAAATAATAAAATTCCCTACCCTAAACTAAATTACAAAGTAATCAGCTCTTTTACCTGTAAAAATAATACAATCCCCCTCCAACATTACAACCCACCACCCACACACCCCTACTCTAAACCCACCCGATCCCCCCTTAAAAAAAACTAACACTACCCCCCTGAAGATCACCCTACCTTGAGCCATCTTCAGCCAGCCAGCCACCGATGGGCCAGAAGTGGACATCCGGAGCGGCAGAAGTCTTCATCTGATCGGGGCAGAAGAGGTCCTCCAAGCTGCAGATGTCTTCATCCAAGCGGCATCTTCTAGTTTAGTTTATTTAATTGTCTTTTAGTTGAGATAATTGTAGTTAATTTATTTAATTAATTAATTTATTGATAGTGTAGTGTTAGGTGTATTTATAACTTAGGTTAGGATTTATTTTACAGGTAATTTTGTATTTATTTTATCTAGGTAGCTATTAAATAGTTAATAACTATTTAATAACTATTGTACCTAGTTAAAATAAATACAAAGTTGCCTGTAAAATAAATAGAAATCCTAAAATAGCTACAATGTAACTATTAGTTTAGGGTTTATTTTATAGGTATTTAGTTTTAAATAGGATTAATTTATTTAATGATAGTAATTTTAGTTAGTTTTATTTAAATTATATTTAACTTAGGGGGGTGTTAGGGTTAGACTTAGTTTTAGGGGTTAATAACTTTATTATTGTAGCGGCGACATTGGGGGCGGCAGATTAGGGGTTAATAATTGTAGGTAGGTGGCGGCGATGTTAGGTGGGCAGATTAGGGGTTAATACAATTTATAGTGTTTGCGAGGCGGGAGTGCGGCGGTTTAGGGGTTAATACATTTATTATAGTGGCGGCGATGTCCGGTCAGTAGATTAGGGGTTAATAAGTGTAGGTAGGTGGCGGCGATGTTGGGGGGGACAGATTAGGGGTTAATAAATATAATATAGGTGTTGGCGATGTTAGGGACAGCAGATTAGGGATTCATAGGGATAATGTAGGTTACGGGGGTGTCCGGAGCAGCAGATTAGGGGTTAATAGTATTATGCAGGTGTCAGCGATAGTGGGGATGGCAGATTAGGGGTTAATAAGTGTAAGATTAGGGGTGTTTAGACTCGGGGTTCATGTTAGGGTGTTAGGTGTAGACTTAGAAAGTGTTTCCCCATAGGAAACAATGGGGCTGCGTTAGGAGCTGAACGCTGCTTTTTTGCAGGTGTTAGGTTTTTTTTCAGCCAGCTCAGCCCCATTGTTTCCTATGGGGATATCGTGCACGAGCACGTTTTTCCAGCTTACCGCTACCGTAAACAACACTGGTATTGAGGGTTGAAGTGGAGATAAATTTGGCTCAACGCTCACTTTTCTGAGGCTAACGCAGCCATTCAGACAACTCGTAATACCAGCATTGTCTTAAGGGTGTGCTGGAAAAAAAAAGGCTCGTTAGCACCGCAGGTCTTTACCGACAAAACTCCAAATCTAGGCGAAAGTTTGTGAAAAACTTTGTGAAAAAGTGAACAATTTTTTTTTATTTGATCGCATTTGGCCGTGAAATGGTGGCATGAAATATACCAAAATGGGCCTAGATCAATACTTTGGGATGTCTTCTAAAAAAAATATATATATGTCAAGGGATATTCAGGTATTCCTGACAGATATCAGGGTTCCAATGTAACTAGCGCTCATTTTGAAAAAAAATGGTTTTGAAATAGCAAAGTGCTACTTGTATTTATGGCCCTAAAACTTGCAAAAAAAGCAAAGAACCTGTTAACATTGGGTATTTCTAAACTCAGGACAAAATTTAGAAACTATTTAGCATGGTTTTTTTTTGGTGGTTGTAGATGTGTAACGGATTTTGGGGGTCAAAGTTAGAAAAAGTGTGTTTTTTTCCATTTTTTCCTCATATTTTATAATATTTTTAATAGTAAATTATAAGATATGATGAAAATAATGGTATCTTTAGAAAGTCCATTTAATGGCGAGAAAAACAGTATATAATATGTGTGGGTACAGTAAATGAGTAAGAGGAAAATTACAGCTAAATACAAACACCGCAGAAATGTAAAAATAGCCCTGGTCCTTAAGGGAAAGAAATTTGAAAAATGGCCTTGTCCTTAAGGGGTTAATAAAGGTTGTGCAGCTCAATACCCTCTAACTTGAAGAAAGTATGAGGGTGAGGCACGCAAATTAACGTGAACGCTATATTGCACACTAATTTTAAAGCGCCACTTGTAATATAGTACAATAGTGGGTTTCCTGTGATCTATCAAAAATAAAGTGTCAGTAGATTAAAATCCATTCCCTCACTATTAAAATGTTAGTATTTCTAGTCATCAACAGCTTATGAAATTTGCATATGTCTCTTTCTGTAGTGGCCTTGGCATTGTGTAATGTTAGTCAGCAACCTTTTAATTCACATGTTCATATTTGCCCTCTGGGTCCCAGACAATGCAGAACCTGTATTTTGTGTTTTGTTGTGTGCTGGTAAGCACAGCCCTACCTAGTCCTACTTCATTTTAGTGTGTTCCAGATAATTAAAATAGCTACACTGCAAGAAAGTAATCTTAGAGGTTTTTTTTTATATATTTCTTTTTATATATACAGTCTGCCAATATCTGTATCCTGATAAGGTTCTTGTTAATACCATGTATGTTCCAGAAATAAAAGGGACATGAAATCCCAATTTTTCTCTCTCATGATTTAGATAGAGAATTCATTTTTAAAAAAAGTTTCTAACTTATTTCTATTATTACATTTTCTTTGTTGTCATGTTGTTCTTTGCTGAAGACATATTTAGATAAATATCGTGCACATGTCTGGAGCTCTACATGACAGGAAATAGTGCTGCCATCTAGTTCTCTTGCTAATGCATAACATTGTTGCAGAACTGCTTCCATATAGTGCGGCAGATACTCACACACTCCTAAACTTACCTTACGTGTTATTTAAAATAAATTAATTTAAGAAAACACGTATAGTAAAAATATTGTCACCAGCATTTCTGTCAGATAATGCACCACTTCGCCCAGAAAATTGTTGCAATTACAAATATTTAGGCATTATCATGTTTATTTCTTTTGTTTGTATCGGTATGATACAAAAAAGTGGAGAAAAAAAGTCAAATCTGACACATTCCACGCAAAACTCCAAAAATAGACTGGACAAAATTATTGGCACCTTCTTAAAATTATAAAAAAAAATTGCATTCAAAGTTTGTGATGCTCCTGTAATTTATAATTAAACTCACCTGTATCAATTAACAAGTGCTGACAATATAGAAATCACATTGGCAACCAGTTAAAATTGTGAAAAAGTTCCTCAACCTTTCTCCACACTGAGCATGGAGAAGAGAAAGAGCAGCAAAGAATTGTCTGAGGATTTGAGGATTTGTTGCAGTGTACATTATACTAGCAGGTATATATCTGTGTGATCGGATATAAGTCCAAAGAGGTGTTAAACTTCCCTCCACTTTACTCCTATACAGCCTGTTACCAGAGTATATTAAGTTGTTCTCAACGTCACAATTATCTAACCCCTCATGTGTCTTAGTACACATTAGGTTTCCTTTTTCTGTCCAGTGTTTTTGGGTAGTCTAGAGGAGAAATACCCCTTATTGTGGCTTTATATAGGTATCTATCTAGCGCTTTCCACTAATTTTTTTCCATTTTTTCCATACGTTTATCATGCAGATACTGAACATTAATCATGAATATTTTCTTTAACAATGTACTTTGTGTATTTACTTTTTAAGTATACACAGTCTCTGCATATTCTGGACATGGATTTACAAGTGTCTACTGTGTACCTGTTGGTCTATATGTGTCGTACTTCTCTAGTCAGTAAGGCCACGTGACAGGCTAAATATGTGTGTATGCTTTAGTATATGCATGTATACTACATATTGATGCTTATATCATGTACAGATTTATAATCTTTGTATAAACATATTGTGACAGGGTACAAGACCATGTGTATATCAGTCAGAGGTTACAAAGAGTAAGCTTTCCCTGTTGTTAAGGGGTTAATGTTTTTTTCTGCTAGCTAGCACACTTATTACTTGTTAATCTGGCCCAGGGCTATATAATAGCTCTGAGAAAGCAGGAAGAGGTCTCAGTATCAGGGTGCACTTGGAGGGTGCACATGGAGACCTGAAAAGTACCTGTCTGCATGCAAGTTAAAGGTCTTGTGAGCAAATTGTTTATTTTGTAAACAACTGTGTATATCTGTTTGTTTTTCACTGGAGCCAGAGTAGCTGGACCAGCGATAGTAGTTAGGGAAACTAGTGTTAGTTAGTCTCCTAACAGGAGTAGGCCTTTTTGTTTTGTATTTTCTGTTGCTGCTGAAAAGCATTTTTCTCTTAAAGGCGAAGTGTACCCGGACTCTGGAAAGAGACTTTGTTTTACAAGTTTATATATTTTAGGATTATCAGGAAAAAATAGTTCGCATATCCGGACTGATTCTTTTTGTCCTTTAAGAGATCAAGAGTTTTGTTTACTTTGAAGCAGAATCCTCCTCATTGACCAACAGTCCTATCTCCTGTTGCCAAAAATCCTTCAGCGGCGGCAGCCTTTATAAAAGGATTTGGGGCATATGTAAATAATTAATCCCAGTACCAGTGAAGCCTCAGTCAAGGGTTTTACACCAATTTTACAGTCCTGCCCTAGATTTAACAGCCCTAAACATCTTTGTTAGGGTTCTCATTTTTATAATAGAAACAATCTCACAATTTTACCCTTAATACATTAGGGTCAGTTTATGGCTACTATAGACCTCAAGGATTCATATCTGTGCATCCCTATACACAGGAATCACTTTCAGTTCCTAAAGGTTTGCATATCTGGATAAACACTGCCAGTTTGTTGCTCTCCTTTTTAGTCTGGTTACAGCTCCATGCATCTTCACAAAGGTGTTGGGTACAATCTTGGTGGAATTCAGGGCAATTCAGTTTCACCGTATCTGGACGACATACCAGTGCAAGCCCATTACCTGTTATTAGCTATTGCTCATACTCACAAGCTTCTGTCTTTCTTCAAGACCATGGTTGGAGATTCAGTGTACCCAAAAGTTCATTATATCCGGATATAAGGGTAGCATTTATAGGAGTCATTATATGCTCAGTACTTATGCATTTGTTCCTGACAGAAATTCGCAAAATAAAGATTTAGAGGGCGTGTCTCTCCCTGTAAAGAGCTCCATTTTCATCAGTAGCTCAGTGGATGTAGGCGGTGGGTCTTATGCTCGCTGCTTCAGATGCAGTTATTTTTGCCTCACTTCACTTGAGACCCCTTCAATTGTCTATGCTACCTCAGTGGTCAAATAATTATCTACACTTTGAACAGCAGATTGCTTTGGATTTCTACATCAGACAATCTCTATCTTGGTGAACACAAAGTCTTTATTTGACCTTTTGGGGCATCCTTCCTTTGTCAGTCATGTGCTATTGGACAACAGACGCCAATGCGGGTGATCTGGGTTTCTCAAAGAGCACAAGGAGTCTGTCCTCCTCTAGAGGTGAGGTTACGAATCATCATTATGGATCTTCAAGCGATTCTTCAGCTATTCAGTCCTGGTCCCTTTCTTGAAGGAGGCAAAGCTTATAAATTTCCAGTTGCCTTTGACAAAGCAGTGGCGAAACGCGTGTCAGGCGCTCGCCCTGCCCTCTGTTAGATAATTTGTTGGTGCCTTTGCACATTTCTCAGTAGTGGTATCTTTATCTTTATATAACTTTGACTTAAGTCTTAAGTCTTAATACTTGGCAGTGAGTCCTATATAATGCTGTAGTCATACTAATACGGAGCTTAACCTGAAACTTACTATCAAGCATATAATGTCATTAATATTCAGTGACCTAACCATACAGCGATGGTGTTAGCTATCTGAGCATTAGTTAATGATTTTTGTGGCATAAATAGTTTATATTGAATTTAATGCTGAACTCAATGCTTAGCACAACGTAATAAACGATTAAGTGTACTAAGGAAGCATGCAGCTGGGATGAACCCCATATGTATATCGACAGTACTAGTTTTATGAGTACTACTCCACAAACAGATAGTTTTGAAATATATATTGAATATAGAATTATATTGTATATACTTGCATCGCTTATAACAAGCCTTAGTGTTTAACATACTAATGTGTGTGTGGGGTATTTCCTCTGCGTTAATGTCAGCGATATAGATAAGTAATCAGCTAAATCTCATTTACACTGGGGACAATGGTGATAATCCCGGTGTGCTGATTAATTACATAAACTCAAAGCACTTGAAAGTTCAAACTGGCTTTCAAACTGGCCACCTCCGTATAAACCTGCCATAGCATTCATTATTACCTGTTTCCCTTTTACTATGTTAAACTAAAGAATACTACTTGGGGGGTTCAATTGGAGCTGTAATAATGGACTTACCTGTGATAGAGATAAGTAAACTTAAGCATACTACTTGGGGGGTTCAATTGGAGCCGTAATAACGGTCTTACCTGTGATAGAAATAAGTACATTCGGTACATATATTGAATCTTACTGCTCAATCACTCCTTACCTTATGCTTTTTAGTTTATTAGATACCAGTATGAGACTATTGTAATGAGTCTGTATGTCTCAATATCCAGAGGGCAGGCATGAGTATTTGTATGTGTTTTAATATTTTTGTTAAATGTGTCTATATGTTTTAACCATTAATAATTAAAAGTTAAATTTTATTTATAAACCTCCCCCATTTTCTTTTTCCCCTTACTATTTTTGTGTCTGGTAAATCTCATATATACCGAATACAGTACCTCTTTTTTCTATACTCTGTTACTTTATACATTAAATCGGTACTAGGCACTGCCCTTTGCGGACATTTAGGCTTCTCTGCTTTGGGAATCTGAGTCTTTACCACACTTCCCCCAATTTGTCTGAATTGTATTTTTCAGACAACCTAACCTCACATTTCCAGTTGGACAAGGTTGCGGTGGTAGCCTACATAAATCATCAAGAGGATACCCGCAGTCTACTAGCCATACAGGAAGTGTCTCAAAATTCTGTTTTGGGCAATGAGAAATCATCAATGAGAAATCATTGCTCCCTATCAGCAATTCAGGGAGGCAGATTACCTCAGCCATCAATCAGTCCATCCAGGAGAGTGGTCTCTCCATCAAGACATTTTAGATTGCTTAGTGCTCAAGTGCGAGATCAAGAGATCTAAAGACTCACATGATAGACAACTTGGTATGTAAATGGGAATTCCATTTGTTCTTCTGTTGTCTCAAGAACATTGTTTTCATTAGGATCTCAAATCTTTAAGTTTAATAGCGTGGAGATAGAACACCTAGTTTTGAGGTTGGGAAGACAGTATATTATATTATCCTATGATAGCTAGTATTAGCGGCAATTATAGCTGATACATATTATTTGACAGACCATGGATAAAGGTCTACATCATAGACTTGATATATAATTAGTATATCGACTCATTCTGGATTTCATCTACCCGAGCACACACATTTAATGTTCCAGTCGAGTTTCCTTGTGCTTTTAATGTTTTTATTGATTTAATAAAAGCCTTAAGGGAAAATGAGTGCTAATGAGTGTACAGAAGATCAGTCTTGTACTGACAATCTAGTTCACAGTTGTTTAACATTAGGCTACTTGTGAGACCTATTTTTCCACCCTGAAATTTAATCTAGTGCTTTTGTTAATACAAGGTCCGATGCATTTCATTGATATAAGACTTTTTATTGGAAAGTACTTTTCCTATTAGAAATATCCTCCGCTAGGAGAGTTTTTGAGTTGTCAACATTGTACTGTGATTCTCTGCTTTTAATTATTCACAAGGATAAGGCTGTGCTTCATACTAAATATGATTTTCTTCCTAACATTGTTTCGGCAGTAAACATAATTCAGGAAATTGTTGTTCCTTCATTGTGCCTAGGTCCTGCAATCCCTAAGGAGCAGCTATTACATAATCTTGATGAAGTCAGGGCTTTGAAGTTCTATCTTCAAGCTACTATTTAGGAATTCAGACAGTCTTCTAGTTTGAGGGTTCACTAGTCTGGGACTCGTAAATGGGCAAAAGGTTGCTAAGGTAGTATGAGCCTTTTAGCTCAAACAAGAGATTCACAAGGCTTACTTTGTGATGGGAAAGTCGCTCCTACTACAACGGCAGTTGCAACTTTATTGGCTTTTAAAAATGATGTGCTTTAGAGCATATTTGCAATGCTGCCATATGGTTTTCTCTGCATACTTTTTACAAATTTTATCGCTTTGATGTTTTTGCTTCTTCACAAGCATCTTTTGGCAGGGAAGTCCTTCAGGTCGCAGTGTCAACTAAATAGGAACTGCCAGAAAAATTGTCCCACCCATTCCGTAACATAGACCATCTGCTTAGGTATTAATCCCATATGTTATAGAGGGCTGTGGACCATCATCATTTTACAAAAGAAAACAAAATTTATGCTTACCTAATAAATTATTTTCTTTTGGAATGATGATGGTCCACAGGCCCCGTCCATTTAATTTTTTTAGCAACAGTTCTAATGACACCTCTACAAATCCTTCTTTGTCTTTCCTACTCATATGTTTCCTATTCTTTGCTCGGCTATACGTTAAACTAAGAGAGAGATGGGAGGTGGGAGGGTTCTCAAGCTCTGATATGGGTTCTTGACCTCCTCCTAGTGGCATGAAATATATTGCATATGTCATGGAGGTCTGTGAACGATCATCATTCCGAAAGAAAAGAATTATCAGGTAAGAATAAATTTTGTTTTAATTTATTTCACCTCTGTCATTTCAGTTGCTATAAGATTTTAATAATAACCTTTTTATTGTGTAAGCCTTATCCATACATTTATTTTTAACATACTTACAAGACTTACTGAAGTATTCTTTTCTTCTTCTGAAGTATTACCATATTTCACAACATCAAGACATTAGGTTCATAGTTCTCATCTGGTGTGCACCACCTTTATGGGAGGTGATCATGAGTACAGATTTGCTCCTAATTTTAAATGGATGTTAAATTCAAAGATACCTTTCTTATACAAGTTTAATTACAAATGTACTTTATTTTGCAGACTTTTTCTGTAATTTAAGCCTGATAATTGTAGCTATTCATCTGCTCCCAAAGACACTAGTACAACCTGTGCAGTCCAAAATACTGATCATACAACATTCCCTTGACTGCAAAACTGCAGATTTTGTTGAAAGTTTTAAATGCTTTTAATTATTTGTAAGCACATCTTTTGGAATGGTTTATATAATTGCTGATATATACTGTTTATACACACACCTATATCTATCTATCTATTTATTATCTATCTATCATCTATCGATCGATCAATCTATCTATTTCAAATCAGTTTCCTTTATATGCTAAACAATTTACATAGGGAAATGTTAAAACAGAAGGTAAATCTGTGTTATTTAATAAGGAAACTATAAAGTGACATTGGGATTTCCCCTTGTACCTATGAATAGTATAATACGTTGAAGGTGTGTTTTACAGGAGTCACAGTTGACTTTTTATTCAAGGCCTGAAGATTTTTTGTAGTTTGCAAAGTCTGGATACAAATGCTCGTTGTGAAAGGGTAAAGATTATATCTGGAAAGGGTGAGGCTGAATCCTAGGCTTGTACACCTCCCAGAGAGATGTCAAACTAGGCAAGTCAGTGCTGATTTTCAACTTACATTAATACAGAAAAGCTCAAATTTGACAAAGGCTGTGAAGGTAAGCTTTGGTAAGCTTATGTAAATAAATGCAGATACACAGACAGTATACTCACCTAGGGCCTGATGAACAAATACTCTCTGGCATGGAGAGAAACCTAGCAATATCTTTGGGGTCTTTTTTGAGAATTACATTACAATGTATGTGTCATATAGAACTCTGCATAGTGAGTAAAATAGCTCTCAGGCACCTGGGCTATATATCCTGCCCTGACAAGTCTATTAGCTGCACTGCTGCAGACATAAACTGCCTGTTGTAAATACGCAGGTATTGCTTGCTTCTTACATGTCTTATATCCTCCCAATTTGCTTTGCTGTGTTTGTTGCTTATGTAAGAAAATGGCAGCTTAATCAATGTGCGCATGTTCAGAGGCACTGACCGTTGTCCATATGCTACTGTTCATTGGGCAGCAAACAGTCAGTTTCAATGAGCAGAGGAAAGCATATAGATTAAAATGGTAAATATCATAAAATCTACATAAATTGAAAAATGTTAACTGCAAGCATAATTTTTAAACTATCCTATTGTAAAAAAAATAATATAATGTCCCTGTCATTTATGCATATGAAACTTACACTGTTACTGCAGCCTCCAGTTTGTCCCCAGCATACAACCAGTGGCAGAACTGTCATTTTTGGCATGCTTCCAAGATCTGTTTCTGGGGAGAGTGACAATGTGAATGCTCTCCAATGACATACCTCCATTAACAAAGGCTCAGACACTTCAAGCTGTCCCTTTAATAGAGAATCACACACGTATATTATATTATACAAAGACACGTTTTTCAAACTTTTAGCTCTGTTATTGTCACGCTGCTGCTTGCGCTCCTCGTTGCGTCGCTCTGTTGCTATGGCTGTTGCTAGAGACGCGTCGGTTCCTGTGGACGTGCGGCGATGACGTCATCCCCGCATACCAATTCCCCTCTCATGTCGGATCCTCTGAGTCCTCCTTGGCGCGAATCAGTGCCTATGTAAGTACCTGCATTACTACACTACCCAAGTATAGGACTTACTTTGTGTGCTCCTCAGTGCTTATTTACTGCTGATTCTTTGATTGCCTATATTGTTGCTAAACCCTGCTTGCCTCTGACTTCTCTCTTGCTTAACCTTTGAATTGCTGATACCTTGGATTGCCTAATTGTTGCTGAACTCTGCTTGCCTTTTGACTATTCTCTTGCTTTAACCCTTGAACTGCTGATACCTTGGATTGCCTAATTGTTGCTGAACACTGCTTGTCTCTGACCACTCTCCTGTTTAACCCCTGAAATGCTGATACCTGGATAGCCTACTTGTCCCTGGACTCGACTTGTCTCTGACCAGTCTCTAAGGCCTACTTATCAAGTCATCAACTTTCTTGCATTCAACGGCACCGATACACTCGCCTGACATCGCCTAACATCGCGGCCACGGACCTGAATACGCTCTCCATATTTATATAAAAAACTGTCAAAAAGCCGCGCACCAAGTATGGGGCGATGAGCAGCGGACTGTTGTTTACTAAACAGTCATCGATCTTGCTGCTATTTTCCCAGCTTTATTTATATCCTGTCACTAAGCACCACCACTATACTAAAATGTTTAACCCCTATCCTGCTGCTCCCGGACCCCATCGCAACTAAATAAACTTATTAACCCCTATCCCGCTGCTCCCGGAGCCTACCACAACTCTAATAAACTTATTAACCCCTATTCCGCCGCTCCCTGACACCGCCGCAACTAACTAAATGTATTAACCCCTATCCCTCCACCCACGGAGCCCACCACAACTCTAATAAAGTTATTAACCCCTATCCCTCCGCTCCCGGAAGCCCACCACAACTAAATAAATGTATTAACCCCTATCCCTCCGCATCTAAATAAATGTATTTACCCCTAAACCCCTGGCATCCCACATCACTACAACTTACTAAACCTATTAACCCCTAAACCGCCAGCCCCCCACATCGCCATAAATTAAATTAACCTATTAACCCCTAAACCTAACAACCAGCTAACTGCAATTAAAATTACATCATCCCTATCTTATAATAAATGTAAACTTACCATTAGAATTAAATTAAACTATATAAAACTATTAATTAACCTACCCTAACTATTATACTAAAATTACATTAAACTATATTAAACTACTAATTAACCTATTCACCCTGCCTATGAGTATGGTAAGGGGTTAAATGAACAAACATATGCTCCTTAATGAGGCGTGGATTGTTTAGGGAAGGTAGCTTGAAAACCAAGCAATCAGTGAGCAGGGTACAATGTTTTAATTAACCTTTCAGGAAAGAGAAGGTCTTTTAAAAGTCTTTTAAAAGTTTGTGTAAGCTGTGTTCACATTATGCTATGATTACGGCTGTTGCCGAAACATGTTAGCCATAAGGACACTGCATATGCCACTGACTCAGTGGCGTATTTAGGTTTTGTGCTGCCCTAGGCACACAAAATTCTTTTTTTCAACCATAATATTTTTTTGGTCAGGGTATAATTTGACTTTTGTTTAGAAAATGTTCACCCCAGGACTTGCATGTTGTGTGTATGTGTATATATATATATATATATATATATATATATATATATATATATATATATATATATATATATATATATATATATATATATATATATATATATATATAAAATAAAACCTCATTAAGTTTTAATGCTATATTGATTGTAAATGCTACCTACCATTAAATACACTCTGTTACATTGTACTCATAATCACTGTGTATTGTGTAAGGTTCCTGTGTAAATCCTTGTAGATGCTATCATGTTGAATAGAGATATGATGTTAGTTTGACAAACACAATGGGACCTTTAAATGGTTTGTTATATAAAATTAAGTAGCACACACACTATAACGTATTCGTTTGTTTGTCCCTTTATGCAGTATATGTAAGTCTGCATACAAACATAACGGTACCAGTCTCCCTCTAACATTCATAGCCCATGTATTCTTCCCATCCTACCTCCTTAGTGCTTAGGCTGCCCCGCACATACTTGGCAGCACCGATCCGCAGGAAGCCAAGAATCAGTAGGAGAATCCCGGGGCCCGCTGGGGGCCCCATCACTGGTAGTAGAGTTGAGCAGTATAGGTGTGGGGAACGCGGGGGGGGGGGGGTTTGTGAGTACAGTAAGCAATACCGGAGGCACAGCCGAAGCCTGAATCAGCTTCTGCAGCACATGACACCGAGAGGCTGCACCGGGCAAAAAACGGGCAGAGCGCGGGCACAGTGCACGGGGGCGAGCACTGCGGAGACATGGGGTGTGAAGCGGCTAAATACAGCAAGAGGGGTTGTTGTATATTATATACAAAGATTATTTCTATTTTATATATATAGGGGTCGTGGGCCGTGGCTTTTCTTTATACTGACTTAGGTACTGGTTGCCTGTTAGCAGAGGTGTAAGAGGGCGGTGCGTCTGGCCTCAGGGAGACGGCGGTGGGTGTCAGATGAGGGCCCGGTAGCCATATTTGGTTTTTGGCAAAGCTTGCAACGATATTCAGTGCAGCCACGGCAAGTGCCGTCCCCCATAATCTGCCGCACTAGGCACCTGGCCTTGTTGGCCTATGCTTTAACACACCCCTGCTATCGCGATCGCGATGCTGATCGCTTCTCTTCCTATTCAAGCGCGGTAGCGCTTCCTTGGTTGCCCAGCAACCCTGTGTGGCACCGGCCCCTTCTGCTGACGTCAGAAGGGCTTCTTATTCCGGCGTCTCCTCTCCTCTGTGCCTGTTTGTTCATTTATCCCGGCTTGTGAGTACTTTTCTGAACTTCTGGTCTTATTTGAATTACTGGCTTGTTTGCTTCAAACCTGCTTAACCCCTACCAGCTTGATACCTGATATTTGGAACTTTGCTTGCTAGACTAATCTTCTGATTAATCCCAAACTGCTTGATTACATGTTACTGGACACTGCTTGTTTGACAATTCTACTGTTTAACCCCAATCTGCCTGATTACACGTTGCTGGACTTTGCTTGTTTGATAATTCTACTGGTTAACCCCAAACTACCTGATTACTCGCTGCTGGACATTGCTTGCTTGACAATTCTACTGTTTAACCCCAAACTGCTTGATTACACGTTGCTGGACTTTGCTTGTTTGATAATTCTACTGGTTAACCCCTAACTGCCTGATTATACGTTGCTGGAACTTTGCTTGCTACTGTTTTACCCTAAACTGCCTGAATACACGTTGCTGGACATTGCTTGTTTGATAACTCTACTGGTTAACCCTTATCTGCCTGATTACACGTTGCTGGACATTGCTTGCTTGATTACTCTTCTGGTTAACCCTTATCTGCCTGATTACACGTTGCTGGACATTGCTT
Source organism: Bombina bombina (assembly GCF_027579735.1). Taxonomy (NCBI): domain Eukaryota; kingdom Metazoa; phylum Chordata; class Amphibia; order Anura; family Bombinatoridae; genus Bombina; species Bombina bombina. Next base: position 202,845,202 of record NC_069503.1, on the reverse strand, counting down.
GCTTGATTACTCTTCTGGTTAACCCCTACCTGCCTGATTACTCGTTGCTGGATATTGCTTGCTTGATTACTCTTTTGGTTAACCCTATCTACACAAAGTTTCTTCTCCTGACCCTGCTGTGCCAACTTCCAGTTTATTTCAGTAAGTATTTTACTGTAGCTGTCGCAGGGTCAGTTCCTGGAATATACTCACAGTGCTAGTGTGTTTACAAACTTCATTCTAGCATTTGGGTCTAACTCTGGACTTAACCTATCCTGACATTACAAACAGGCCATATAATGGACCCTGGTGAGTTATCCAGAGCTGTGGCTCTACAGGGACAACTTCTTGGGACCCACTCTGCACACCTGCAATCCCTGGATTCTAAGTTGGAACAAATTACTGCTCTTTTGCATAATCTCTCTCCACCTTCACAAGCCTCTGCAACTCCTGTTGTTCCTGCGGCCAGTTCTAATCCTGCATTTAATCCTCCACAACCTACAGAACAATTAATTCCCAGAATTCCGCTACCTGATAAATATGACGGCAACCCTGAAGACTGTCGAGGATTTCTTAATCAGTGCCGTCTTCACTTCAGGAATAATCCTTTGATGTTTGTTTCCTCTTCTTCCAAGATCACCTTTTTGATTTCTCTTATGAAAGGTAAAGCCTTGGCTTGGGTTTCTCCACTGTTGGAAAAGGATGATCCTTTGCTCCACGATATTGACACTTTTGTATCCATATTTTCTTCTGTGTTTGATAAACCTGGAAGGTCAGCGGCTGCCGAAGCAGGACTTTTAGATTTAAGACAGGGTTCTCTTTCTGTAGCACAATACGCTATAGAATTCCGGACTTTAGCTGCTGAAACTATGTGGAATCATGGGGCCCTGCTTGCAGCGTTTCGTAAAGGTCTTTGTGATCATTTAAAAGACAAACTGGTACTCAATAAAATAGTTGACCATACTTAGTACTTTTAATCCTCATCTACCTGCATAACTCTTGCTCCCAATAAAGAGTCCCCTCTTTAGACATGATCTCTTATGACATTCCAGGCTAACTGAGTGTTATCCAATAAGAGTATATTATTTTAGTTAGGAGATCACTCTTCAGGTGTACAGGGGTCTGGTATTCCTTAGAGAACCCCATACTTTGTCCTTTTTACTCTCCAAAATGTTTACACAATTCACAAAATATATTGTAAATTAGGTAACATGTGCTTTCGCTTGCATTGCAGATAGAATCCATCCTGATAGTACCTATGCTCTATATGTTGGTTCTAGTTACAATTGATTCCCTAGCCTCATACCAGTCTTATTTATGGTCAATTTTGCATTGGAATATTGTTATTTGGGTCTTTTGTTATATATTTTTTTCTTTTTCCCTCTTTTCATGTTATAAGCCATAAAATGTTTTATGTTATATGTTCAAAACCATAAGTTAGATACAATATATACTGCAGCTCTATGATAATAGCAGGTTGAGCTCTTCCACATTCTACTGCATACTTTATTACATTTTCCATGTACATACATATGTAATGATGGGTGCTTGTACATGTATCTATGCATATCTTTGTATATATTTGTCCATAGAGACTTAAGTATTTAAGAGACCTGCTATTTCATCTGTTGGCTCCGGTGAGAACCTAGGAAAGACCCCTTTTGACTTTTGACTTTGGACATGTGGTATACAGGTATTACATATAAGCTCTCCTTTAATCTATTCGATAATACCCGACATCATATTCTCCTTAAGGCACAACACATTGACATTATTGTATTACTTTATGGGTGATATAATTTAACATACTTTCTTATCTGACCACCGTTCTGATTATACCTGGAAGCCCATACCGAGGTTATGTCTTTTATATCAATGTCACACATTATTCTAATTAGCTTATACCTTAAAATATGAGGCTCTTCTTTGTTCAAATTAGGGCACATTCTAACTATGTATAGGGGGTGTTTACTCATTTATTCTCTAATACTCCACATAGCAACATGGTCCTTGGTTCACTTAGTAAGATTCTGTCATAACCAGAGCTGACATATTTGAGACATTTAATATGGTCTTAAACCTCTACATATAATAGATCTCTTAGAGTTGGCTAACTTACGATAGATTACTATAACCTCTCTTATATGTCTTTGCGAATATTTACAGCAGGATCACATAGTTATTTTTCTCCTATTGTTTTTCCTAGAGGCCTGCTGTCAATAGTTTTCTAAATTCTCTGTTAGATGCCTCTCTAAGTTGATAGCTTCCCCCTCATGCTGTTTAACTTTTAGATACTGGACAATATATGTTTGACATAGCCCGCACCTCCTAAAGTTGATAAGAGACCTGAGTACAATGTTGTTATCTTACCCAGAGGAGCTCCGCCCCTCCCTCCCCCCTTTTTCCCTTTTATTTAGAGCGGCTCTTGCCCGCTGCACTTTACCCTCTCCCCTTTATACACTTTGGCCCATTACTGGATAATATAAATGCTAATACTCCACTTACTAATTTTATTAGAATTGTTAGAGTACAGATAGTTGAAGTGGGGAACATTTGCTATGTAATAATATAAAATGAAGTTCCATCTTATTTGTTCCAGACACTTTTATTACAATCTATCTTGACATTACTGGTCTTATTTTTACATGTCTTCCCCACATTATAGAGTTCGTCACCCTCATGCCAAAGACAAAGCTAGAGACAGCTCTATTTCTCATTATTACTTATCTATGTTTTTGTTCATGTGACCAGGGGAATGATAGTTGAAGATGCAATTTTTAATTGCTTTGATGCTCTTTATATGATAACTATGTATCTCTTGCCCTGTTGCAATTTATTTGTCTGGACAAACTTTATATGTATTTCTTTATTTCGCACAACTTCAATAAAAATCGTTTAAAAAAAAAAAAAAAAAAAAAAGACAAACTGGTTTATAGGGATCTTGCTGATTCTCTAGAAGAATTCATCAATTTATGTATCAAGTTAGATGCTCGTTCCTCTGAGCGTCTCCATGAACGTGACCGAAACAGAAGATCCTTTAACAAATCTACTTTTCGTCCTATGTCTCGTTCACCAAACCTTCCTACTCCGAACACTTCTATCTCTGAATCAAGTGAACCCATGGAGGTTGGTGCAATTAAGTTATCTGAAGCTGAACGTCTTAGAAGGCGTAATCTTGGACTATGTCTTTACTGGGGTATTAAGGGGCATATGTTAAAAGATTGTCCAACCCGTCCAGTAAAAGCCAGGGCTTAACTCCAGAAAGAGGGACTGAGTTAAGCCAAAGACCTTCTCCTACCCTCAATCCCAAGCTGTTTGTTCCAGTCACCTTCTGTTTTGGCAACACCAAATTCCAGGCTCAAGCACTCATCGATTCTGGAACTGCAGGAATGTATGGATTCGGATTTTGTCAATTCCTTTCGGATTCCTTTGCTTTCCAAAAGCCAAGTAATTAAGGTCACAACTGTCAGTGGTCAACCCTTAGGTTCAGGAATCATTCAATATTGTACGATACCACTTCTCATGTCCGTAGGAGTACTTCATTCGTAAACCATCTGTTTTGACATTATTTCTTCTCCTCAGTTTCCTTTAATTTTGGGACTTCCTTGGCTTCAGCTTCATGATCCGGTCTTTTCCTGGTCTAAAGGGGAACTTGTTACTTGGGGACCTTCTTGTTTTAAACAGTGTCTTCAGAATACTCCCAAACCTTCTAGTACAGTTGTGGCAGTTTTGGACATTCCTGATTCCTTGCCTGTACAATATCATTCTTTTTGTGATGTCTTTTCTAAGAAAGATGCTGAAATATTACCTCCACACCGGACCTTTGATTGTCCCATTGACCTACTACCTGGAGCACCTCTTCCTAAGGGTAAAACATACCCACTTTCTCGTCAAGAAAATGTTTCACTCGAAGAATACATCAAGGATAATTTGGCCCGAGGTTTTATTCGCCCTTATTCCTCTCCGGTAGGAACAGGTTTTTTCTTTGTTGAAAAAAAAGGTGGAGGTCTTCGTCCTTGCATTGACTATAGTGCTCTTAATCAGATTACAATCAAGAATTGTTATCCCCTTCCTCTCATTCCCGAATTGTTTGATCGTCTCCAGGGTGCTTCCATCTTTACCAAATTGGATCTTCGCGGGGCATATAATTTGGTCAGGATTCGTAAAGGGGACGAGTGGAAAACAGCCTTCAACACTAGGTTCGGACACTATGAATATTTAGTTATGCCTTTTGGGTTATGCAATGCCCCTGCAGTTTTTCAACATTTTGTTAATGAAATATTCAGGGACTATCTTAATCAATTCGTCATTATCTATCTTGATGATATTTTGATTTATTCTCGCACTTTACCGGATCACGTTCATCATGTTTCACTAGTACTCCAGAGGTTACGTGAAAATTCTCTCTTTGCCAAGCTTGAAAAGTGCTCTTTTCATCAAGAATCCATTCATTTCTTGGGCTACATCATTTCACCCTCTGGATTTAAGATGGATTCTGATAAACTGTCGGCTATTATAGACTGGCCAAGACCAACTTCCTTAAGATCTCTTCAGAGATTTCTGGGGTTTGCCAATTACTACCGTAAATTCATAAAGGACTTTGCTAACATCTCGGCACCTCTTACTGCTCTTACTAAGAAAGGTCAGGATTGCAAGCATTGGTCTGATAAAGCCTTACAGGCCTTTGAATCTTTGAAGTCTGCATTCACTTCGGCTCCTATTCTTTGCCATCCAGTTCCGAGTCTCCAATTCATCCTTGAAGTGGATGCTTCTTTGATCGCTGCTGGGGCTGTACTTTCTCAGTGAAATCCTGTTACTAGCAAAATTCTGCCCGTGGGGTTCTTCTCCAAGAAGTTTAACTCTTCAGAACTGAATTATGACGTCGGTAACAAAGAACTGTTAGCTATCAAGATGGCTTTGGAAGAATGGAGACATCTGCTTGAAGGCACGGTTCAACCATTTCTTATTCTCACAGATCATAAAAATCTTCTTTATCTTCATACTGCTAAACGTCTCAACTCATGTCAAGCCCGATGGGCTCTATTCTTCTCCAGATTTAATTTTGTCCTCTCATATATTCCTGGTTCTAAGAACACTAAAGCGGATGCTTTATCCAGACAATTCCTGGCTTCTGATTCTACATTATTGGATTCTGAACCCATTCTCTGTCCTGCTAAAGTTCTAGCTCAGTTGTCTACTTTCCCTTTCCAAGCATTACAGTCTGCTCAAGCCTCAATTCCTTCCTCCTATAACATACCTCCTAGGATCTTGTTTGTGCCTACAGAATTCCGCCTCAAACTTCTTCGTTGGGCTCATGATAATATTTTGTCTGGACATCCCGGAGTACGTAATACTTTGTGGAAACTTAAACAACATGTTTGGTGGCCTTCTATGGTCAAAGATGTCAAGGATTATGTTGCAGCTTGTAATTCCTGTACTTCTAATAAACAGTCTTCTTGTCTACCTCTTGGACTCTTACAACCTCTACCTGTTCCATATTATCCCTGGTCTTATGTTTCCATGGACTTCATTACAGACCTTCCTAATTCTGCCGGAAACAAGACCATATGGGTTGTGGTAGACAGATTTTCCAAAGCAGCTCATTTTGTTCCTTTACCTGGATTACCTTCTGCCCAGAAACTCGCTGACCTATTTATACTCCATATCACCAGATTACATGGTTTTCCTTTGGACATTGTTTCTGATTGAGGAGTTCAATTTGTCTCAAGATTCTGGAAATCTCTATGCAAACAGTTTGGAGTTACCATTTCTCTATCTACTGCCCATCATCCTCAATCCAACGGTCAGACTGAGCGGGTAAACCAATCTCTTGAATCCTATCTCAGGCACTATGTTAATCATCAGCACTCCAATTGGTCTCAACTTCTTCCTTTAGCAGAACTTGCTTACAATTCCCGTTTCAATTCTTCTTTACAGACTTCCCCTTTCAAGGCAGCCTATGGATTTGCGCCTAGAACTTTTCCTATGTCTTCTGGGGGTTCTGGAGTTCCTGGAGCAGATCGAACTGTGAAGAATCTCTGTAAACACTGGAAGAAGATTCGGGAAGTTCTTCTCCTCTCTTCTCAAAAGTATAAACGATTTGCTGATCGCAAACGCCGTAAGGCACCTTCATTTCGCACTGGAAACAAAGTTTGGATATCCACCAGATTCATTCGACTCAAACAACCTTGTGCTAAATTGGGTCCTAAATACATTGAACCATTTAGAATTGTTTCCAAGGTATGTTCTACTGCCTACAGGGTGGCCTTACCAAACACCTTGAAGATTCATCCTGTGTTTCACGTATCTCTTCTTAAACCGGCAGTCTCTAACCGGTTTTCCACAAAATGTAAAGTTCCCTCTCCGTTTCTTGTGGATGGTACTTCAGAATTTGAGATCAGTCAAATTCTTGATTCCAAATTAAGGGGTAACCGTTTATACTATTTGGTCCATTGGAAGGGCTATCCCATCACTGAACGTTCCTGGGAACCTGCTTCTCATATCCACGCCTCTGCTTTGACCAAACAGTTCCACGCCCAGAATCCTTCAAAACCTGTTCGTGTTCCCCGGAAGGGTCCTTGAGGAGGGGGCACTGTCATGATCGCGATGCTGATCGCTTCTCTTCCTGTTCAAGTGCGGTAGCGCTTCCTTGGTTGCCTAGCAACCCTGTGTGGCACCGGCCCCTTCTGCTGACGTCAGAAGGGCTTCTTATTCCGGCGTCTCCTCTCCTCGGTGCCTGTTTGTTCATTTATCCCGGCTTGTGAGTACTTTTCTGAACTTCTGGTCTTATTTGAATTACTGGCTTGTTTGCTTCAATCCTGCTTAACCCCTACCGGCCTGATACCTGATATTTGGAACTTTGCTTGCTAGACTAATCTTCTGATTAATCCCAAACTGCTTGATTACATGTTACTGGACACTGCTTGTTTGACAATTCTACTGTTTAACCCCAATCTGCCTGATTACACGTTGCTGGACTTTGCTTGTTTGATAATTCTACTGGTTAACCCCAAACTACCTGATTACTCGCTGCTGGACATTGCTTGCTTGACAATTCTACTGTTTAACCCCAAACTGCTTGATTACACGTTGCTGAACTTTGCTTGTTTGATAATTCTACTGGTTAACCCCTAACTGCCTGATTATACGTTGCTGGAACTTTGCTTGCTACTGTTTTACCCTAAACTGCCTGAATACACGTTGCTGGACATTGCTTGTTTGATAACTCTACTGGTTAACCCTTATCTGCCTGATTACACGTTGCTGGACATTGCTTGCTTGATTACTCTTCTGGTTAACCCTTATCTGCCTGATTACACGTTGCTGGACATTGCTTGCTTGATTACTCTTCTGGTTAACCCCTACCTGCCTGATTACTCGTTGCTGGATATTGCTTGCTTGATTACTCTTTTGGTTAACCCTATCTACACAAAGTTTCTTCTCCTGACCCTGCTGTGCCAACTTCCAATTTATTTCAGTATTTTACTGTAGCTGTCGCAGGGTCAGGTCCTGGAATATACTCACAGTGCTAGTGTGTTTACAAACTTCATTCTAGCATTTGGGTCTAACTCTGGACTTAACCTATCCTGACACCTGCACTGACTGGTGGTTTCTGACTTTGTATGTAACTTTTTAAGCTGTTCAACTCCTTGAATAAAAGCTAAGTTTTATCACACCATTGGATGGACCGGTGCTCCTTTACTAATTAACCTACCCTAACTATTATACTAAAATTACATTAAACTATATTAAACTACTAATTAACCTACCCTAACTGTTATACTAAAATTACATTAAACTATTATTATTAATTATACAAATTAAATAAAATATGTTATATAGTTTAAAACCTAACCCTACTCAAATAATTTAAATCTACTATTAAAAATTACAAAGTTACAAAAAACTAACAACTAAGTTACACAAAATAACAACCACTAGGTTACAAAAAAATAAACACTAAGTTACACAAAATAAAAAATAAATGATCAAATATTTAACACCTAATCTATTACACCTAATCTAAGAGCGCTATGAAAATAAAAAAGCCCCCCAAAATAAAAAAAACCCCCTAACCTACAATAAACTACCAATGGCCCTTAAAAGGGCCTTTTGCGGGGCATTGCCCCAAAGAAATCAGCTCTTTTACCTGTAAATAAAAATACAAACAATCACCCCAACAGTAAAACCCACCACCCATACAACCAACCCCCCAAATACAAATCGAATCTAAAAAACCTAAGCTCCTCATTGCCCTGAAAAGGGCATTTGGATGGGCATTGCCCTTAAAAGGGCATTTAGCTCCTTTTCAGCCCAAACCCCTAATCTAAAATGTAAACCCACCCAATAAACCCTTAAAAAAACCTAGCACTAACCCCCGAAGATCCACTTACAGTTTTGAAGACCAGACATCCATCCTCAACGAAGCCGGGAGAAGTCCTCAGTGAAGCCGGCAGAAGTCTTCATCCAAGCGGGCCGAAGTGTTCCTCCAAGCCGGCAGAAGTCTTCATCCAGATGGTATCTTCTATCTTCATCCATCCGATGCGGAGCAGCTCCATCTTCTAGACATCCGGCGCGGAGAATCCTCTTCAATCGAAGTCTTCTTCCGAATGAAGTTTCCCTTTAAATTACGTCATCCAAGATGGCGTCCCTTAGATTCTGATTGGCTGATAGATTTCTATCAGCCAATCAGAATTAAGGTTGAAAAAATCCTATTGGCTGTTGCAATCAGCCAATAGGATTGATCTTTCATCCTATTGGCTGATCCAATCAGCCAATAGGATTGAGCTTGCATTCTATTGGCTGATTGGATCAACCAATAGGATGAAAGCTCAATCCTATTGGCTAATTGCAACAGCCAATAGGATTTTTTCAACCTTTATTCCGATTGGCTGAAAGAAATCTATCAGCCAATCGGAATCTAAGGGACGCCATCTTGGATGACGTCATTTAAAGGGAAATTTCATTTGGAAGAAGACTCCGATTGAAGAGGATGCTCCGCGTCGGATGTCTTGAAGATGGAGCTGCTCCGCGCCGGATGGATGAAGATAGAAGATGCCGTCTGGATGAAGACTTCTGCCGGCTTGGATGAAGACTTCAGACCGCTTGGATTTTAGATTAGGGGGTTGGGCTGAAAAAGAGCTAAATGCTCTTTTAAGGGCAATGCCCATCCAAATGCCCTTTTCAGGGCAATGGGGAGCTTAGGTTTTTTAGATAAGGTTTTTATTTGGGGGGTTGGTTGTGTGGGTGGTGGGTTTTACTGTTGGGGGGGTATTTGTATTTTTTTACAGGTAAAAGAGTTGATTTCTTTGGGGCAATGCCCCACAAAAGGCCCCTTTAAGGGCCATTGGTAGCTTATTGTAGGCTAGGGTTTTTTATTTTGGGGGGGCTTTTTTATTTTCATAGGGCTCTTAGATTAGGTGTAATTAGTTTAAATATTTGATAATTTATTTTTTATTTTGTGTAACTTAGTGTTTATTTTTTTGTAACTTAGTGTTTGTTATTTTGTGTAACTTAGTTGTTAGTTTTTTGTAACTATTTGAGTAGGGTTAGGTTTTTAACTATATAATATATTTAATTTAATTTGTAGTTTAATGTAATTTTTTGTATAACAGGGTAGATTCATTATTAGTTTAATATAGTTTAATGTAATTTTAGTATAATAGTTAGAGTAGGTTAATTAGTAGTTTAATATAGTTTAATGTAATTTTAGTATAACAGTTAGGGTAGATTAATTAGTAGTTTAATATAGTTTAATTTAAATCTAAAGGTAAGTTTAAATTTATTATAAGATAGGGATGATGCAATTTTAAGTACAGTTAGCGGGTTGTTAGGTTTAGGGGTTAATAGGTTAACTTTGTTCATGGCGATGTGGGGGGCTGGCGGTTTGGGAGTTAATAGGTTTAGTAAGTGGTAATGATGTGGGAGGCCAGGGGTTTAGGGGTTAATACATTTATTTAGTTGCGGTGGGCTCCGGGAGCAGCGGGATTGGGGTTAATATATTTATTTAGGTGACGGCGGGGTCAGGGAGCGGCCGAATAGGGGTTAATAACATTATGTAGGTGGCGGCGGTGGCGGGGAGCGGCGGGATAGGGGTTAATAACATTATGTAGGTGGTGGCGATGTCAGGGCGTCAGATTAGGGGTGTTTTAGACTCAGGGTATATGTTAGGGTGTTAGGTGTAAATGTAACTTTTATTCTCCCATAGGAATCAATGGGGTATCGGGCAGCAGCAAACATGAGCTTTCGCTGCTTTCAGACTCCCATTGATTCCTATGGCATCTGCGGCCTCCAGGGAGGCAGATTAAAAAGCAGGTACATTGGGCCGGAATAGTGGCGAGCGTACCTGCTATTTGATAACTAGCAAAAGTAGTCAGATAGTGCTGAATTTGTATTTGGAACATCTGTAATGATGTAAGCATCGATCTGTGTTGGACTGAGACCAGCGGATCATATGTCATAGATTTCTACTTTTGCCGGTCTGTAGGCTTTGATAAATAAGGCGAATCAGGCTCGCCACAATTACGCTGCGGAATTCCAGCGTATTTGCGGTTGACGGCTTGATAAATAGGCCTCTCTGCCTTACCTTTTTTGCTATGAAGGACTGCCCTGTCTACCGTGAGTACTACTTACCTCATTCCTTACCTCTCACTTTGTTCTGAGATATTTCCTTATCCTTCCACTTGACGCTGGGATAAGACGACTACTGGCCAAGTTTGGTCTGATAGGTAAAAATCCCACGAGCATCACATTATACTTGGGCCATGGACCCAAATGAGGTATCTAGAGCAATCTCTCTTCAGGGAAAATTGTTGGGAACCCACGCCTCACACCTGCAAAGTCTGGATTCCAAACTGGAGACTATTTCTACTATGCTCTCCTCACTTGTTGCAGAGAAAAACGCTGCTCCTGTTGCCACACAGCCTGTCCCTGCTGCAAGTACCGCAACCTCCTCCCTGCTTCTGTTAGTTTTCCCCCGGATATTTTTGCCTGATAAGTATGATGGCACTATTGACTGTCACTGTATGGGTTTTCTCAACCAGTGCAGACTGCATTTCCGCAATGACCCTTATACCTTCCAGTCTCATTAGTCAAAGGTCACCTTTATCATTTCTTTATTGAAAGACAAGGCCCTAGCCTGGGACTCTTCCCTTTTGGAAATCCTGAACCGAGTGCTCAGCTCCTGAATGAGGCAGATACCTTCATTTCTGCATTATATGTGGCACAATAGGCCATTGGATTTCACACCTTGGCACATGAGACCAGTTGGGATTGCAGTGCTCTCAAGGCAGCCTTCCAAAGAGGCCTGCATGAACGCATCAAGGATAAGCTCACTTATCGTGATGTTCTGTCTTCCCTGGATGATTTTATAGCACTTTGCATCAGTCTGGATTCTCATTTTTAGGAGAGACAAGCTAAAAGAGAGAGAACTCTCAAAATCCTTCCCCTTCTCCTCCTACCCGTCTAGCCACTAGACTGTCCTCTATCCTTCCAGCACCCCCAGTTACCTCTGAAGAGGAACCCATGGATCTCTCTTGCCTTAAAGAGACACTGAACCCAAATTTTTTCTTTCGTGATTCAGATAGAGCATGACATTTTAAGCAACTTTCTAATTTACTCCTATTATCAAATTGTCTTCATTCTCTTGGTATCTTTATTTGAAATGCAAGAATGTAAGTTTAGATGCAAGCCCCTTTTTGGTGAACAACCTGGGTTGTCCTTGCTAATTGGTGGATACATTTATCCACCAATAAAAAAAGTGCTATCCAGAGCCTGAACCAAAAAAAGCTTAGATGCCTTCTTTTTTTAAATAAATATACCCAGAGAATGAAGAAAAATTGATAATAGGAGTAAATTAGAAAATGGTTAAAATTGCATGCTCAATCTGAATCACAAAAGAAAAATATTGGGTTCAGTGTCCCTTTAAGTCCTCTGAATCTGAAAGACAGAGAATGAGGTTAAGACTATGCTTCTATTGTGGTTTTTATTCACACCAACTTAAGAATTGCAATATACTGCCGGGAAAAGACAACGCTTTGAGGATTAAAGTGGGGTACCTAGGACTTCCGTTGGATGTGTCGCCGAGGTAGCAGCCTTGATCAAGAGCTCTCGTTCCCAGAGAGCTAAATCTCACAAATACCCCGTTCTCTACCTTCCCCACGCACCATACTTGCTGCTGGGTCTATTGCAGAGGAAAAGCGCCAGCTAAAATCAGAGCGTGTAGAGCTCCCCACATCAGCCCTGGCCCCCGGAGAACTTAATAGTGCAATGCAAACGGCATGAAAGGTATCAACGCCATATTGGAAGGTCCTCTGCACAAGATACTGGAGATCGCAACAGACTTAACCAAGGTGGTTTTACCTTCTGATCCCGCAGCACCACACCATGTTTACATGTGGACTTGTGGGTGCATGATTATTTACACTGACAAGACCATACCTTAAGTCGGCTTCTAGTCGTGCTGCAGCTGCACACAGGCATAACTCACAGCCATAATTATTGCAACGTATCTAGTGTGTAATGATGCTGTACCTTTAAGTCTCTCTCCACCCCTTTTTCTCCTAAGCTACTTAACCTCACTTCTTTTGAGCAGACATTGCATGAGTATTTTGTTAATGAGTCTAGTTGTTTCTTTACTCTGGATTTAACAACCTCAAACCAGGCTACCTCTCAAAAGTATTTTAGGAACCTTTATTCTGTTTCCTTTTGTTTTAAACAGTGATTTACTTGCTGTTTATCCTCAATTCAATCCTGTGTGTTTTCCTGTGCCTATCAGCCTCGTTCTGGCTTCTGACCTCCTTTCAGCTTGCTAGGAATCCAGCTTACAAGGAACTTTGTGTAACAACACACATCTCTGAAGCAGCTGGGATATTCGGATAACAAACCTCTATTTAACAGACTGCAATCCTCTTCATTTCAGCTCTCTGTTGTGCATCTGATTGCAACTACTTCCAAGCCTGTAACCGCAAGTATAACCTTTGTATAAGGAATTATCTAACATTGTTTGTTCTCTCATGCAGATACATTGTTTACATTTTCCTGAACACTAAAGTAAAATACAAAGTATCTTTAAACAATCTATTCCTGGGAATATATTTGCATTCGTATAATGATTTAGTATACCAAGCGCTAGTGGGTACAACTTAAGCTCTCTTCCAAAAGTCCACTAGTGGACTTAATAAATAACAGGTATATAGAAGAGGGAAGTGAGCTCCAAAATCAAAAAGGTGGATGTGGTAAAAGGCTAAAATTTATTTTTAACAATAAATTAAAATCAGTCTTGAGAAAGGCCTGGGAAAGGCCGAAACTCGTCAACATACCACTGGTAAGCCTATTTTTAATAAGGTGTTCTAAACTTTATTGCACTATTGTAATGTTTTGTTTTTCACAGGTTCAGGATTTTACTTTTTTGGACTTTTTTCCATTAGAAAACAGAAGTCCAGTCTAATCGCCTCTACATACACACTTCGGGGCATTTTTATCAAGCTCCGAATGGAGCTTGATGCCCCGTGTTTCTGGCGAGCCTGCAGGCTCGCCAGAAACAGCAGTTATTAAGCAGCGGTCACAAAGACCGCTGCTCCATAACCTGTCCTGCTCTGAGCAGGCGGACAGACATTGCCGGAAATCAACCCGATCGAGTACGATCGGGTTGACACCCCCCTGCTGGCGGCCTATTGACCACTAGTCTGCAGGGGGCGGCGTTGCACCAGCAGCTCTTGTGAGCTGCTGGTGCAATGCTGAATACGGAGAGCGTATTGCTCTCCATATTCAGTGAGGTCTGTCGGACCTGATCCGCACTGTCGGATCAGGTCCGACAGACCTTGATAAATAGAGGCCTTTATATCAACTATTTTTGTATTAGGAACTCCACCAAATATTTAGAAATATCATGTTTATATATATATATATATATATATATATATATATATATATATATATATATATATATATATATTATATTGTTTTCCACTTTTGTACCCTTTTTTCACCCCTTTTGGAGATTTTTTTACATTAAAAACTCTTTTCTACAGCTTCACATAAAGCCTATTCTACAGCATTATTTTTATTTTTATTTTCGAAGACAATTCAGGAGATTGAAGGAATCATATTTTTTTCAAATTTTTTTCTAATTTTTTCTGATTTTTCACACATTATTTTGGTATTTTTAATTGGAATTTTTCACACATATTTGAACATTTGGATTTGTCACTCAAACACACAGAATCAGCACTGCCAAGAAAGGCCTCGCTTCCATTGAGTCGTAATTCAGTTTGCGTGCACTCGCAAACCGATAAATATGCTGTCGAAAGCAATAGCGTTTAACGACTGTTTCCAATGGCGCGTTATACCTCAATATCGGCTGCCGGACTTCGGTTGCCGAAAAGATTTTCGCGTCCCATAGAAAGTAATAGAAGCCGTTAATCGATAAATTATACCAGGTTTCCATTGAAAGCGCTAACCGTTAATACACTGTCGGAGGCTGTCGATACATTGAGAAATATTACCCCCAGCTCAACTAGGTGTAAAGGAGGAAAATTGTGCTTTTTGAGACCTATTTTCTATTGAAATGATAAAACTTGCATATAATGCAAGTGTTTTAATGTAGAAATAAATTGTTATAAGTAATATTTATTGTTGTCTCATGTATAGAAATAGTTGAACTTATATTCTAATAGAAATATCAGTATATATTTAAATATAATAATATATGCAAGAACATATCTACAGAATGCAAACTAGACCTATGCCTAGGGCAGCAATAAATATTACTTATATTTATGAAGTGTTAAATATAATTATATTAGAAAATAGTATTTGATTATTAAAAATATGGATAAGTGTTTTTTTATTTTTCTTGAGATTCGATCACAGGTAAGAAGCACGGACGTTAAACGTAAATTCTATAGCGTAAGGTCGGGTTACCTTAGCAACTAATTGATTTTCAAGAAATCCGACGTCAGATGGAAGCGTTAACACAACGTTAACTTACAGCTACACGAAAAGAGCGACTGCGCGCAACACGCTAATCTTTTCAATGGAAACCTGGTACTAAAATGCAGCCGTAAATTACTTTTAGCTGTCGGCCGCTTCGGTAGCTTACGGCTCCATTTTTAACGACTCAATGGAAGCGAGGCCAAAGACTCTTTATCACCTGTAACGCTAACAGTTCCTCTACCACAGAGTGAGACATTTCCCAACATCTATCTTGAAGACACCTTATAGGAACACCCTTTAGGTTCATACTAAGACAAGATTAGCTCTTTATACACTGTATGTTAGCACTTTTTGTAACATTTGTAACATGTGCATCGCCACGGAGTGGATTACACTGTGACTACTTCATTGTGAATATCTTATTGTATTTTATTTTATTGTTTTTTATTGTATTTTATTGCTTATATGTATATAATGGATCTATGAAGTTTTTTTGAAATATATTACGACTGATTTTAATTTATTGTTAAAAATAAATTTTAGCCTTTTACCACATCCACCTTAGCCTTTTTGCTTTTGGCGCTCACTTCCCTCTTCTATATACATATATTTGCATTCCCTGCTTGTCACTGCACAATTCGTTTTCATGTAAAAAGAGAACCCATTCATCACTTAATTAACTCTGCTGATTTTGTTCATTGCTAAGGTTAATAACATTTTTCCTTAAAAGCAAATCTCAGCTACAAAACTATAATTTATAAACACAAGGTTTATCAGACATACTGTTTAAACCTTACATAATACTCAAGCCATTATAAAATATATATATATATATATACTTACGTCACTCCAGATGTTCCGAACGCAAGTTCGGCACAATCTGACTACTATCAAACTACTACCAGGTACGCTCGCCACTATTCCGGGCCAGCGTACCTGGTTTTCAATCCGCCGCCCTGGAGGTGGCGGATCCCATAGGAATCAATGGGAGTCTGACCATAGAGAAAGCTCATGTTCGCTGCTGCCTGACATCCCATTGATTCCAATGGGAAGTGTGTACACCTAACACCCTAACACGTACCCCGAGTCTAAACACCCCTAATCTGCCCCCCCCCTTACACCGCCGCAACTAAATAAATGTAATACCCGCTAAACCGCCGCTCCTGGAGCCCACCGCCACTCTAATAAACTTATTAACCCCTAAACTGCCGCTCTTGGAGCCCACCGCAACTATAATAAATATGTTAACTCCTAAACCGCCGCTCCCGGACCCCGCCGCAACTATAATAAATATGTTAACCCCTAAACCGCCGCTCCAGGACCCCGCCGACACCTACATAATACCTATTAACCCCTATCCTGCCCCCCCTACACCGCCGCCACCTATAATAAATGTATTAACCCCTATCCTGCCCCCCCCACATCGCCGCCACTATAATAAAATTATTAACCCCTAAACCTAAGTCTAACCCTAACACCCCCCCTAACTTAAATATTAATTAAATACATCTAAATAAATATTATTCTTATTAACTAAATTAATCCTATTTAAAACTAAATACTTACCTTTAAAATAAACCCTAATATAGCTACAATCTAACTAATAATTATATTGTAGCTATTTTAGGATTTATTTTAATTTTACAGGCAAATTTAAATTTATTTTAACTAGGTACAAAAGCTATTAAATAGTTATTAACTATTTAATAGGTACCTAGATAAAATAAAGTCACATTTACCTGTAAAGTAAAAACTAACCTAAGTTACAATTACTCACAAACATGTGTGCACCATCAGTGCAATATCAAGCGGACCGAAACTTTTTAAAGCCGTTCGGCTGCCTTTCTTCAAGTATAACAGCTACTATGCGAGTTGTAAGATCAATGTTCAGGGCTGGCTGCCAAACAGGGAACAACGCTGCTTGAGACAAAATAAAACTATCCACAGTCCCTCTCACGTCAATCACTGATATCCAGTGGAGGAGACTAAAAGTAGTATAATGATTCCAAGCAAGGTAGAACAATAATAAAACTTTTATTTAAAATCCTAAAACTTCGCTACGCGTTTTTCGGCTACAAGCCGTTTCATCAGGCTACATCACATTAATAGCTACCTAGATAACACATGTAGCCTGATGAAATGGCTCGTAGCCGAGAAACGCGTAGCGAAGTTTTAAGATTTTAAATAAAAGTTTTATTATTGTTCTACCTTGCATGGAATCATTATACTACTCTTAGTCTCCTCCACTGGATATCAGTGATTGACGTGAGAGGGACTGTGGATCGTTTTATTTTATTTTGTCTCAAGCAGCGTTGTTCCCTGTTTGGCAGCCAGCCCTGAATACTGATCTTACAACTCAAATAGTAGCTGTTAAACTTGAAAAAAGTCAGCCGAACGGCTTTAAAAAGTTTCGGTCCGCTTGATATTGCACTGATGGTGCACACACGTTTGTGAGTATAACATTCCTAGCTCACTGTTGTTTGTCCGATATTGGTCGGGGTAATCTGCACCAAAGGTGTCCTGTGTTTTACCTCACATAGGGGCGTGACCTTCACCAGGAGCAGACCGGGAGAGTAAGAGTCAGCTGAGCGGCTCTGAAGCTTCGGCTTGCGAATTATTGCACTGGAAGTGCAAACATCCTTGTGAGTATATAGTTATCACTCTGGTGGAAGATCTCACACATTGTTAGGTTTATCTGCACCAGAGCGCCTCTTCTTTTTGTCTTTCCAGGATGAAGTCTATCATCACGCATATTGTGGAGAGAGCTGCTATTTGTTTTGGAGTTTTTTTCTCTGCGTCTTCAAAATCTTGGGACTTTTAATTCTGTTGGTACACCCTGTATATATGGACGATTGTGCATATACCATCAAGGATTTTGTATAAGTATTCATATATATTGCATATATTTGATGTTATTGGTTTTTTATACATATATGTATTTACCGGTTTATCATACATATATATACTTTTACAAATTATATTATAATAAGAATATATTTCTCAGGAATAGCATAGAATAGGCGCACCTCTTTCTTTTTCAACACACAAGTAATTGTGCTGTCCTTTTTCTATCATTAAGTTACAATTACACCTAACACTACACTATCATTAAATAAATTATTCCTATTTAAAAATAAATACTTACCTGTAAAATAAACCCTAAGCTAGCTACAATGTAATTAATAATTACATTGTAGCTATTTTAGGATTATATTTATTTTACAGGTAACTTTGTATTTATTTTAACTAGGTATAATAGTTATTAAATAGTTATTAACTATTTAATAACTACCTAGCTAAAAGAAATACAAATTTACCTGTAAAATAAATCATAACATAAGTTACAATTAAACCTAACACTACACTATCATTAAATAAATTAAATTAATTAACTACAAATACCTACAATTAAATACAATTAAATAAACTAACTAAAGTACAAAAAATAAAAAAAAATAAGTTACAAAAAATAAAAAAATATTACAAGATTTTTAATCTAATTACACCTAATCTAAGCCCCCTAATAAAATAACAAAGCCCCCCAAAATAAAAAAATGCCATACCCTATTCTAAATTACAAAAGTTAACAGCTCTATTACCTTACCAGCCCTTAAAAGGGCCTTTAGCGGGGCATGCCCCAAAGTAATCAGCTCTTTTGCATGTAAAAAAAAATACAATCCCCCCAACATTAAAACCCACCACCCACATACCCCTACTCTAATCCACCCAAACCCCCCTTAAAAAAACCTAACACTAACCCCCTGAAGATCTCCCTACCTTGAGTCATCTTCAGCCAGCCGACCACCGATGGAACAGAAGAGGACATCCGCAGTGGCCGAAATCATCATGCAAGGGGCGCTGAAGAGGTCTACCATCCGATAGAAGTCTTCATCCATGCGGCGTCTTCAATCTTCATCCATCCGGAGCGGAGCCTTCTTCAAACGAGCCGACACGGAGCCATCCTCTTCCAATGACGCCTACCCAACGAATGGATATTCCTTTAAGTGACGTCATCCAAGATGGCATCCCTCAAATTCTGATTGGCTGATAGGATTCTATCAGCCAATCAGAATTAAGTTGGGAAAAATCTGATCGGAACAGCCAATAGAATGTGAGCTCAATCTGATTGGCTGATTGGATTAGCCAATCGGATTGAACTTGAATCTGATTGGCTGATTGCATCCTGCCTTAATTCCGATTGGCTGATAGAATCCTATCAGCCAATCGGAATTCGAGGGACGTCATCTTGGATGACGTCACTTAAAGGAATATCCATTCGTCGGGTAGGCGTCGTTGGAAGAGGATGGCTCCGCATCGGCTCATTTGAAGAAGGCTCCGCTCCGGATGGATGAAGATTGAAGACGCCGCATGGATGAAGACTTCTATCGGATGGAAGACCTCTTCAGCGCCCCTTGCATGATGACTTCGGCCGCTGCGGATGTCCTCTTCTGTTCCATCGGTGGTCGGCTGGCTGAAGACGACTCAAGGTAGGGAGATCTTCAGGGGGTTAGTGTTAGGTTTTTTTAAGGGGGGTTTGAGTGGGTTAGAGTAGGGGTATGTGGGTGGTGGGTTTCAATGTTGGGGGGTTGTATTTTTTTATACATGCAAAAGAGCTGATTACTTTGGGGCATGCCCCGCAAAAGGCCCTTTTAAGGGCTGGTAAGGTAATAGAGCTGTTAACTTTTGTAATTTAGAATAGGGTAGGGCATTTTTTTATTTTGGGGGGCTTTGTTATTTTATTAGGGGGCTTATATTAGGTGTAATTAGATTAAAAATCTTGTAATATGTTTTTATTTTTTGTACTTTAGTTAGTTTATTTAATTGTATTTAATTGTAGGTATTTGTAGTTAATTAATTTAATTTATTTAATGATAGTGTAGTGTTAGGTTTAAATGTAACTTAGGTTAGGATTTATTTTACAGGTAAATTTGTATTTCTTTTAGCTAGGTAGTTATTAAATAGTTAATAACTATTTAATAACTATTCTACCTAATTTAAATAAATACAAAGTTACCTGTAAAATAAATATAAATCCTAAAATAGCTACAATGTAATTATTAATTACATTGTAGCTAGCTTAGGTTTTTTTTTTTACAGGTAAGTATTTATTTTTAAATAGGAATAATTTATTTAATGATAGTGTAGTGTTAGGTGTAATTGTAACTTAGGTTAGTTTTTATTTTACAGGTAAATTTGACTTTATTTTATCTAGGTAGCTATTAAATAGTTAATAACTATTTAATAGCTATTCTACCTAGTTAAAATAAATTTAAATTTGCCTGTAAAATAAAAATAAATCCTAAAATAGCTACAATATAATTATTAATTACATTGTAGCTATATTAGGGTTTATTTTATAGGTAAGTATTTCGTTTTAACTAGGAATAATTTAGTTAATAATAGTAAATTTATTTAGATTTATTTAATTAATATTTAAGTTAGGGGGGTGTTAGGGTTAGACTTAGATTTAGGGGTTAATAAATTTATTATAGGTTGCGGCGGTATAGGGGGGCAGGATAGGGGTTGATAAATTTATTATAGGTGGCAACGGTGTAGGGGAGGCAGATTAGGGGTTAATAAGTTTAATATAGGTGGCGGCGGGGTCCGGGAGTGGCGGTTTAGGGGTTAAACAATTTATTTAGTTGCGGCGGGGTACGGGATCCGCAGGATAGGGGTTAATAAATTTATTATAGGTGGCGGCGGTATAGGGGGGGCAGGATAGGGGTTAATAGGTATTATGTAGGTGGCGGCGGGGTCCGGGAGCGGCGGTTTAGGGGTTAATACATTTATTATAGTTGCGGCGGGGTCTAGGAGCGGCGGTTTAATGGTTAATAACTTTATTTAGTTGCGGGGGGCTCCGGGGGCGCCGGTATAGGGGGTAGAACAGTGTAGTTTAGTGTGGGTGCTTAGTGACAGCTTATCAATAAAGCTGTAGAACAGCCGAAGAGCAGCGAGATCGGATGAGTGATAACTATCACAGTCCGTTGCTCAACGCCCCATACTAGGTGCGCGGCTTTTTGACAGCTTTTTTGATAACTTTGGCAAACGTATTCAGGTCCACGGCAGCGATGTGAGACGAGCTTAGGTGAGCGCATTGGGCCGGCAAAGGCAGGTAAGTAGACACGTTGATAACTAGAGGCCATAGTAACACCAAAATCGAGTGACCCTCCAGAACCTCACATAAATCCCCCACCCTTGTTCTTTGGCAAGAGGTCTGAATTTAGGGATTTTAAAAATGCCTGTCTGCTTTTTTCACAATGAAACCCTGCACATACCATTCTGAGAAATTGAAAGTTTGTACCACAATATCTTATTTAACTGGTGAACCCAGAGCCTGGGCCAACAGGTTCTTTGAATCAAATAGCTCAATACTTGATTCTTTAGATCAATTTTTTACTGCCATGGCAGCACTGTATGAGGACACGAATAAGCAAATAAATGCTGAGACAAAATTGCATTCCCTAAAATAGAGGAAACGCCCAGTTGAGGAGTTTATTACAGACTTTCAAATGTGGGCTGCTGGTTCATTATGGAATGACATAAGTTTGAAAAATCAATTTAGACTCGGATTAAGTGAATCATTAAAGGATGAGCTCTCCAGAGTTGATATGCCAGATACCCTTGATGACCTGATAAAGTGGTCGACTACACTTGAACGCAGGTTGAGGGAACGTTGTGCTGAAAAATATTCCACAGATGTGTTTCCCTAAAGACCAATAAGTCATGTAACTGAAAGAGCTGCTAACCAGAGTACACCCATGGAAATTGGCACACTTAAGGGACCTCTGACACAAGGGGAGAAAATAAGGAGGAGATTATCTAACTTATGTCTATATTGTGCCAATAAAGAGCACACAATCGCCACTTGCCCTATATTGAATCGACATAATGGTAAGGAAAAAAATTATAAATACAATTACTCCTAATGATATTGAATCTAAACTGACTTTGTCCTTATCTTTGCAGTGGGATCACCTACAGGTCAAGACTAATGCTATCATAGACTCAGGAGCTTTTGTTTTTTTCATCGAGGCTGTTTGTAAAAAAAAAAAAAAATTCCTTCCATTGCAAAACAAAACCCAATTTTTGTAAAGGTTATTGATGGTACTTTTAATCACAATGGGCCAATAACACATCACACTATATCTCTACTCATATCAACACCTAACGGTTATACTGAATATACAAGTTTTTACATAATACCCAATTCTATACACACAGTCATACTAGGTTACCCCTGGCTTACCAAACACAATACCACAATTGACTGGTCTAAGAATGATATCCAATTCTTATCTCCTTTCTGTAGCACTACCTTTTATCCACATCAGGTTATAGGTAATGTAAACATTGACATCCCAACTGACTACCAAGATTTAAGAGACATATTTGATATTAAAGAAGCAGAGACTTTACCTCCGCATAGGATATATGACTGTCCAATTGACATTAAACCTGGCTCAGAAATACCATATGGTAAAATGTATCCACTATCTCAAAACGAATTACAACATCTTAGAGAGTATTTAGATGAAAACCAAAAGAAAGGATTTATAGTACAGTAGTACTATAGTATAGTACCAGGAATCTTTTTTGTCAGAAATAAGGATCAATCCATAAGAGCAATAATAGATTACAGAGCCCTTAACTTAGTAACAATAAAGAACCATTACCCTTTACCACTCATCCCTGAACTTCTTGAACGTCTGAATGGCGCTAATATCTATACCAAATTGGATTTAAAAGGCGCATACAATTTGATCAGAATCAAGGAAGGGGATGAGTGGAAAACAGCCTTTAGGACCAGATATGGCCTGTTCGAGTATAAGGTAATGCCATTTGGGCTCTGCAGCTCCCCCGGTACATTTCAGCATTTTATAAATGATATTTTTAGGGATCTTACTGATATTTGTGTAGTCATATCTTGATGACATCTTGATATACTCAAAGAACAAACAAGAACATATAAAACATGTTAGATGGGTACTAACACGTTTACGTAATCATAGATTATTTGCTAAGTTAGAAAAATGTCAATTTCACGTTCATAAAATAAAATTTCTACGATATATCATCACCCCTAACAAAATACAAATGGACCCAGACAAACTTACTGCATTCACGAATTGGCTAAGTCCCTCAACTGTTAAGTTTTTACAAAGATTCTTGGGATTCACTAATTTTTACAGAAAATGTATCTTTAATTTCTTGGCTATTATCAAGCCATTGACTATTTTGACAAGAAAGAACATGAACTTTAAATGGACACCTGAAGCAGAACAAGACTTCGAATTTCTGAAAAAGAAATTTGTAACTGCACCAGTTTTAAATCTCCCAGATCATTCTTGCCAATTTATTGTAGAAGTAGATGCATCAGATTCAGGAATAGGTGCAGTTTTGTCTCAAAGAAAAGATGAAAAATCTAGACCACTTCCTGTAGCTTTCTATTCAAGAACCCTGTCACCTGCTGACGTTAACTACTCAATTGGTGACAAATAAATGTTGGCCGTCAAATCAGCTCTAGAAACTTGGAGGCACGTATTAGAAGGAACCTATAAACCATTTGTAATATATACTGATAATAAAAATCTTCAGTATTTAAGAAATAACAAAACACTTTCCTCCAGACAAGTCAGATGGGCACTATTTCTTGACAGGTTTGACTTTATAATTACCTACAGACCAGGATCCCAAAACATTAAGGCAGACGCATTATAAACTCAATTTACCTCCCATTTTTGGAGAGCACTCTGTCAGCAATTTAAGATTAACCCTAAATTCTCGACTTCATACCACCCTCAGACAAATGGTCTTACCGAGAGAGTGAACCAGATACTAGAGCAGTTTCTCAGATGCTACATCTCCCATCTACAAGATGATTGGTTAAAATATTTACCTATGGCAGAGTTCTCTTATAATAACTCTATTTCTAGTTCAACTAATAGAACCCCCTTTTTTGCCACTTATGGTTACCACTCACAAATTATATCTACAGTATATCTCAAGCAAACACCAATTCACCTGCAGCAAAAAAATTATTCAGATAATCTCAAGGAGGGTTTAATTCTTCTTAAGAAACATTTACAGGATGCCAAAAGAAACCTGAAATATTACTATGACTTAAGGCATAGACCCAGTACTGATTATAAAATAGAAGATAAGGTTTGTCTTTTTACTAAATATCTGAAACTAGCTATACCATCTAAAAAACTTGGAAATCAATTTATTGGCCCATTTTCCATCAAACAAATTGTGAACACATCAACTGTTGTATTGGATCTCCCTGTTAAGTATAAAGTCCATATGACTTTTCATGTATCAATAGAAGAATAATCAAATACCTAATTAGATGGGAAGGTTATGGACCAGAAGAGGACTCGTGGATCCCCGGAGATCAGATTAACGCCCCTGATTTACTCACAGCGTTTCATATGAGGTACCCTCACAAACCGCCGGTCGAATCATCGGAGAGGATTCCTTAAGGAGGGGGGATCTGTAATGATGCTGTACCTTTAAGTCTCTCTCCACCCCTTTTTTTCCTAAGCTACTTAACCTCACTTCTTTTGAGCAGACATTGCTTGAGTATTTTGTTAATAAGTCTAGTTGTTTCTTTACCCTGGATTTAACAACCTCAAACCAGGCTACCTCTCAAAAGTATTTTGGGAACCATTATTCTGTTTCCTTTTGTTTTAAACAGTGATTTACTTGCTGTTTATCCTCAATTCAATCCTGTGTGTTTTCCTGTGCCTATCAGCCTCGTTCTGGCTTCTGACCTCCTGTCAGCTTGCTAGGAATCCAGCTTACAAGGAACTTTGTGTAACAACACACATCTCTGAAGCAGCTGGGATATTCGGATAACAAACCTCTATTTAACAGACTGCAATCCTCTTCATTTCAGCTCTCTGTTGTGCATCTGATTGCAACTACTTCCAAGCCTGTAACCGCAAGTATAACTTTTGTATAAGGAATTATCTGACATTGTTTGTATGCTTGCTTGAACTTTTACTACACTATATATTTCTGTGCTTTCTTTGAAACAAACCTCTTGTTCTCTCATGCAGATACATTGTATACATTTTCCTGAACACTAAAGTAAAATACTAAGTATCTTTAACCCATCTATTCCTGGGCATATATTTGCATTCCCTGCTTGTCTCTGCACAATTCGTTTTCATGTTAAATGAGAATTCATCACTTAATTAACTCTGCTGATTTTGTTAATTGCTAAGGTTAATAACATTTTTCCTTAGAAGCAAATCTCAGCTACAAAACTATAATTTATAAACACAAGGTTTATCATACATACTGTTTAAACCTTACATAGTGTTGGCCTTATCCCGGTTCTCAGAATACACTCCAGAAAGATGATCTGCAACAGATTGCACTAACCAAACCTGACACTGGGATATGGAGTTTGGCTCACAGAAAGGCAGTCTGTTAAAACATGCCTCTCTGGCCTACAGGCCTTTTTCAGGACCATCATTATAACGGTTCTGTACTATTCACACACAGGAGTACAGGAGCTCATATAATCACCCGTCTTGGTTCTACAGTAAAGAAATCCCATTTCTCCAACATTGGTGTGTCCGGTCCACTGCGTCATCCTTACTTGTGGGATATTCTCTTCCCCAACAGGAAATGGCAAAGAGTCCCAGCAAAGCTGGTCACATGATCCCTCCTAGGCTCCGCCCACCCCAGTCATTCTCTTTGCCGTTGCACAGGCAACATCTCCACGGAGATGGTTAAGAGTTTTTTGGTGTTTAAATGTAGTTTTATTCTTCTATCAAGTGTTTGTTATTTTAAAATAGTGCTGGTATGTACTATTTACTCTGAAACAGAAAAGGATGAAGATTTCTGTTTGTAAGAGGAAGATGATTTTAGCAGACAGTAACTAAAATCGATTGCTGTTTCCACACAGGACTGTTGAGATGAAGTAACTTCAGTTGGGGGAAACAGTTAGCAGTCTTTTCTGCTTAAGGTATGACTAGCCATATTTCTAACAAGACCATGTAATGCTGGAAGGCTGTCATTTCCCCTCATGGGGACCGGTAAGCCATTTTCTTAGTTAAACATAAAAGAATAAAGGGCTTCAAAAAGGGCTTAAAAACTGGTAGACATTTTTCTGGGCTAAAACAATTGCTTTTCTAGGCATATTATGCAGATTCTAACTAATTATTGGTATTATAATCTTGGGGAACGTTTAGAAAAACGGCAGGCACTGTGTTGGACACCTTTTTCAGATGGGGGCCTTTCTAGTTATAGACAGAGCCTCATTCTGGGACTGTATAGGGGTTAAATGTAAAAACGGCTCCGGTTCCGTTAATTTAAGGGTTAAAGCTCTGAAATTTGGTGTGCACTAACCAAACCTGACACTGGGATATGGAGTTTGGCTCACAGAAAGGCAGTCTGTTAAAACATGCCTCTCTGGCCTACAGGCCTTTTTCAGGACCATCATTATAACGGTTCTGTACTATTCACACACAGGAGTACAGGAGCTCATATAATCACCCGTCTTGGTTCTACAGTAAAGAAATCCCATTTCTCCAACATTGGTGTGTCCGGTCCACGGCGTCATCCTTACTTGTGGGATATTCTCTTCCCCAACAGGAAATGGCAAAGAGTCCCAGCAAAGCTGGTCACATGATCCCTCCTAGGCTCCGCCCACCCCAGTCATTCTCTTTGCCGTTGCACAGGCAACATCTCCACGGAGATGGTTAAGAGTTTTTTGGTGTTTAAATGTAGTTTTATTCTTCTATCAAGTGTTTGTTATTTTAAAATAGTGCTGGTATGTACTATTTACTCTGAAACAGAAAAGGATGAAGATTTCTGTTTGTAAGAGGAAGATGATTTTAGCAGACAGTAACTAAAATCGATTGCTGTTTCCACACAGGACTGTTGAGATGAAGTAACTTCAGTTGGGGGAAACAGTTAGCAGTCTTTTCTGCTTAAGGTATGACTAGCCATATTTCTAACAAGACCATGTAATGCTGGAAGGCTGTCATTTCCCCTCATGGGGACCGGTAAGCCATTTTCTTAGTTAAACATAAAAGAATAAAGGGCTTCAAAAAGGGCTTAAAAACTGGTAGACATTTTTCTGGGCTAAAACAATTGCTTTAAATGTAAACAATTGGGTTAAATGTAAAAACGGTTCCGTTAATTTAAGGGTTAAAGCTCTGAAATTTGGTGTGCAATACTTTTAATGCGTTAAGACACTGTGGTGAAATTTTGGTGAATTTTGAACAATTCCTTCATACTTTTTCACATATTCAGTAATAAAGTGTTTTCAGTTTGAAATTTAAAGTGACAGTAACGGTTTTATTTTAAAACGTTTTTTGTGCTTTGTTGACAAGTTTAAGCCTGTTTAACATGTCTGTACCATCAGATAAGCTATGTTCTATATGTATGAAAGCCAATGTGTCTCCCCATTTAAATTTATGTGATAATTGTGCCATAGTGTCCAAACAAAGTAAGGACAGTAATGCAACAGATAATGATATTGCCCAAGATGATTCCTCAAATGAGGGGAGTAAACATGATACTACATCATCCCCTACTGTGTCTACACCAGTTATGCCCACACAGGAGGCCCCTAGTACATCTAGTGCGCCAATACTTATTACCATGCAACAATTAACAGCTGTAATGGATAACTCCATAGCAAATCTTTTATCCAAAATGCCTACTTATCAGAGAAAGCGCGATTGCTCTGTTTTAAACACTGAAGAGCAAGAGGACGCTGATGATAACTGTTCTGACATACCCTCACACCAATCTCAAGGGGCCATGAGGGAGGTTTTGTCTGATGGAGAAATTTCAGATTCAGGAAAAATTTCTCATCAAGCTGAACCTGATGTTGTGACATTTAAATTTAAATTAGAACATCTCCGCGCACTGCTTAAGGAGGTGTTATCTACTCTGGATGATTGTGACAATTTGGTCATTCCAGAGAAATTATGTAAGATGGACAAGTTCCTAGAGGTTCCGGTGCCCCCCGACGCTTTTCCTATACCCAAGCGGGTGGCGGACATAGTAAATAAAGAGTGGGAAAGGCCCGGCATACCTTTTGTTCCCCCCCCTATATTTAAGAAATTATTTCCTATAGTCGACCCCAGAAAGGACTTATGGCAGACAGTCCCCAAGGTCGAGGGGGCGGTTTCTACTCTAAACAAACGCACTACTATTCCTATCGAAGATAGTTGTGCTTTCAAAGATCCTATGGATAAGAAATTAGAGGGTTTGCTTAAAAAGATTTTTGTACAGCAAGGTTACCTTCTACAACCAATTTCATGCATTGTTCCTGTCACTACTGCAGCTTGTTTCTGGTTCGAGGAACTAGAAAAATCGCTCAGTAAAGAATCTTCGTATGAGGAGGTTATGGACAGAGTTCAAGCACTTAAATTGGCTAACTCTTTTGTTTTAGATGCCGCTTTGCAATTAGCTAGATTAGCGGCGAAAAATTCAGGGTTTGCTGTCGTGGCGCGCAGAGTGCTTTGGCTAAAGTCTTGGTCAGCGGATGTGTCTTCCAAGACAAAATTGCTTAACATTCCTTTCAAAGGTAAAACATTATTTGGACCTGATTTGAAAGAGATTATTTCAGACATCACTGGGGGAAAGGGCCACGCCCTCCCACAGGATAGGTCTTTTAAGGCTAATAATAAGCCTAATTTTCGTCCCTTTCGCAGAAACGGACCAGTCTCTAATTCTGTATCCTCTAAGCAAGAGGGTAATACTTCACAACCCAAACCAGCCTGGAAACCAATGCAAGGCTGGAACAAGGGTAAGCAGGCCAAGAAGCCTACCACTGCTACCAAAACAGCATGAAGGGATAGCCCCCGATCCGGGACCGGATCTAGTGGGGGGCAGACTTTCTCTCTTTGCTCAGGCTTGGGCAAGAGATGTTCAGGATCCTTGGGCGCTAGAAATAGTTTCTCAAGGTTATCTCCTGGAATTCAAGGAACTACCCCCAAGGGGAAGGTTCCACAGGTCTCAATTATCTTCAAACCAAATAAAGAGACAGGCATTCTTACATTGTGTAGAAGACCTGTTAAAGATGGGAGTGATACATCCAGTTCCAATAAGAGAACAAGGAATGGGATTTTATTCCAATCTGTTCATAGTTCCCAAAAAAGAGGGAACATTCAGACCAATTTTGGATCTAAAGATCCTAAACAAATTTCTCAGGGTACCATCGTTCAAAATGTAAACTATTCGAACGATCCTACCTACTATCCAGGAAAATCAATTTATGACTACCGTGGATTTAAAGGATGCGTACCTACATATTCCTATCCACAAGGAACATCATCAGTTCCTAAGGTTCGCTTTTCTGGACAAGCATTACCAGTTTGTGGCACTTCCATTTGAATTAGCCACTGCTCCAAGGATTTTCACAAAGGTACTAGGGTCCCTTCTAGCGGTTCTAAGACCAAGGGGCATTGCAGTAGTACCTTACTTGGACAACATCCTGATTCAAGCGTCGTCCCTGTCAAAAGCAAAGGCTCATACGGACATCGTCCTAGCCTTTCTCAGATCTCACGGATGGAAGGTGAACAAAGAAAAAAGTTCTCTGTCCCCGTCAACAAGAGTTCCCTTCTTGGGAACAATAATAGATTCCTTAGAAATGAGGATTTTTCTGACAGAGGTCAGAAAATCAAAACTTCTAAGCTCTTGTCAAGTACTTCATTCTGTTCCTCGTCCTTCCATAGCGCAGTGCATGGAAGTAATAGGATTGATGGTTGCAACAATGGACATAGTTCCTTTTGCACGAATTCATCTAAGACCATTACAACTGTGCATGCTCAGACAGTGGAATGGGGATTATACAGACTTGTCTCCGATGATTCAAGTAGATCAAAAGACCAGAGATTCACTCCATTGGTGGCTGACCCTGGACAATCTGTCACAGGGAATGAGCTTCCGCAGACCAGAGTGGGTCATTGTCACGACCGACGCCAGCCTAGTGGGCTGGGGCGCGGTCTGGGAATCCCTGAAAGCTCAGGGTCTATGGTCTCGGGAAGAGTCTCTTCTCCCGATAAACATTCTGGAACTGAGAGCGATATTCAATGCTCTCAGAGCTTGGCCTCAACTAGCAAAGGCCAAATTCATAAGGTTTCAGTCAGACAACATGACGACCGTTGCATATATCAATCATCAGGGGGGAACAAGGACTTCCCTGGCGATGAAAGAAGTGACCAAGATAATTCAATGGGCGGAGGATCACTCCTGCCACTTGTCTGCGATCCACATTCCAGGAGTGGAAAATTGGGAAGCAGATTTTCTGAGTCGTCAGACATTCCATCCGGGGGAGTGGGAACTCCATCCGGAAATCTTTGCCCAAATAACTCAATTATGGGGCATTCCAGACATGGATCTGATGGCGTCTCGTCAGAACTTCAAGGTTCCTTGCTACGGGTCCAGATCCAGGGATCCCAAGGCGACCCTAGTAGATGCACTAGTAGCACCTTGGACCTTCAACCTAGCTTATGTATTCCCACCGTTTCCTCTCATCCCCAGGCTGGTAGCCAGGATCAATCAGGAGAGGGCCTCGGTGATCTTGATAGCTCCTGCGTGGCCACGCAGGACTTGGTATGCAGACCTGGTGAATATGTCATCGGCTCCACCATGGAAGCTACCTTTGAGACAGGACCTTCTTGTTCAGGGTCCATTCGAACATCCGAATCTGGTTTCCCTCCAACTGACGGCTTGGAGATTGAACGCTTGATTTTATCAAAGCGTGGCTTTTCAGATTCTGTAATAGATACTCTGATTCAGGCTAGAAAGCCTGTAACTAGAAAAATTTACCATAAAATATGGAAAAAATATATCTGTTGGTGTGAATCTAAAGGATTCCCATGGAACAAGATAAAAATTCCTAAGATTCTATCCTTTCTACAAGAAGGTTTGGAGAAAGGATTATCTGCAAGTTCTCTGAAGGGACAGATCTCTGCTTTATCTGTTTTACTTCACAAAAGACTGGCAGCTGTGCCAGATGTTCAAGCATTTGTTCAGGCTCTGGTTAGGATCAAGCCTGTTTACAGACCTTTGACTCCTCCCTGGAGTCTAAATCTAGTTCTTTCAGTTCTTCAAGGGGTTCCGTTTGAACCCTTACATTCCGTAGATATTAAGTTATTATCTTGGAAAGTTTTGTTTTTGGTTGCAATTTCTTCTGCTAGAAGAGTTTCAGAGTTATCTGCTCTGCAGTGTTCTCCGCCCTATCTGGTGTTCCATGCAGATAAGGTGGTTTTGCGTACTAAGCCTGGTTTTCTTCCGAAAGTTGTTTCCAACAAAAATATTAACCAGGAGATAGTTGTACCTTCTTTGTGTCCGAATCCAGTTTCAAAGAAGGAACGTTTGTTACACAATTTGGACGTAGTCCGTGCTCTAAAATTCTATTTAGAGGCTACTAAAGATTTCAGACAAACATCTTCCTTGTTTGTTGTTTATTCTGGTAAAAGGAGAGGTCAAAAAGCGACTTCTACCTCTCTTTCCTTTTGGCTTAAAAGCATTATCCGATTGGCTTATGAGACTGCCGGACGGCAGCCTCCTGAAAGAATCACAGCTCACTCCACTAGGGCTGTGGCTTCCACATGGGCCTTCAAGAACGAGGCTTCTGTTGACTAGATATGTAAGGCAGCGACTTGGTCTTCACTGCACACTTTTGCCAAATTTTACAAATTTGATACTTTTGCTTCTTCGGAGGCTATTTTTGGGAGAAAGGTTTTGCAAGCCGTGGTACCTTCCATTTAGGTGACCTGATTTGCTCCCTCCCTTCATCCGTGTCCTAAAGCTTTGGTATTGGTTCCCACAAGTAAGGATGACGCCGTGGACCGGACACACCAATGTTGGAGAAAACAGAATTTATGCTTACCTGATAAATTACTTTCTCCAACGGTGTGTCCGGTCCACGGCCCGCCCTGGTTTTTTAATCAGGTCTGATGAATTATTTTCTCTAACTACAGTCACCACGGTATCATATGGTTTCTCCTATATATATTTCCTCCTGTCCGTCGGTCGAATGACTGGGGTGGGCAGAGCCTAGGAGGGATCATGTGACCAGCTTTGCTGGGACTCTTTGCCATTTCCTGTTGGGGAAGAGAATATCCCACAAGTAAGGATGACGCCGTGGACCGGACACACCGTTGGAGAAAGTAATTTATCAGGTAAGCATAAATTCTGTTATTTATTGCCTGGGGGATTGTAGGGTCTCCTTCCTTTGCACCACATCCACTAGCAACCCTTACTTGCAGGGGATCACCCCTCACCCTCCACTTCTTCACTCTAACTCCGAAATACTGTCCAGCCCTCCTTTCTCTGTGTGTCCATAAAAGTGGACAAATATTTTCAAAAACTCTCACCCACTCCAAAAGAAAGCATGAATACTAAGGCAAAAGCAGCAGAAATAAAACAAAGGCAGGCAGCTGAAATTCATGTGGAGAGTCAATTGCAAATAGATCAGCCAATAAATCACTCAGGAGACCAGACATCATTACTACAGGAGTTGAAATCCATCTTTCTCCTTAAATAAGATGGACTCATTTCAGGCCAGTGTTGACACGCTAACTAGCGAGGTCTGGCATTTCTCATCCTGGCTTAGCTCAGCTGAATCTCGGATATCGGAGGTTGAGGACAGGCAATCAAACTCAGAATCCTCCCTCAGACAGTTCCTTAAACAGATTCAATTTTCGCAGGAACGAGTAGATGACTTAAAGAACAGAAGTCAATGCAACAACCTGCGTATTGTAGGTGTTCCTGAATCTGTTCAAGGAAAAAACCTACTAGAATTCACTGCTCTAACGTTTCCTAAACTCCTATGTCTGTCACCGGATATACTCCCAATGGACGTGGAGAGGGCCCTGAGAGGACCCTGGAGTATGCAAAAATGAAACCTAGACAGGTTATCTTTAAATGCCTCAACTTCCAGGAAAAAAATCAATATCCTGCAGGCATATAGAGCAAGAAAAGAGATAATATATGATGGGGCACGGCTCCTGCTCTTCCAGGACTTCTTGGCTGAGGTCACAAAGCAGAGGAAGGAATTCGCTCCATTGTGCTCCCAGCTCCTAGAACAGGGACAAGAAGTGGCTCTTCTGTTCCCAGCCAAACTCTGCCTTCAAACTCCTTCAGGAATTAAGTTTTTTCACTCACCCAAGGCCTTGCAAAGCTTCCTCGCTAAAGAATAACGGCAGGCACCTACATGAAAGCCCATCCTCGCTGCCTAGATATCTTTCTGTCTGCATTGTGGACCTGTAAATGGCTTCCATAACCTTTCACCTAGTCACTTTTCAAATTTCCCTCGGGAGCTTGCACTTAGAGTGGCTACACAGAATTAAGGGTAACCACTCCACCTTCTTGAAAGATTACTTCAGCCCACAAGCTACACAGACTCAACACAGGACTGTATCGTTTCACATGAGCCTATGTGATGTTTTGTTTAAGATGTTTGTTAGCTATATGTTTATTGTTATATGCTTTAAATGCTTTGCGGGGTAAAATACAATGATGAGACCGCTAACTTCTCATTCCCTGCGACTCTGGTGCACCAAAAGGCAAAACCGTGAGCTATCACACATGTTCAGCCTAGCCTTTTACTCCCTACACCATGGTTGTAGGGAAAACAAATATAGCACAAACATTGTTAAAACCCATGTTTTTCTCATAGCCCCCCCTATAGTGAGGCTATGGTTTGACTCTACTTGTTCAATTATATTTATATTAATTATTAGTTCAGTTCTTGTAAGTATTTGTTTTAAAAATATCAGTGGATTAGATACAGTGATGAGACCCCCACTCGCTTGTTCCCTGCGACTCTGGCGCACCCTGGGGCAGTACCTTGGCCTGCTATGCTTGTTTAGCTCGTCCTCCCAGTCACTGCGCCATGGTCATTGGAACAATAAATTTAACTCTAAGACTGTTGAGCTTTGGGATATTACTATTGGTCTCTTCATTATGATCCTTTGGTTAGTATTTATTGGATTTGTTTGGTTAACTGCAACACAGATACCTGTTAGAAATGCTTATTTCTCTATCCTCGTTATTTCTATAATAACCCAAGGTTCGTATTATGGCTAAAACAGTAATGGAAGGACTACTGTACACATAACATTTAATATTTTTATAAAATAGAGACCTTCTGGGAGGTTTCAAAAGCCGTTTTACGTGGGGAAATGAAGGCATATCTTGATGTTCCAAATAAAAAGAAACGGGCCCGGGATTTACAATTAACCAATCAAGTTAAGAATGCCTATAAAAAATATCACAGTGAATGCTCAAGAGCGAATTGGCATAAATATATAGATATGAGGAAGGAGAGAGATACATTCTTATTGCAAAAACTACAGGAAGAAGAGACTAAAATTAATCTGTATTTCAGGAGCTTCCATGGCTGCTCAGTTAAAAACTAAGACAGATTGGTTAAGATTAGGAAAAGGAAGAATTGTATACCTGCCATACAAGATGGCGTTAATCGATATTCAGATATGAAAGAGATATGTAATGTTTTCTTTAAATATTATCAACAATTATATGCTGAAGTTGATGTTAACTGTACAAATCAAGAGAATTTCTGGTCAAAGATCACTTTACCTAGGATACAGAAAGAGGATCTAGAATCTCTTAATGCTCCTATTACTGCAGAATAGGTAAAGCAATTGATACATCTAAACTTAACAAAGCGGCTGGCCTGGATGGGTTTCCAGCAGAACATTATAAAAGTATAGCTGAAGAGCTAATTCCAATTTTAGAGAAACTCTTTAATAATTATTTTTCCACTGATAATCCAATATCAGCTCTTTTTTCAAGACAGGGTTGTCCCCTTTCACCTCTACTATTTAATATTGTGCTGGAGCCCTTGGCAGTAAGATTAAGAGAGGTGTTATTGGTGATTCCAGTTGATACTCAAAAGTTAAAGATATTACTCTATGCAGATGATATATTAATATTTCTACATAAAACTGTTCATTCAATTCCTAAGGTAGTACAATCTTTAGAGGAGTTTTGCTCTTTTGCAGGATATAAGGTTAATCTGGAGAAAAGTGAACTAATGTGGCTTGGTAAACAGAGTGTAAAACAACCTAAGACCTTGTTTCACATAGTTAATGCTATTAAATATCTAGGTCTTGAAATTCACAAAAATCCTAAACATTGGTAACAGGCAAACTTTACATTTCTTTTCCAAAAGGTTAAAGAAGATCTTGAGCTTTGGGCAGCTTTTCCATTATCTATTACAGCATCTATAACTTTAATTAATACTATAATCTTCCCACATATTTTGTATCCTCTGCAAAATCTACCTCTTTTTATATTAAATAAAGACCTACGTAAGCTGGCTTTGTGGTTCTCAAAATTGATATGGAAATTCAAAAAACCCTGTATATCGACTGTCAAAAAAATATTCTGCTGCCAGTCTAGCTCTTCCTAATGTCAAATTTTACAACTGGACGACTTTGCTTAAACTAGCCATAGACTGGATTGCTCAAACGAATCTTGTTACCTCTAGTGATATGGAACTACATCTTGTTGCTCCATAGTCCTTAAAGGCCCTATTACATTGTTCTTTACAGACTCTTCCTTTGAATGTTACTCTTCTTCGGTCATTTAAAAATATAATTCTTGCTTGGCATAGGTTTTGTCATCTCTTAAGAATAGATTTCTCTTTTTCTGAATTTCTGCCTATTAGTGGTAATTCTCTTTTTACTCGTGGGAGACTATCCTTCAATACTTTGCTCATCCTCGTCTAAACCGTTTTGCATATTTTTAAATACGACATTATATCTGCTCGCAAAAATGGTATTGCCCTACGAAGATTGAGTGGCTCGAGGTCAAGACTTGCATTCAGAAATTTATAGCAGGGGATGCTTCGATTTCCCTAATATACAACATCATGCTTACTAAACTAAGCATATTAGCTCTAGATAAATTATGTAACTTTTGGTTACTCATTATTCTTACAATAGATCGAGAAAAGATAACACAAAGTCTTATTACTGTAGCTAAATATCCTATTTCAGTTAGTTGGAAAGAATCTCATCTGAAATTAATAAATTATTTTTATTTAACTCAGCTTAAACTATCGAAATTTTACCCAACTATACTGGCAGTATGCCCACGTTGTTCTAATTCCAGAGCGGACCTCCCTCATATGTTCTGGTTCTGTCCCAAAATTGGACAACTATGGCAGAAAGCTCAATATTGGCTCAATAGAGTCTATGATGTGGCTCTCTCTTTTTCTCTGGAAGATATAGGCCTCTATTTAACAAGGTCTGGCGGAACTGATCCGACAGTGCGGATAGGTCTGCCAGACCTCGCTGAATACGGAGAGCCATACGCTCTCTGTATTCAGCATTGCACCAGCAGCTCACAAGAGCTGCTGGTGCAACGCCGCCCCCTGCAGACTCACGGCCAATGGGCCGCCAGCAGGGGGCGTCAATCAACCCGATCGTACTCGATCGGGTTGAATTGGGGCGATGTCTGTCCGCCTGCTCAGAGCAGGCGGACAGGTTATGGAGCAGCGGTCTTTGTGACCGATGCTTCATAATTGCTAGAAACACGGGGCATCAAGCTCCGTTCGGAGCTTGATAGATAGGCCCCATAGTCTGTCTAGTACCTAACCCTAGGGGTAGTTCTCAGACACGAATCATAAATACTATTATATTGATAGTTAGATATTATATTAGATATTAGATATTATATTCTTAAAAATTGGATTGCCAAACGTCCACCTAGTATGGCACAAATTTTGAAGGGAATCCAAGCACAAATTATATATGAATCATTTCATCTATATCAGGTATCTGAGAAAAGAATTAAAAAGTTTTTGGTAGGATGGGCTCCCATTATTAAGTCATACTCAATCTCTTTGCAGAAGAAGATTCTGTCTCCATTTGTTTCTTCTATCAGCTTTGCGGAATTGGTTCTGTTAGATGTATTTCCTCATACCTGGATTAGGAACTACAGAGAAATCGATTAGGCTAAGATGAGAGAGCCTCATGTTGGAGCAAGGTTCTAGATACCAGCAGATCATGCCGGGTCCCCCCTTTTTCTTTTTTTTTTTATTCAAATTTTTATTTTTAGGGTATGGGTAAGAATCCCAGTAGGGGTTAGTTTAAAGTAAAAAAAAATAGCCAAACATTTCTGCTTTCAATTAAACATATAAATCAATCCTCCGATTGAGGAGGAAAGAATGTAAGCAATTTTACATGAAATTCATGTTGCCATTTTGTTATTCATCTGCTTTTTGTGATTCCTTATATTGATATTGTAATTGCGTATGTACATGATAGTCCTGCGTGATGCAAAATTTTATGTTATATTAATGTTATGTTATTTTTGGCTATGTACAATAAAAATATATATATATATATATATAAAAAAAAAGAGATGCTTATAACCACTTATGCCTTGATATCATTTTATACATGGGTGTTATGATGGGGGTGTCTCTCCCTTGCTCTCAGCGACTCTGATGTACTCATTGGCTCTGCTATGAGCTAACAGAATTCCCCACTTTTGACGCATGTCGGGCGCACCATATTCGTGGGAGCACGGAACACATAGCTAATTTTATCAAACGTCATTATACCAATGTTGATCCCTCTCAAGAATATACCCTTTATTATATTTGCCATTGCATTCCTGTCCGTATGGGTGACTTGGGAGATGCACTGTTCTCTGGTTCCTTGCGGCTCCGGTGTACCCCCTGTATTAGTTATCAATTTGTCAAATGGGACCATGTTCTGAACCTCAATCACAAATTGCCTGTTGACGCTAGGTCAACACCCACATGCATCTTACAAAACTTTTGCATATCCTGTGCGCGTCACAGCGGTAACACCACATACACTGATCCAGTTCCCCCCCAATTGGTCCCACCCCTTTTTTCTCCCCCAGCCACAGGCATCACCCACCAGCCTGCTCCCCTCTTTTCCCTTCCCCCCCTACTCTCTCCATCCCTTCCGCTCCATCTCTGCCCATCATGGAACCCCCACTAAAACACAATGACACTTAGACTTATAACGTGGAACGTTGGGGGCATTAATTCTCCCATAAAGAGAAAATCTATTCTAATACATTTTCGATGCATGAGAACAGATGTCGCGTTCCTACAAGAGACCCACCTTACAGACGACGAGCACTCTAAGCTGTGGAGGGACTGGGTGGGAGAGGCCACATTCTTCTCTTATACAAGCGCAAGTAAGGGGTTAGCTATTTTATACATTAAGCGACTGACTACTACCATTAAACGTACTCACACAAACACAGAGGGAAGGTTCCATATTGTACAAGCACAAATAGACTCGGTTAACTATACCTTTTTCAATATATATGCGCCCAATTATAGATCACCCCCTTATTAGGACAGGCTGATACAATCCCTAATCCCTTATGTGGGTACGGACCTAGTGGTTGGAGGGGATTTTAATTTAACATCATCTCACATTCTTTACAGATTATGGCTCTAAACCAGAATATCTAAGGACCCCCGACTTAACTACAAAGCCAGATTTGAGACTAAAACATTTGGTAGACTCCACACTGACCTTGACCTGTGCAATATTTGTAGGTTACGCCACCCTGAAGACAAAGACTTCACTTGCCTATTTATTAGCCAAATCAACCCTTTCCAGAATAGACCTCTTTCTAATTGCCAATTCCCTGGACTCTAAGGTTAAGCTAGATAAAACAAACAACATTGTTATCTCTGACCATGCCCCGGTAGAATTAACACTAGAATCTTATGGACCTAGTCCTAACAGGAACACCCTACGCTTCCCCACCTATTTGTACTCCTCAGACACATTCGCCAAAGTCCTATCACACTGCTGGACGGACTTCTATACCGACAATCTTGCCCACCTCGACAACCCATAATTATTCTGGGAAACTTCAAGAACTGTGTTGACTGGACATATAACATCCTATGTAGCCAACATTAAATGGAAAAAAAAAAACAACATAGACACATTGAATTACAAAATAGCTTTGGTCAGGCTTATCAAATATATTACACAGAAAAAACGGCCTCATCCTTTGATCTTTACACCACTGCTAAAGAGGACCTGGATGCCTTCCTTAAACAGCAGGCAGCATCGGGCCTTCTCAAAACCTTGAGCAAGTACTACAGATTTGGTAACAGATCAGGGAAACTCCTAGCATCTCTGACTAAATTGCGCATGGGAAAGACAAATGTGTCAGCGCTTAGATTCCAGGTCAGCACATTCACTTCCCCTTCAGAGGTAGCATACTGTTTTGCTCAGCACTATACACAATTGTACACACAACAACCATCGAATTCCCCGGAAACCCAACAAGCCTTCTGGCGGACACTGGCCCTCCTGCAAATTACTCAAGAGCAACTAGCTAGCATTAATGCCCCAATCTCCCCAGATGAAATAATATGTACAATAAAATCTATACCTTTGGGCAAGGCAGCATGCCCAGACGGGCTGCCGTAAGAATTCTAACGAATCCTTCCAACTCAAATCTCTCCCACCAAAATTAT
Source organism: Bombina bombina (assembly GCF_027579735.1). Classification (NCBI taxonomy): domain Eukaryota; kingdom Metazoa; phylum Chordata; class Amphibia; order Anura; family Bombinatoridae; genus Bombina; species Bombina bombina. The sequence continues at coordinate 202,805,793 of NC_069503.1, read as the reverse complement.
ACAATTCCTACTTTCAGGGCAACACTACACCCTCCCAAAACTTCTCCGCTGTCAATATCACCCTCATCCCCAAACCAGACAAAGACCATACCCTGCTGGAATCCTACCGTCCCATTTCCCTACTAATCTATGGCTATAAGATCCTTATGAAAATCCTGGCAAACCACCTAAAAACCATAGTTTCATCCCTCCTGCATAAGGTTCAAACAGGCTTTGTCTTAAAAGGGTCCTACATGTCATCAACCACTACTGGAATCTGTGGGGTGGTGAGGGGGCGGATGGGGTTCTAGAGGCCTTCCTGCTATCTCTGGACGCAAAGAAGGCCTTAGACCTTGTCTAGAATTGATCCGCAAAATATATACTCATCCTATGGCAAGAATCATAGTCAATGGGATCTTCTTCTCTGACTTCCTCCTGCAGAGGGGCACCCGGCAAGGCTGGCCTTTATCACCTTTGCTCTTTGATATTGCCCTGGAGCCCTTGGCCTGCAGACTTAGGCAAATCTTCCTAGGTATCTTCATTCATGGAGTCCCCAATCACCTAGCCTTATATGGAGACGACATGCTGCTATTTGTCGAAAATCCAGACTTAGATATCCCTCACATTTTGCAAACAATAACAGAATTTGGCAATTTCTCTGGGTAAAAAATAAATACATCTAAGTCTGAGATATTGTGGCTAAATAAACACAGACGGTCAAGTGATGACTACCCTTTTGTAGTGGCACAAGACTCTCTTACATATCTGGGCATCCAGCTGCACAGAAACCCACATAAAATTTACTAAATATTTCTAAACAATGTAAAAACTTATCCATTCAATTGCAGGGCTGGGCCAATCTTCTACTGGATCTATCGGGCCATATTAAGTTGTTAAAAATGACTACTCTGCCCAAGATCCTCTCTCAACAATGTCCAAAGCCATCCGTACATTCATCTGGAGGGGAAAGAAAATTCATATTGCATCAGATAGATTACAGCTTCCATTCCTGAGTATGGGGGAGGGCTGGGTTTGCCAATTCTAAAATTGTACAACTGGGCAGCACTGGCAAGACTGGTTACTGACTGACAGTTGAACCCGTATCGCATCGGATAGATTACAGCTCCCATTACTGAGTGGAGGGGGGGGGCTGGGTTTGCCAATTCTAAAATTGTATAACTGGGCAGCACTGGCAAGACTGGTTACTGACTGGCAGTTGAGTACATTCCACTTTAGTGATGCACAGCTCGAGGAGGCTGTGATTGCTCCACTAGCCCCAGCCTACTTACCATATATGCCCCACTTAAAGATCTTCTGAACCAGTTTAGTGAAAACTTCCTATACTATGATCCATTAAGGGCCTGGCAGATGATACTCAGACACCTAAATTTAAAGCGTCCCCTACCTAAGTTTATCCCAATGATAGGCAATCAGGAATTTCTGGCAGGGAATGATTCAGCACCCTTTCGTGCTTGGAAGACCTTAGGACATAGAACGGTGGGAGATGTACTAGATCAATTATTACACATGGTTATGACGTTTCAAAAATTACGAAGACTATTTAACATCCCCAATAAACACTTCTTCGCTTATCTACAATTAAGGCACTACATACATGACCTCCAAATAGAAAACACAGATTTCTGAAATTCCTCCTCCTTTTCCATATCACACACACTATTCCAAATAGGAATTTTTACATCCTCTGGTTTCTCTAAACACCTGCTAAAGCAAAAAGAAACAAGTATACAAACTGCAGTCCTAGAAAGGATAAACCCAGAAATCTCATCTCAGATCTCTATACAAGACATAAAATTTAGCATATTAAGGGTGAAAATAGCAACACTAGCCATTCCACTGAGGGAGGTGCAGATTAGAATTCTTCACAAGGACCACATCACCCCTTTCAGACTAACCAAATGGAAACCCTAACACCCCATTGTATGTGTAAAATGCAGCAACGTCTCCCCTACTTTCCAACACTACTTTTATTTATGTCCACTGATTAAACGGTTCTGGAGACGGTTACAGTACTGGGTAAAGACCACATTCCAGTTAGACATTACACTAGAAACTGATAAAATGTTTCTCTTCCTTTGGGATAATTCATACAAAAACTGCACAACATTCTGACCCTATGCATCCTATTGGCACGCCATTGCATCCTGTGTAGATGGATTTCCATAGAAGCACGAACTGTAGAACAGTTTAAAGGTCTACTAATGAAACTCCTCTTCATTGAACAATATGACACAAACAAACCTAGATTACGAGTTTTGCGCTAAACAGGGTGCGAAACGAACGCAACAAAAGTTGCGTTATTTTACCCTCCATAATGCTGCCATTACAAGATACTGAAAAACCTCCTTGTGCGTGCGATATGGCGGCATTAAGCTCCATACTGCACAAAAGCCAAAAGCCATAGACATCAATGGGGAGAGAGTGTTAGAAAAAAAACTAACACCTGAAGTGCGGAATGAAAAATCTCCGAAATGCAGCCCCATTGATGTCTAGGAGGAAAAAAAGTTACGTTTAAATCAAACACCCTAACATAAACCCCAATGGGTAAATTTATCATGGTGCGGACAGACTTGATCCGCTATAGCGAATCATGTCCGCCGCACATTGATAAATACAGGGAGTGCAGAATTATTAGGCAAGTTGTATTTTTGAGGATTAATTTTATTATTGAACAACAACCATGTTCTCAATGAACCCAAAAAACTCATTAATATCAAAGCTGAATAGTTTTGGAAGTAGTTTTTAGTTTGTTTTTAGTTATAGCTATTTTAGGGGGTTATCTGTGTGTGCAGGTGACTATTACTGTGCATAATTATTAGGCAACTTAACAAAAAACAAATATATACCCATTTCAATTATTTATTTTTACCAGTGAAACCAATATAACATCTCAACATTCACAAATATACATTTCTGACATTTAAAAACAAAACAAAAACAAATCAGTGACCAATATAGCCACCTTTCTTTGCAAGGACACTCAAAAGCCTGCCATCCATGGATTCTGTCAGTGTTTTGATCTGTTCACCATCAACATTGCGTGCAGCAGCAACCACAGCCTCCCAGACACTGTTCAGAGAGGTGTACTGTTTTCCCTCCTTGTAAATCTCACATTTGATGATGGACCACAGGTTCTCAATGGGGTTCAGATCAGGTGAACAAGGAGGCCATGTCATTAGATTTTCTTCTTTTATACCCTTTTTTTGCCAGCCACGCTGTGGAGTACCTGGACGCGTGTGATGGAGCATTGTCCTGCATGAAAATCATGTTTTTCTTGAAGGATGCAGACTTCTTCCTGTACCACTGCTTGAAGAAGGTGTCTTCCAGAAACTGGCAGTAGGACTGGGAGTTGAGCTTGACTCCATCCTCAACCCGAAAAGGCCCCACAAGCTCATCTTTGATGATATCAGCCCAAACCAGTACTCCACCTCCACCTTGCTGGTCGGACTGGAGCTCTCTGCCCTTTACCAATCCAGCCACGGGCCCATCCATCTGGCCCATCAAGACTCACTCTCATTTCATCAGTCCATAAAACCTTAGAAAAATCAGTCTTGAGATATTTCTTGGCCCAGTCTTGACATTTCAGCTTGTGCGTCTTGTTCAGTGGTGGTCGTCTTTCAGCCTTTCTTACCTTGGCCATGTCTCTGAGTATTGCACACCTTGTACTTTTGGGCACTCCAGTGATGTTGCAGCTCTGAAATATGGCCAAACTGGTGGCAAGTGGCATCTTGGCAGCTGCACACTTGACTTTTCTCAGTTCATGGGCAGTTATTTTGTGCCTTGGTTTTTCCAAACGCTTCTTGCGACCCTGTTGACTATTTTGAATGAAACGCTTGATTGTTCGATGATCACACTTCAGAAGCTTTGCAATTTTAAGAGTGCTGCATCCCTCTGCAAGATATCTCACTATTTTTGACTTTTCTGAGCCTGTCAAGTCCTTCTTTTGACCCATTTTGCCAAAGGAAAGGAAGTTGCCTAATAATTATGCACACCTGATATAGGGTGTTGATGTCATTAGACCACACCCCTTCTCATTACAGAGATGCACATCACCTAATATGCTTAATTGGCAGTAGGCTTTCGAGCCTATACAGCTTGGAGTAAGACAACATGCATAAAGAGGATGATGTGGTCAAAATACTCATTTGCCTAATAATTCTGCACTCCCTGTACCGACAGCATACGCCTCACACACAACCTGTAATACCAGCACTATGGAAATCCCACACTCAAACGTAATTTTTTTGCGTGCGGGATTAATGTTGTATTACAGGCTAAAATAGTTGTTGTATAGCTATACCAACACGGCTCCCAGTTACTGCCATTACACTGAAAATTACATTTTTTTCAGCGTTAAAAGCCGCAACGCAAAACTCGTAATCTAGGTGATGGTTAGATACTGGACATAGACTTGGTCCCTTTCTTAGGAAGTGGCAACCTTTGCTGACTACACTCACACCCGCTATACAAAGACATCTACTCCAATCATTCCTTCACCATGAAATACTGCTTTCAGCAACTCTAAGGGGTGAATGGTCTATTCTTACCAGGACAGCGGACAATCCACACATTAACTCGAACCTGGAAGAAATGCTCTTTTAATTTTGGGGCACTACTAGATTACCTTATTGTGGCAGGCATGGAGCTATCCCCTCTTCCCCTCTCCAGAAATTCTTCCTGTTCTCCCCACCTTCCCCGATCCCTCCTCTTCACCTAACCCTCACCAGAGTAGCAGAACCCAGACACCCTATTGTTAACTAATGATCAACAGGGTTTTGTTATAGTTAGCTTTTTTTATATGTTTTTGTTCGTTTGGTTTAAAATAAAAAAAGGGTAATTGTTAAAAATGAGACATCAGCGTTGGAGCAGACATATTAAAATTGGCCTTGCTGCAACACCACAACAAAATTAAATTTTGGAAAACTCTATAATATCACCTCTGTTAGAGGGCACGTGGCCTCCCAAGCGAGGTCCATACATGGACTCACATGATCACCTTAAATCTGGACTGTACAATGCAATTTATGTAAACATGTATCATAATGAATCTTTTTTTTTTGCTTTCTCTTATGTCTGCATGTTGATTGCTGTGTCTCCATTAATATAAAGAATAAAAAAAAAGTGGGGTACCTCTATGCATGGCTACTACTAATTTCCCTCACTCTTCTCAGATCCTGGTACCTGTTACCCTTACCTTTTTCAAGAACTCTGTCCACGCTCAGGCCTTTGTTGATTCAGGGGCAGCTGGAATTTTAGACCACCGTTTCATGATTCACGCAGGGTTGCCCCTTCTACAGAAAAAACAATGTCTTAAAATAACCACTCTGGATGGCACTCCTCTTGGATCAGGTTTAATCCATTATAAATCAGCACCCCTAACCATGACTGTGGAAGTCATACATTCTAAACAGTTGCAATTTGATGTCATTCATTCTCCTGCACAACCAGTTATCCTTGGTCTTCCTTGACAGTTGGCCTCCTGGGGTAAATCCTGTTTTCACTCCTGCTTTGCTAAGGTTACTCCGCTACTTCACATCCCTATAGACAGTCTTCTGACCCCTTATAACCCTCCCTCAATATATGCAGAATTTATGGATGTTTTTGAAAAGAAAGCAGCTGATGTGCTACCACCTCCTGCCCTATGACCTCTTTCCTGGAGCCCCACTTTCTAAAGGAAGGACTTATCCACTGTCCAAAGCTGAAACCAAGGCCATGGAGGAATATAGCCAAGAGAACTTAGCTAAAGGCTTTATTTGTCCCCTTCCTCCTCTCCTGCCAGTAAAAAGGATGGTGGTCTGAGTCCCTGTATCGACTACAGAGCCCTAAACAACATTACGATCAAGAACCGTTATCTAATTCCCTTGATCACTGAATTATATGATTTGCTCCAAAATGCTTGCTACTTTACAAAATTGGATCTTCGTGGGGCGTACAATCTCATTCATATCTTCCCGGGACATGAGTGGAAAACTGCCTTCAACACAAGATCAGGGCATTATGAATACCTCGTAATGCCTTTTGGGCTGTGCAATGCCCCTGCTGTCTTTCAAGCTTTCGTCTATGATGTATTCTGTGACCGCCTTAATCATACTGTCATCGCCTATTTGGATGACATACTCATATGCTCCACCACCATGGAAGAGCATCATGAGCATGTGAAACAGGTACTTCTTCATTTCAGAAACAATTCTCTGGTAGCCAAGTTGGAGAAATGTGAATTTTATCAAGACTGAATTCAGTTCCTTAGATATATCATCTCAAAAAAAGGTTTTGCCATGGATCCCGCTTAGCTAACAGCAGTTCTGGAATGGCCTCAACCCACCACACTGAAGGAACTACAGAGATTCTTGGGGTTTTCCAACTATTATCGCAAGTTTATAAAGAATTTCTCCAGAATCGTTGCTCCACTCACTGAACTGACTAAACAAAACAGAAACTGTAATAATTTGCCTCCAGTAGTCGTGGACGCTTTCTCTCATATGAAAACAGCCTTTTGTACTGCTCCTGTGCTAAGTCATCCTGACCCTGATTTACAGTTCACCTTAGAGGTTGATGCCTCTGAAATAGGAACTGGTGTAGTCTTAACCCAAAGAGACCCTTCAACCTCCAAATTGCATCCTGTAGCCTTTTTCTTTAAACAGTTTTCTAACTGCTGAGTGGAATTATGATGTGGGAAATCATGAACTCTTAGACATCAAGATGGCCCTTACTGAATGGCGTCACTGGCTAGAGGGTACTGCCAACCCCATTTAGATTCTCACGGATCACAAACACCTGACGTACTTAGAAACTGCTCATCGACTCAATCCTGGACAGGCCAGGTGGCCCTTATTCTTTTCTCGTTTTAACTTTATAGTCTTGTCCCCTTCCTGGGACCAAGAATAAAAAGGCTGATGCACTTTCCCATCAGTTTCCTCAGTCTAATGACTCTTCTGAAGCTCCTATCGAACACATCATTCCTCCCTCCTGTGTGGTTGCTCAGCTTAACACCTCTCTTCTTCAAAGACTGCAATGTGCCCAGTCAAGAAAACCTTCTAAAGCCACTGGGGATCCTGAGATCTTTTATGTTCCTTATAACCTTTGCACTCCTGTGCTATCCTGGGCTCATGGCAGCAAGCTATCAGGTCATCCTGGTTTGACAAGAACCTTTAAACTCCTTTCCCAACACGTTTGGTGGCCTACCATGAAGTTGGACTCTCAGGAGTATGTCAAGGCTTGTCAGACTTGTGCTGTTAATAAGACTCCCCAATCCCTACCTCATGGCCTACTTCAACCATTGTCCACACCCAAACAACCATGGAAACACATAGCCATGAATTTTATTGTAGATCTCCCTCCTTCTGACCATCATACAGTCATCTGGGTTGTGGAAGATCGGTTCTCCAAACTTGCTCATTTTATACCCTTACCTAAGCTACCTATAGCACAAGAATTGTGGACTCTTTTTCTGTTACACGTGGTACGACTCCATGGTATACCCGTAAATGTTGTCTTTGACAGAGGACCTCAATTTGTTTCTACTTTTTGGAGAAGCCTTTGCAAATTGCTTGGAACCGCTATTTCTTTTTTCTCTGGTTATCATCCCCAGACTAACAGGCAGACAGAGAGAAAAAAAATCAGGATCTTGAAGCCTATCTAAGAGCCTATTTCAATTCACAGCATACTAATTGGTCTTGGTTTGCCCCTAGCTGAACTGGCAAAGAACACTCATTGGCATTCTTCTATATAATGCTCTCCTTTCCAGGCTGCAGCTGGTTATCAACCACATGTTTTCCTCTTTATACTCAGTCTACAGGAGTCCCTGCTGCAGAACGTTGCTTCACTGAACTCACTTCCCATTGGCAACGAATACACTCTCAGTTACACTCAACCGTCTCTAGATACAAGAGGTTTGCCGACCATTATCAAGCTAATATTTGTGCCTTTTCTGCAGGTGATCGTGTCTGGGTCTCTACCCGACATATTTGCTTACGTCAACCTTGTCACAAATTAGGGCCTCGGTATATTGGTCCTTATAAAGTCCTCAAAAGACTTTCTCTGGTTGCCTACAGAGTGGCCTTGCCTAAGGCCTTTCACATTCACCGATTCTTTCACATCTCCCTGCTCAAACCGTACATCACGATTAGCTATACTCAACTCAGACTTCCTCCTCCTCCACTCCTGATCCATGGTGTACTGGAGTATGAGGTTGCTAAGATCCTGGACTCCAGAATGAAACACAGGCAACACCAATACCTTGTGCACTGGAAGGGTTAATTTGTGGCAAAGCGTTCCATCTTTGGTCTCCAGGTTCCATGCTGCTCACCCTTTGAAGCCAACTCTGGTTCCCAAAGGGAACCCTTGAGTGGGGGGTTATGTCATGCCGCTCCTTGTTGTGCTGCTCCTTTGCTTCGGCTGTTGCCAGGGACACAGAGGTTGCTGTTGGTGTGCTGCAATGACGTCATCGCCACACGCCAATTCCCCTCTCATGCTGGTTGGATCCTCTGAGTCCTCTTTGGCGCGAATCGGCACCTATGTAAGTATCTGCATTACTTACCTATACTAGTATAGGACTTCAAAGAACAAAAATATATGGAGAAACGCTAAAGGAAGCTAAAGGTACAATAGTAAAAACACAATATGAGATATATAAATTGCTATGCAAAAGGATTTAATAAAACATTCAAATAGAATACAGATCCTGTAAAGATAGAATACATAAATGTAAAGACATTAAAAAATCGGACGTCTCCGATATAGTAAAAACACAAGACTGGATAAAAACAAATGACTACTGTTGCCAATATGATAAATTAAGTCTCTGTATTATTCAGATAGATTGCATGGGCCCTCAAAAGGATCACATAAAGGGATCAGTTCCAGGTAAGATTCATACGTATTACCTTCTAAAGTTCCGTCTGTTTGCTCGATAACACCTCCGTGAAGCGTATGCGTCTTCCCGTGACGTCACTGGTCAGGGGTGTTGTCTCCAAAAGAAGATCCTATTGGTCAGGATCGCTGACAGACGGAGTATAGCGGCCGCTATAATGTAGATATATGACGTGAAATATCCCCGCTCTTAGTGCAGAACAGCACGCAGGGTTAGACTCGTTACTTCGTGTCGACTTACATCCGAATCTCTCTTTCAGACCTTCTTGTAGCCCACGGGCTTAGATGCAAAATCTTGGAACCGGCTTGGCTTAAGACCGTGTCTTTTCCCAATGTGGTCCTAGTGCTTTCTGTAGAATTGCATACAGCACAGTAGATTTAGCTGAAAACCTTGTACTTCAGTAAAATATTAAAGTCCTTGTAGGTGTAGTATAAAGTACAGGATAGCTGTGGCTTATCATCAACGCGTTTCTCCCTCTTACAGGGCTTTCTCAGGATGAATTTGCTCCAGTCACAGCTTCCTTTTAAATAGTCCAAACTTCTACCTATTGGTCAGGTTGAGTCAATTAGTATAACAGGTGTGTTCACTACGGTTGATCTATTGGCAACAGGAATTTTGAATATTAAGGAGGTGGATTTCCTGGACCCTAGGTTTCCTAGGGTCCCGGTTTTCTACTTCCTTCCAAAGATCCACAAGGATCTAAATAACCCCCCTGGAAGGCCAATTATTTCCGGGGTGTAAGATTCAAGCCTGCTTAGTATGGATGAATGTGATATAGGTTTGTAGCACAGTATCAAATGAGAATACTATTACTAGGTAAACCCATATAGATATATGTGCAGTTAATCTAAGATTAATGATTCCCTGCATAAAATACACACTATAGTATAATCTGCAATATTAGGAATAATATCAAAATAAATCTTGGAATAAACAGGCTTGTAAAATATAAGAGGTTATGGAATAGGTGAAACTTTCCAACTGAATAAGTAAGGAGTAATTAATAATTGAATGCGTAATATGAAGAAATTGAATACACAGCAAGTAAGTCTTATCCAAGGTAATTTAGATAGAATCACATAATGGAGAAATTCAGCAAAAAAAGTTATAATGCAACCGAGGTATTGTACCTTGCAAACTGTGAGTGCGGTAGGTAGTGACAAACACTTCCGGGTTCTGTACGCTGCGAGTGCAGCAGGAGTTGAGACACGCTGAAGCCGGCTGACTGACAGCGTGTGACGTCACGATTCTCCGGTGCAGCCGAAAACAAGATAATGTTAATGAAACGGAACAGATAAGTTATAACTGTTTAGAACTTCAATAACCGGTTATTCTTAATGGGAGCCACAAGGTTGTTTAAAATAACATATGAGCACATAAGATGGTACAGGTAGCGTAAGTCCACAAATAACAGACAGTCTTGAATAAATGTAAGTACTTGCCCAAACTTAGATTTCCAATATTGAAGAAGTTGTAACAGGCTGGAATACACTGGGAGATTCGTAGTAAAATGTTCTTGAAAGAAATAACTCCAGTTGTAGATGAGATAAGATTCAATTTAGAAACTTACAGAGAACTGAGAGGCTCAGTGTTACTCTGAGGAGAATAACAAAATACTAAGCAAGGTGTGCTTAGTGATCAGGTGTTTTATGGGAGTGAGTAGGTTATGATTGGTTGATCTCTAATTAAGGAAACAGTGCACCCTAAACCCTGACATGACTCCCCCCTCAAACAAGCTGATCCTCAGCTTGAAGTCTGGGGCGATCTGGATATCTCCTGTGAAATTGGGTAACAAGTCGAGGTGCATTAAGATTAGATGCGGGTTCCCAGGTGTCATCATCCTCTGAATATCCCTTCCACCTAATTAAATATTCCAGAATTCCCTTGGAAAACCTTGAATCGAGTACTTCTTTCACCTCATAGACTTCTGAGTCTTGGATGGAACTGGTCGGCAGTAATTGGGGTGTATTGTTTCTCGTAGGAACGTATGGTTTGAGGAGGGAAACATAGAAAGTTGGATGTATTCTCATAGATGATGGTAAATCTAAAGTAACTGCGTTCTGATTTATTACCCTAGTAATGGGGAAAGGTCCGCAGAATTTTTGCGTCATTTTTCTACTCGGGAGATGTAGCTTTAGGTTTTTTGTTGACAACCATACCTGGTCTCCAATTTGGTATGAAGGTGGTTGTCTGTGCCGCAAATCATAATAGTGCTTTTGGGAGTTCTGAGCTTTTGAAATGTTTTCTTTGATAACCCGAAAATTGTCTAGGAGTGCATTATTCCATTCATCAACCAGAGGAGAATTGGAAGGAGTAGTACTAACTGAAGTGATGGTTGGATGGTACCCATAATTTGCAAAGAACGGAGATAATTTTGTGGATGAGTTGGTTAGGTTATTGTAGGAAAATTCAGCGAAGGGTAGGTATGTTATCCAGTTGTCTTGCTGATAGGAACAGAAACATCGTAAGTACTCATCTAACCATTGGTTGATTCTTTCAACCTGTCCGTTTGCTTGTGGATGGAATGCAGTTGTGTATTGATGAGTTATGTTAAGAGATTGACAGAGACTTTTCCAAAATTTAGATGTGAACTGAGATCCCCTGTCAGATATCAGAACTGTTGGTACTCCATGAAGCCGAATCACATGTTGTATGAATAGTTTAGCTGTTTCCGCTGAAGTGGGAAGTTTATGAAATGGGATAAAATGCGACATTTTGGTGAAACTGTCAACAACTACCATGATAGTGGTATAATTTTTTGATGGAGGTAGATCCACAATAAAGTCAACTCCTACTTGTTTCCAGGGTCTGTCAGAAGTTGGAATGGATATTAAAAGCCCGTACGGTAATTTCCGCTCTGTTTTGCATACTTGACAAGTAACACAACTCTTTATGTAACTTGAGACAGTTTCCCTCAACTGAGGCCACCAATATGTCCTTGTTATAAGTTTGATGGTGCGTGATTCCCCTGGATGACCAGCTAAGGGTGAATCATGGTGGTGTTGTAGGATTTGATGTCTGAAATCTTTAGGAATATAGATCATATTCTTGTAGTAGTATAATCCGTCTTTCAGTTCCAAAGGAACCTTAGTGTCAGTGGGTGAATTTTTCGAAGAGTTCTTTATATCAGTAAGAAAGTCTGAAGTTAATCCGATGAAGCGTTCAGAAGGAATTATAGATCTAGGATTTTCATTAGGAATAGGTTCGGATAATTGTCGAGAGAGTGCATCCGCTTTTCCATTTTTGTTTGCAGGGCGGTATAGGATTTGGAAGTCGAATCTTGCAAAGTAAAGACTCCACCGTACCTGTCTAGCTGATAGAGTTTTGTTATTTTGCAGGTATTGGAGATTTTTGTGGTCCGTGTAAATTATGAAGGGCATTTTTGCACCTTCTAGTAAGTGTCTCCAGAATTCTAACGATTTGCGGATGGCGAGTAATTCTTTGTCTCCTATTGCGTAATTCCTTTCTGCTGATGTCATACTTTTTGAGAAATAGGAGATTGGATGTAAAGGATCTTTGGATGTTTTCTGTTGTGAAAGTACTGCACCAATCGCAAAGTCTGAGGAATCAACTTCCAGTACATATTGTAAATCAACATTCGGAAATTTAAGTATGGGTGCTTCTGTGAAAGTTTGTTTCAGGAAGTCAAATACTTTGGAATGAGTTTGATTCCAATGGAATTGTTGAGTTGAACCAGTAAGTTGTGTGAGTGGTCTCACTATTGAAGAAAAATTCTTTATAAATTTTCTGTAATAATTGGCAAACCCTAAGAACCTTTGGAGAGACTTTTTGTCTTTAGGAGTTGGCCAATTTTTCACTGAATCAACCTTCTCGGTTTGCATTTGGATACCGTCAGGAGATATGGTGTAGCCTAAGAATGAGATAGTGGTATTGTGGAATGAACACTTTTCTAATTTGGCATATAGTTTATGCGTTTGTAAACGAGCTAATACCCAACGGACATGTTTTATATGTTCTGACAAGTTGTTGGAGTAGATTAAGATGTCGTCTAAGTATACTACTAGACATATGTCTAATAAATCCCGGAAAATATCATTAATGAAGTGTTGGAACGTTGCGGGGGCATTACAAAGACCGAATGGCATCACTAGGTACTCATAGAGTCCATACCGAGTTCTGAATGCTGTGAGCCATTCGTCTCCTTCCCTTATACGTATGAGATTGTATGCCCCGCGCAAGTCCAACTTAGTAAAGATGGTAGCATTACTTAATCTTTCAATTAATTCCGGGATGAGAGGTAACGGATAACGTTTTTTTACCGTCCGTTTATTAAGCTCTCGATAATCTATTATCGGCCTAAGGGATGTGTCTTTGTTGGTTACAAAGAACATTCCGGCTGCTGTGGGTGAAGAAGAGGGTCTGATAAAACCCTTCCGTAGATTATCTTGTAAGTATTGTTTTAGATGTATCAACTCTGGGTGACTCAATGGATACAAATGACCAACCGGTAATGTTGCACCTGGAATTAATTCAATTGGGCAATCATATACTCGATGGGGTGGAAGAGTTTCAGCCTCAACTTTGCTAAAGACCTCTATGAAGTCCTGGTATGGTTCCGGTATTTGTATCTGTTCTAATTCTGTGTGAAGTATTTTATGATGTGGAAAGCAAGTGTTTTCACAAAATTTTGATTGGAAGGTAACAGTTAAAGTAGTCCAATCAATATGGGGATTGTGTGTCTGTAGCCAGTATAAACCTAATACTATAGGAAAATGGGGTGATGGAATTACATCGAATGTTATGTATTCGGTGTGTCCATCCTCAGTAATGACTAATATAGGTATTGTGTTGTGTGTTATAGGACTATTTGCAATCACAGAGCCATCAATAACTTTGATTGAGACTGGTGTTTTCTTCAACACAATAGGTATTTTATTTTTCAATACAGTAGATTTATCTATAAAGTTGCCAAAGGCTCCAGAGTCAACGATGGCAGATGTAGACAATCTCTTAAGGTCCCACTGCAAAAGGAGAGATAGTTTGCAGTAAGAAATTTGTTTATCTAAACTTTGAGTATTGTTAATATGAACAAACTTACTCTTTTTATTTTTTCGTAGTGTTGGGCAGTCCGTAACTGTATGACTGGGATTCGCACAATACATACAGAGGTGATTGGTTCTTCTCCTTATCCTTTCTTCAGGAGTTAATGGTCCACGTATAACTCCTATTTCCATGGGGGTTACATGCTCCGTAGGAGGGGATTTTGTATGTGCATAGGTGGAGGTGGTGGCTTTAAATGTTGGATCAAAATGACCACGTTCCGCTTTGCGTTCCCTGAGCCTACGGTCGATTTGGGTTGCGACTTTCATTAAGGCATCCAAGGTACTTGGAAGCTCTATACGAGCTAGCTCATCCTTGACGGGATCAGACAATCCCAATCTAAATTGGTTTCTGAGAGAAACCAAGCTCCATGCTGAATCTGATGCGTACAGCTTAAATTCAGTGGTATATTTTTCCACTGTCTTTTTTCCTTGTTTTAAGCTCCTCATCTTCTGTTCAGCCGTTAGTTGAATATCAGTATCTCTATATAGCTCATCCATAGCTTGAAAAAAATTTGTTAGTGAGTCTAGTAGAGGGTCATTTGTTTCACACAAATGATCTGCCCAAATTCTGGGTTCGGATCTTAGAAATGATATTGTGGACAAAACCCTTACCCTGTCAGTGGGGTAAGTTTTTGGTTTTAAATTAAAGAGCAAGTAGCAAGCATTTTTAAACTGCCTGTAGGTTTTCCTATCACCATTATATAATTCTGGCAAACTTATCTGTGGTTCAGAACTGGGGGTTTGTTGTTCTTTTACCTCCTTTATAAGTTCTCTGAGAACCTGATTTTCAAGCTGTAAGTCCAGGATAGCCTGTCCCATTTTGTCTACCTTTTGACTCAGGTTATAGACTACTTGGGGAATATCAGCAGGTTCCATTTTCTTTTAAGGCTTAGTATTATGTAAGATTCAAGCCTGCTTAGTATGGATGAATGTGATATAGGTTTGTAGCACAGTATCAAATGAGAATACTATTACTTGGTAAACCCATATAGATATATGTGCAGTTAATCTAAGATTAATGATTCCCTGCATAAAATACACACTATAGTATAATCTGCAATATTAGGAATAATATCAAAATAAATCTTGGAATAAACAGGCTTGTAAAATATAAGAGGTTATGGAATAGGTGAAACTTTCCAACTGAATAAGTAAGGAGTAATTAATAATTGAATGCGTAATATGAAGAAATTGAATACACAGCAAGTAAGTCTTATCCAAGGTAATTTAGATAGAATCACATAATGGAGAAATTCAGCAAAAAAAGTTATAATGCAACCGAGGTATTGTACCTTGCAAACTGTGAGTGCGGTAGGTAGTGACAAACACTTCCGGGTTCTGTACGCTGCGAGTGCAGCAGGAGTTGAGACACGCTGAAGCCGGCTGACTGACAGCGTGTGACGTCACGATTCTCCGGTGCAGCCGAAAACAAGATAATGTTAATGAAACGGAACAGATAAGTTATAACTGTTTAGAACTTCAATAACCGGTTATTCTTAATGGGAGCCACAAGGTTGTTTAAAATAACATATGAGCACATAAGATGGTACAGGTAGCGTAAGTCCACAAATAACAGACAGTCTTGAATAAATGTAAGTACTTGCCCAAACTTAGATTTCCAATATTGAAGAAGTTGTAACAGGCTGGAATACACTGGGAGATTCGTAGTAAAATGTTCTTGAAAGAAATAACTCCAGTTGTAGATGAGATAAGATTCAATTTAGAAACTTACAGAGAACTGAGAGGCTCAGTGTTACTCTGAGGAGAATAACAAAATACTAAGCAAGGTGTGCTTAGTGATCAGGTGTTTTATGGGAGTGAGTAGGTTATGATTGGTTGATCTCTAATTAAGGAAACAGTGCACCCTAAACCCTGACACGGGGTGGGGTCCATATCATCAAATCTTTCACAATACGTGGATTCTTTCTTGCAGAAAGTAATACGTATAAATCTTACCTGGAACTAATCCCTTTATGTGATCCTTTTGAGGGCCCATGCAATCTATCTGAATAATACAGAGACTTAATTTATCATATTGGCAACAGTAGTCATTTGTTTTTATCCAGTCTTGTGTTTTTACTATATCGGAGACGTCCGATTTTTTAATGTCTTTACATTTATGTATTCTATCTTTACAGGATCTGTATTCTATTTGAATGTTTGATTAAATCCTTTTGCATAGCAATTTATATATCCCATATTGTGTTTTTACTATTGCACCTTTAGCTTCCTTTAGTGCTTCTCCATATATTTTTGTTCTTTGATTACCTTTTTTCCCTAACGTTAGGGACTTTAGGGTTGGAGCAGCTTGGTGCCTCTTGCGCAGACTTTAATATACACATATACACAAGTATAGGCCTTACTTTGTGTGCTCCTGGGTGCTTATTTACTGCTGATTCTTTGATTGCCTCTATTGTTGCTGAACCCTACTTGCCTCTGACTATTCTCTTGTATAACCCTTGAATTGCTGATACCTTGTATTACCTACTTGTTGCTGAACTCTGCTTGCCTCTGACTACCCTCTTGTTTAACCCCTGAACTGCTGATATTTTGGATTGCCTAATTGTTGCTGAACTCTGCTTGCCTCTGACCACTCTCCTGTTTAACCCCTGAACTGCTAATACCTGGATAGCCTACTTGTTGCTGGACTCTGCTTGTCTCTGACCATTTTCTGCCTTGCCCTTTTTGCTATGAAGGACTACCCTGTCTACCGTGAGTAATGCTTACCTTATTTCTTACTTCTCACTTTGTTCTGGGATATTTCCTTATCCTTCCACTTGACGCTGGGATACGAAGACTACTGGTCAAGTGGTCTGATAGGGAAATATCCTATGATCATTACAGGTATTTGATAATTGCTTAAAAAAATGAACTTTGCAGTTTTTTGGGCACCCTCAGTAACTGGAAATGCTGAAAATTTTAACTAATATGATTTTTTGTTTTAAGAAGTTATGACGTGTTGAAAAGAAAAGGTATTTCTTAGCACTGAAAATGACTTACCAAACCTACAGCAAAACAAAAACAAAAAACACTGTACCAATTATTATGAAACTTGGCGTGCAGAAATATTTTATTCTCTATGACATTTTTGTTTGGTGGATGCTGAGATGTATAAAAAAGGTTTTTAAGCCCTTTATATCGAGGTTTTAAGCCCTTTATATTGATATTTTAATGCTTGTGGGATATTTCTTTACCAGACCAATCCTGGCCAATAGTCTTCATATCCCGGCGTCAAGTGGAAAGATAAAGAAAAATCCCAGATCTAAATTTAAAAGTAAAAGGAATGAGGTAGGACAGACACAGCAGCAAATAGGTAGCTCAGACCTCTGAGAAAAAAAAGGCAAGGCAATGAATTAAGCCATACGGCAAAACAGAAGACAGCAGTAGAAAGCCAAACCAAGTATTCAGAGCACCAATGGGTTAAGTAATATAGAAGGTCTCAGCAGCAGGTAGACAGTCCAAACTTTCAGAGTGCCAAAGGGTTAAACAAAAGAGTAGTCACTTAGGCAGAGCAGGGTTCAGCAGCAGGTAGTCTGTTTAATCTTTCAGAGGGCCAAAGAGTTAAACAAAAAAGTAATCACTTTAGTCAGAGCAGGGCTCAGCAGCAGGTAGTCAATCCAATCTTTCACAGTGCCAAAGGGTTAAACAAAAGAGTAATCACTTTAGGCAGAGCAGGGTTCAACAGCAGGTAGTTGGTCCAATCTTCATTGGAAGGTATGCACAGACATAAGCAGAGTGACACTCGCGGCTCTGTACAACAACCTCATGCGGCCATGGCAACGACCGGAGGAGTGGAGGTGGCAGAACTAGGGAGCTGAGGTGGCGATATGACAGATATATTTCAGAACAATTGCGGTAAGCAAACAGTGGGGTCTATTAAAATCTATTGGATACAATACATTGCACTGAGAATTCTCACCACCAGTAATTCAGTCAATCAGAAAATACCTTTTCATATTCTTTTTTGTTTCTACTTCATTCAACAGCCTTCAAGCTATGAATCGTTGCATCTTCTCTTAGATTGCAAGTTTTCACATTTTAAAAGTGTTAATCGTAAATTCTAAAATGAAATTGTTAACTGTCACTCAAGTTGAATACAAAGATTTTGTACAAAATAGCAAACTGATGTATAAGTGTTGAATTATAGGCTTGTGACATTGTTATTCAGGCAAGATCATATTTGAAATTTATTTAGCCTTGTTTCACCTATTTTTTCTAACTAGTCAGTGTTCTTTCAGTTAACATATATAGTTGTGAGGTGCCCTAGTACATGATATTGTGCACAGCAAACGAGAACTGTTTGTAAATGTTTATAATTGTAAAATATTTGCAACTGTTTTATTATGTTAAAGTAGTCTCACAGGATAAAATAAGAGGCGTCTCTGAAATCTGAAGATACAAACAATGAGCTAGCCATGAGTGTTCCAAGGCATTATAGAGGTGTAGTCCGGTTTTTATCTTTGCAAATATTTATCTTTGCAGTTGTCTCCTTTTTCAAAGATGAAGAGGTCTCTTGTTTGTAATTTTTCTTTGAATTTTCATTAACATATCAAGCTTTTGTCTTGTGCCTAGGCTACAATTGATTTTTTGGGATTTTTTAAAAATTTTCATTAATTTGTCTAGTATTGTTTTGTGGTTCTAGTCTTTTTTTGTGATGCCAGTATCCTTGACAGCTGAACTCATTCTATACATTGAGAAATTAACAGATTTATGATAGATACAGCTCCACTAATTTTAATTAAACTGTTGTTGCTATTTTCGAGTTGCAATGTTGTGGTGATTTTTTTCTGTAATATATTAGATTTGCAAAAAAATAGGTTTAATGGAAGCTTGGCCACTGACTCAATGTAATTGATTCCAACCCATTAGAAGAGCTATTTGCACTGGTATTTATGAGGTTTTCATATTCAAAGCCATTTAAGTCTGTAAGAAAGCATATATGGCCAGATTACAAGTGGAACGCTAAATATCGCTTTTGTGAAAGCAATATTGGCGCTCCACTGAGTAATATCAGCACATGCAAATGTGTGCTGGTATTACAAGTTGACAGCAATGCAAACTCAAGGTTGTGTCTGCATTGCTGGGAAGCATTGCACTCATGAGAGTGCACTTCCATAAGCTCCAATGGGAGCCTCGTTCTCATGCCGTGAGTCACGGCATGAGAACTAGAGCAGCAAAGGGGGTAAGTCGAAGAGCCATTTGCACTGGTAATTATGAGATTTTCATATTTAAAGCCATTTAAGTCTGTAAGAAAACGCATAGGGCCAGATTACAAATGGGGCGCTAAATATCGCTTTGTGAGTTAAGATGTGATATGGAATAAGAATATAATATTCAAATAATAAACGGATGTAAATGCTGTGGGATATAAATGTGTCAACAATAGATCCCCAAATCACACACAATAGACTATAATCTAGTCCAGAAATTACTATATATTCCTCATCTGGTTGGTGTTACAGTCCGTATGGACAATCAAAAACTTGACTCAGATAGAGGGTTGTGCAACAAGTTCCAGATCTCTCTTGATCTTGACTAGAATATAGGCTGCTCCTATTTCAAAATAATCTCCAAACAATCAAGCAGCATTCATTCCAAACTCGACAGCACCGGATTCTGCTCCACAGACACAAGCCTAGTCAAGACTACCACTAGCATATTGCTCTTACAACAACACAGTCAATGAATCCACCAACATGACTCTGTTCTTTACTAACTACGGTTTCCACCCAGCCTTCCATCTCCTACCTCATCTGGATAGTTCTTGTCCCCTGGTCAATGATGTTACCAACTGGCTCGCACAAAACGTTTCCATCCTACAGGAAAACATCAAGGATGCACAAGGCTGACAAAACCATTACTATGACCTAAGACATCGACCTCCACCCTCATATTCTGTCGGTGATAAGGTTTGGCTCTCCACCAAACACCTCAGACTTCAAACTCCTAGTAGAAAGCTTAGTAAAATCTTTTTTGGGCCCTTCCCTATCATCAGGATTTCTAATCCCAACACTGTTACACTGCAACTACCATCCTCCTATAGAATTCATCCCACATTCCACGTCTCCTTGGTTTAACCCTACAACTCTAACCCTGGATCCAATCATAGTGTAATGGATCTCTCGCCTCCTCCTCTGCCGAACGAAGAATACAAGATTGACAGTATTCTTGACTCCAGACACTATTGTGGACAACTGCAGTATCTTGTACATTGAGCTGGAAGACAATTTTTGGGAGCCTTCAGCCAATCTCTCTGCACCTAGGTTGGTTTCCTTATTACATCACAGGCATCCCGACAGGCCTCGTCCTTGAACCTCGCTGTGGTTCCTTGGAGGGGTGGGGGGATTATATAATGTCATGGCTGCTCTCTACCTGTTCCTTTAATTAAAGGAAGTTCTTCCTGCAACATCACTGTATAAGTTCCTCCCAGCCTCACATACCTTGCTCGGTAATTTGTTGTGTAAGTGTACAGCAATGTTGTTCCTGTTCCAGCATAACTTACTCAGCCTCTACCTTCTCGAGAATTGCTCTGTAATTGGATTCACATCCTATATTCTGCAGTTCTATGCTATCGCTCACTTCGAGTAAGACTACTCTTGATTCCTCTCATAAGCAGCATTCATTCCAAACTCCACAACATCGGATTCCGCTACACAGACACAAGCCTAGCTAGCCCTGACATCATCAGCTACCGCTGCATCTCGTCAAACACACTCTCAGTTGCCGCTGTGATTTGGAAGCTGTTTCAGGGATTCCCTGCCAAGAAACAAAGAAGACAGCAGCACTCAAAAAAGCAGCTATTAACTGGTTTTATTTGGCATCAAACAATGAAACAGTGAAACAGCAGCAACGTTTCGGGTACACACCCTTATTTATGCCATATCGACAACCTCTCATTTCTTCCTTATATACTCAATAGGGACAAACCCCATGACTTAATTTAACCCCTTCACTTATCATATAATAGAACATAAGAATTTCACAATCAACATATACAAGATTCGGAAGCATAAATACACAATCCTCTACATATCTACAGAAACACTGATAAATCATAGTCTTTATTCATACCCACTGGCATTAGTGTATTTAGATAAAAAATCCAAAATGATTCCCTTTGTTTAAGATATTGCTCCCTGTCTCCCCCACGTCTAAAAGGCAATACCTGTTCTATTATCTGGAACCTAAGCTGGCTTACATTATGGCCTGCATGCATGAAATGTAACGCTACTGGTGATTAAATATTTTTCCTCCTTATATTGGATTTATGTTCTGTTATTCTTTCACATACTTTACGTGTCGTTTCTCCAATATGGATTAAACCAAAGGGACATTTTAATAGATAAATTGCATATTCAGTATTACAAGTTAAATAGCCTGAAATTTGATATTTTTTTGCCTGTTTGGGGGTGTACAAAAATCGAGCCCTTAATCATGTTATTACAATGGGAGCACCCCAAGCATGGGTAACAGCCATTGTTCTTCTTAGAAATATATTGTTGTTTGGCTATATTGCCTGGGCCTACATTAGCTTTAACTAAAATGTCTTTAATGTTGGTACCTCTCTTATATGCGGCCATTGGATACTCTTGGAATTCCTTAATCTCTGTGTTACAATTCTTAAGCACATACCAGTGCTTGCGTATAATTTTCTGTACCTGGGGACTCAACTCATTATATCTAGATAAAAAATGACAATCTCTGATCTTTATTTTTATCAACTGTTTTTTGTTTATTCGTTTTAAGTAATTGCACTCTAGACATGTTAAGTATTTCTTTGTCTCCTTATTGATCAGCCCTCTATTATATCCTATACAAGAATAATTCCAGCAAGAGAGCTGGACAGGATACTAACCAGAAAAGCACTCTGTCCTCATACGTATGGGCTTGGTGTGTATAGGTTTTAAAAAATATCAGCTTTATTAGTTTTATTTAAAAAGGGTTACACACAATAAAAACAGTTGCAGCAAGTAAAAGTGGTTTTCAAACTTATGTAGTGAAAATGGTGGATAGTTACAAATTCTTATCCTGAATTGATATCACGGATAGTAACTCTATAGAGCCGCTAAAATCCTATTGGCTGTTCCAATCAGCCAATAGGTTTTGAGCAGCTGTCAACCTATTGGCTGATTGGAACCTTTCAGCCAATAGGGATGCAAGGGAGGCCATCTTGTATGACATCACTTGCATTCAAGATCCAGTTTACGGTGGAGACCGTATTGAAGAGGAGCTCCTCGTCGGATGTCTTCAGGATAGACCCGCTCCTGCGCCGGATGTCTTCAGGAAGTCTTCAGGATGCACCCACTCCGCGCCAGATGGATGAAGATAGAAGAGGCCACATAGATGAAGACTTCGCCGGCTGAATGAAGATGGAAGAGGCCGTCCGGATGAAGACTTCTTGCCGGCTGGATGGATCCTTCAAGCATAACTTCAAAAACTGTAAGTGGATCATCGGGGGTTTGTGTTAGGTTTATTTAAGGGTGTTTTGGGTGGGTTTTATTTTTAGAGTAGGGTCTGGGCATGTAAAAGAGCTAAATGCCCTTTTAAGAGCAATGGCCATACAAATGCCCTTTTCAGGGCAATGGGTAGCTTAGGTTTTTTAGATAGGGTTTTTATTTTGGGGGTTGGTTGTGTGGGTGTTGGGTTTTACTGTTGGGGGGTGTTTGTATTTTTCTTTACAGGTAAAAGAGCTGATTTCTTTGGGGCAATGCCCAGCAAAAGGCCCTTTTATTTTGGGGGCTTTTTTATTTTGATAGGGCTATTAGATTAGGTGTAATTTGTTTTTATTTTTGATACTGTGGGGGGTTTTCTCTCGTAATTTAGTGTTTTTTATTTTTTGTAACTTAGCGTTTATTTTTTTTGTAATTTAATAATTTTTAATAGTAGTTTTAAATAATTTGAGTAGGGTTATTTTTTTTTAAAATATGTAATATAGTTAATTTAATTGGTAGTTTAATGTAATTTTAGTATAATAGTTAGGGTAGGTTAATTAATAGTTTAACCCCTTAACGACCGAGGACATGCAGGGTACGTCCTCAAAAAAAAGTCACTTAACGACCAAGGACGTACCCTGCACGTCCTCGGTCTGGAAAGCAGCTGGAAGCGATCCTGCTCGCTTCCAGCTGCTTTCCGGTTATTGCAGTGATGCCTCGATATAATGGCCCAGGTGATGTGGAGGGGGGCGGGATCGTGGGCGGGGATGCCCGGGGGCGCGCACGGACGCGTGCACTTGCACGGGGAGGCCGGGGCGGGCGCGTGCACGGGGAGAGAGTGGGTGGCAACCGCTACACTACATAAAGTTTTAACTGATTAGTGGGGAAAAGGGGGGGGAGTAAATAAAAACAAAAAACTGATCATCAGGGGGTGTTGGGTTGCTCTGTGGAGGGAGGGAAGCTACACTACAGGAAAAAAAACGGGAGAAAAAAAATAAAAATATTTTTTTCTGCAAACTGGACAGACAGCTGCCAGTACCCAAGATGGCCCCCAATAAGGCAGAGGGGGAGGGTTAGAGAGCTGTTTGGGGGGGATCAGGGAGGTTGGGGGCTATGGGGGATTCTACAAAGCAGCACATGTAAATATGCCTCCCCCCCAAAAAAAAGATACCTTTTATTTTAGTACTGGCAGACTTTCTGCCAGTACTTAAGATGGCGGGGACAGTTGTGGGGTTGGGGAGGGAAGGAAGCTGTTTGGGAGGGATCAGGGGGTGTGATGTGTCAGGTGGGAGGCTGATCTCTACTCTAAAGCTAAAATTAACCCTGCAAGCTCCCTACAAACTACCTAATTAATCCATTCCCTGCAAGCCATAATACATGTGTGATGCGCAGCAGCAATTATCGGCCTTCTAATTACCAAAAAGCAACGCCAAAAAATTAACATTTTTTTTAATTTGATCGCATTTGGCGGTGAAATGGTGGCATGAAATATACCAAAATGGGCCTAGATCAATACTTGGGGTTCTCTACTACACTACACTAAAGCTAAAATTAACCCTAGAAGCTCCCTGCATGCTCCCTAATTAACCCCTTCACTGCTGGGCATAATACACGTGTGATGCGCAGTTGCATTTAGCAGCCTTCTAATTACCAAAAAACAAAGCCAAAGCCATATAGGTCTGCTATTTATGAAAAAAGGGGATCCCAGAGAAGCATTTACAACCATTTATTCCATAATTGCATAAGTTGTTTGTAAATAATTTCAGTGAGAAACCTAAAGTTTGTGAAAAATTTTGTAAAAAAGTGAACAATTTTTTTTATTTGATCGCATTTGGCGGTGAAATGGTGGCATGAAATATACCAAAATGGGCCTAGATCTTAAAGAATACTTTGGGATGTCTTCTAAAAAAAAATATTTACATGTCAATGGATATTCAGGGATTCCTAAAAGATATTAGTGTTCCAATGTAACTAGTGCTAATTTTGAAAAAAAAGTGGTTTGGAAATAGCAAAATGCTACTTGTATTTATGGCCCTATAACTTGCAAAAAAAGCAAAGAACATGTAAACATTGGGTATTTTTAAACTCAGGACAAAATTTATAAACTATTTAGCATGGGTGTTTTTGGTGGTTGTAGATGTGTAACAGATTTTGTTGGTCAAAGTTAGAAAAAGTGTTTTTTTTTTTCATTTTTTCCTCATATTTTATAAATTTTTTTATAGTAAATTATAACATATGATGAAGTCCATTTAATGGCGAGAAAAACGGTATATAATATGTGTGGGTACAGTAAATGAATAAGAGGAAAATTACAGCTAAACACAAACACTGCAAAAATGTAAATATAGCCTTGGTCCCAAACGGACAGAAAATGGAAGAGTGCTGTGGTCATTAAGGGGTTAATATAGTTTAATTTAATTCTATAGGTAAATTTTTATTTATTGTAAGATAGGGATGTTGTAATTTTAATTTAAAGTTATCGGGTTGTTAGGTTTAGGGGTTAATAGCTTAATTTAGTTTATGGCGATGTGGGGGGCTGGCGGTTTAGGGATCAATAGGTTTAGTTAATGGTAGTAATGTGGGAGGCCAGGGGTTTAGGGGTTAATACTTTTATTTAGTTGTGGTGGGGTCCGGGAGCGGAGGAATAGGGGTTAATACTTTTATTTAGTTGCTTTGAGGTCCGGGAGCGGCGGAATAGGGGTTAATAAATTTTATTTAGGTTTCGGCGATGTCGGTGCGGCAGATTAGGGGTGTTTAGACTCTGGGTTTATGTTAGGGTGTTAGGTGTAAACGTTACTGGTTTTCTACAAAAGAAATCAATGGGATATCTGGCAGCATCGACCATAAGCTTTCACTGCTTTCATACTCCCATTGATTCCTATGGCATCCGCAGCCTCCAGGGTGGCGGATTGAAAACCAGGTACACAGGGCTGGAATAGCCGTGAGCATACCAGTTAACTATTTGATAGCTTTGAAAAAGTGTCAAATAGTGCTGAATGTGTATTTGGAACATCTGTAATGACGTAAGCATCGATCTGTTTCGGATTGAGACCGGCGGATCATATGTTACGTCACAGATTTCAACTTTTGCCGGTCTGTAGGGTTTGATAACTAGGTAGAATCAAGCTCACCACAATTACGCTGTGGAATTCCAGCGTATTTGCGGTTGACGGCTTGATAGATATCACCCAGAGTATCATCGAGAGGTCAATCAGCTGTTATCCTGTCTCACATTAGTCTTGCCAGTTTTTCTCTCTCTACTGCAGCCACTGCTGTGTCAAGCCACCTCCTTCTTCCGGAACACCGGATACCTGCTGTCTACTCGCTATTCCACCATTGTTAGTGCCGTATCGTCCACGCTTCTCTCTGGCTCTCCTCTGCTCGCACACTGCTCTCAAGCAGCCTCCAGTTTCCCTGTGCTCTACGGAATAGATTCCCCAGCTCAACAGCATATATATCCGGCTATCGAAGTGATCCAGGACTTTACCCTTTAGTAACATACTGGTAGTATGTAAAGGTACTTTACGCTATACAATATCATGGATGCCTTAGCTTATACTTTATAGTAACTCTGTCCTGTGAATTATATTCCTGATACCTATTAATCGTGCCTGCAACCTAGTGGCATATATATCCTGCTGTATTAGTTATATTTGCTTATTTAGCTTCAACTGATATCTAAAGATATTGTTATCTAATCCTTAGAGTTATTAACTCTTCCTTTTCTGGCCTTCCTCTTTTTTATTTTATGTTACTGCTTTGAAGTTGCATATTAACATTGTTGCAGCTTTAAAGCTACAATACTTGCTGGGTATTTTTTTTTCTTTGCTTTATCTATTCATTATATTGCTGAGTATAATTTCCAGCTGCAAACCTTTATATATTTGTCTGTACCTTTCCTCTGAGTTAGGCAAACTAACTGGGCAGTGAAGTTAGTTATTGCAGTATAATCAAGCCCCAAGTGTATATATATATATATATATATATATATATATATATATATATATATATATAATGGATCCACTTGAGATGTCAAATCACATTGCCACATTAAATCAACAAGTGGTAATTGGCACAAGGCCTAACAGAACTTCAGAAAGAAAATCAAACCTTGAAAAATTTGTTACAAGATACCATAAGAGTTAATCCCGTAGAATCACCAGAACCAGTGCTTAACCCTCCTATGATTTTCTCTGGTAAGCGTTCTGAGTTTAGAAAGTCCACGCTTCTCTCTGGCTCTCCTCTGCTCGCACACTGCTCTCAAGCAGCCTCCAGTTTCCCTGTGCTCTACGGAATAGATTCCCCAGCTCAACAGCATATATATCCGGCTATCGAAGTGATCCAGGACTTTACCCTTTAGTAACATACTGGTAGTATGTAAAGGTACTTTACGCTATACAATATCATGGATGCCTTAGCTTATACTTTATAGTAACTCTGTCCTGTGAATTATATTCCTGATACCTATTAATCGTGCCTGCAACCTAGTGGCATATATATCCTGCTGTATTAGTTATATTTGCTTATTTAGCTTCAACTGATATCTAAAGATATTGTTATCTAATCCTTAGAGTTATTAACTCTTCCTTTTCTGGCCTTCCTCTTTTTTATTTTATGTTACTGCTTTGAAGTTGCATATTAACATTGTTGCAGCTTTAAAGCTACAATACTTGCTGGGTATTTTTTTTTCTTTGCTTTATCTATTCATTATATTGCTGAGTATAATTTCCAGCTGCAAACCTTTATATATTTGTCTGTACCTTTCCTCTGAGTTAGGCAAACTAACTGGGCAGTGAAGTTAGTTATTGCAGTATAATCAAGCCCCAAGTGTATATATATATATATATATATATATATATATATATATATATATATATATATATAATGGATCCACTTGAGATGTCAAATCACATTGCCACATTAAATCAACAAGTGGTAATTGGCACAAGGCCTAACAGAACTTCAGAAAGAAAATCAAACCTTGAAAAATTTGTTACAAGATACCATAAGAGTTAATCCCGTAGAATCACCAGAACCAGTGCTTAACCCTCCTATGATTTTCTCTGGTAAGCGTTCTGAGTTTAGAAAGTCCACGCTTCTCTCTGGCTCTCCTCTGCTCGCACACTGCTCTCAAGCAGCCTCCAGTTTCCCTGTGCTCTACGGAATAGATTCCCCAGCTCAACAGCATATATATCCGGCTATCGAAGTGATCCAGGACTTTACCCTTTAGTAACATACTGGTAGTATGTAAAGGTACTTTACGCTATACAATATCATGGATGCCTTAGCTTATACTTTATAGTAACTCTGTCCTGTGAATTATATTCCTGATACCTATTAATCGTGCCTGCAACCTAGTGGCATATATATCCTGCTGTATTAGTTATATTTGCTTATTTAGCTTCAACTGATATCTAAAGATATTGTTATCTAATCCTTAGAGTTATTAACTCTTCCTTTTCTGGCCTTCCTCTTTTTTATTTTATGTTACTGCTTTGAAGTTGCATATTAACATTGTTGCAGCTTTAAAGCTACAATACTTGCTGGGTATTTTTTTTTCTTTGCTTTATCTATTCATTATATTGCTGAGTATAATTTCCAGCTGCAAACCTTTATATATTTGTCTGTACCTTTCCTCTGAGTTAGGCAAACTAACTGGGCAGTGAAGTTAGTTATTGCAGTATAATCAAGCCCCAAGTGTATATATATATATATATATATATATATATATATATATATATATATATATATATATATATATATATATATATATATATATATATATATATATATATATATATGTGGATGAAAAAGAGAAAATCAAAAAGGGCGCACAGCTAGGCACTAGAATAAAAATTGACTATTAGTAAAGTAGGTATGTAGTTTTCAGACCTATGTGGTTATAGTAACAGGATAATAAAAATAATAATAATAATAATGTCCTTGGATTGTTATTGTATTCTAAAGAGTTCAGTAATGTGCTTTAGAATATTCGACACTTCTTTGTCTGAGGTGAGTGGATTTGTGCTTACCAGAGGTAACCTCAATCATATGAGGTAAGTTGTAGACTTGTCTGGTTTAGAGATGTTTCTTTGGCTCTTGTCCAGTCGATTTTGCTCTGTTCTTTGCTGTAGGAATCTTTCCTTTGTTGAAACCCTTTGGGATCTTTGTTTCCAGGTGGCTCCTGGCAGCAGTATGTTGTTTTGAATGAAAATCTTGGACTCTCTTGTATCGTTTGTTGAAAGGCAATGGAAAATCCTGGACTCTCTTTTTCTTCTTGGTGATGAGAATCTGGGTTGTCTCAGGTGTTCATATCGATTGAGATGGAATAAGAAAAGAAAACAAGAACATAGTGTGATAACGTTTAAATAAAAAAGCTCTTTTTAATTAGAACTAAGTAAATGTGCTTACATCAAATGCCCTCAATCAGAGTATGAGGTAAGTAATAGACATTGATTAAGTATTTCGATCTCCTGGTCAGTGCTCTGGTTGGCTGCAGTACAAAGATTGCCCAATGCAGTATTTGAATTTAAAATACAGTTCAGCCTGCTTGTGGGACACTAATGGCTGTATGCTTAATGTGGTTCTTTTAAACAGCTTAACCTGCTGGCCGTAATTTGTGGTCAATAAGACCAATACGTTTATAATGCTGTTAGGCTAAAAAGCCTCTGTTGGCAGTTGGTAAGTTCAAATTGTGCGTATAATATGCTCACAGAGGCATATGTATAAGGAAGGGTACAGTCGCTCAACAAGTCCTGTTACCCGTTGTGTTAAATATGATGCCGTGCCGCAATGTAGCAAAAGGATGTCCGCCCACCTTAAGATAATCCTTACGCGTTTCGAAGTGATCAGTCACTTCTTCATCAGAGGAAAAAAGTGGAATGGACAGAAGTCGGCATCATGAGAATATAAAGGTCTGTGGTGGGCGTGTTTGTTCCTAATTGTCCAATTGCGGCTAAGTTGTAGTGACGTCAGTTGTGTTAGCGTATCGGTTGTCATAGTGACCATGCTTTGTTGACTTCTGGGAGTTGGTCGTCAGTGTCTGCTGGGTCCTATAGTTTCTCCTATTCTGAGTATATCGTACTATTTTTACAGGAACGTTTGCTTAAAGTCCTAAATAGTAAAACAATCTTTTCTCTTATTTTTATAGTATTTAAGGCGAACGGAAAGTAATAATGAAAACGTAATATAATGTTTATGGTGTAGTGTTTGGATTTAAACAATTTTATTCTGTATATTTTTCTTGGACGTTTTTTGATTATGAATTTTAGATAAAGGTGGAGGTATGGGAAGTAGTGGAAAGTGTATTAGCCTTGAATTTTTTGATTTACTGGTAATCCAGATGTAAGTTTGATACCTATTAATTATCTGTTTTTATGGCTAAACATAAATTGCTGATTTTTGTGACTGATTTTTAAGAGATTTCTATAAAAATGCTGCCAGATCTATATCTTCATTTAATCCCATAGGGCTCATTGTGCCCATATAGTGAATCCAGAAAGTTTCTCTCTGGCGAAGCTTAAGGAACCTGTCTCCTCCTCTGCGTGGTATCTGAATTTGTTCTAATATTGTGCCTCTGAGTGCTTTTGGATCTTTATTGTGAATTTTTTTGAAGTGTCTCGAGACACTATGGCCCTTGTAGCCTGCCTCTATGTTTTTCAGATGTTCAAGCAGTCTTTTCTTGTATGGGCGTTTGGTACGCCCAATATATTGTAGATTGCAAGTGCACTCCAATAGATATACCACGTAAGTGCTTTTACAGTTAGTGAGGGTATTTATTTCACATTTTTTTGATGGAAAAGTTTTTGATTGAATTATTTTTGTTGCTTTTTTGCTTTCATAAGCATGTTCGCAGCTCTTGCAATTGGCCCTGTTGCACTTAAAAAAACCTTTAGTGTTTGTGGATAACCAATTTGTTTTCTTGGTGGTGTCTTTGAGTCTGCTGGGTGCCAATAGTTGTTTTAGGCATCTGTTCTTTCTAAATGTGATCTTTGGTGCAGAGCCTATGCTGTTTTTCAGGAATTTGTCTTGCTCTAATATTGGCCAATATTTTTTCAGTATTTTTCTAATTTCTGGGGCTGCTTCGTTGAAAGTTGTAACCATACCTATTTTTTTGGTACTTTTGTTTGGTTTCTCTATGTCTTTTTTTGCAGTAAGAAGTTGTGTTCTATCTAGTCTTTGCACTTTCTTAAGGGAGTTGTCGATTAATTTTTTAGGGTAATTTTTCTGTATCAGTTTTTCCCTGAGAAGTTCAGCTTCTTGTTTGAAATCGCTGTCTTTTGTGCAATTTCTTTTTAGGCGCTGAAATTGCCCATAGGGGATGTTGTGGATCCATGGTTTGTAATGTCCACTATCTGCTCTTAGGTACCCATTGCAGTCGGTGCTTTTTCTGTAAAGTTTAGTGTAAATGTTTGTATTTTCATTGAACAATATTAGATCAAGAAACTCTATTGAGTTTTGTTCAATTTTGGAAGTAAATTGTAGGTTAAAAATATTATTGTTAATATGTTGTAAGAAATTTGTGGTGGTGGGGGTATCTCCTTCCCATATTAGTAGGATATCATCGATATATCTACCCCACCAAATAATGTTTTGTTGGAATGGGTTATTTTGGTGGATATAGGTATCTTCCCACATCCCCATATATAGGTTGGCGTAGCTGGGTGCCATGGTTGTACCCATAGCGGTTCCGCTAATTTGCAAGTAATAGGAGTTATTGAATTCGAAATAATTCTTTTCTAAAACGAATCTGATACATTCAGTAATGAAGTTTTGGTGTTCATTCGATAGATCTGTATCGTTTAGAATTTGTGTCATTGCGGAAATCCCCTTTTCATGGGGTATACTAGTGTATAGGGAAGACACATCCAGTGTCATCCATTGGTATGTGTCTTTCCATTTGATTTTTGTAATTTTAGCTATAGTGTCTGTAGAGTCTCTTAGGTAAGATTTAAGATGTGGTACTAGTGGTTTTAGGTAAAAGTCTGCGTATTCGGAAATCCTGGCCGTCAGGGAGTCTATGCCTGAGACTATTGGCCGTCCCGGGGGATTAACCTGATCTTTGTGGATTTTTGGTAAGTGGTAAAAAATAGCTTTATTTGGAAATGCATGTGTTAAGTATTTGTGTTCATTTTTGTTGAGTAAGTTCAAATGATTTGCTGTGTCTATCATCGAATTGTACTGTTTTTGAAAAATGGTAGTAGGATCCCCTGAGAGTTTTTTATATGTCTCGGGGTCATTTAACAGTCTGTTGGCCTCTGTGAGGTAGTCAGTTCTATTTTGTATGACCAGTCCTCCTCCCTTATCTGCTTCCCTCAGAACTATGTCTTTCATCTCTTTGATTGATTCTAAAGCTGTTTTTTCGTGTTTCTTTAGGTTATCTTTTTTGATTGAATAGTTTTCACAAAGTGATTGTAAATCCTTTTGTACTAACTCACTAAAGGTAGGGATGGCATTACCTTTGGATTGTGTTGGAAAGAATATAGAGGAGGGTTTGAGATTGGAGTGTCTTTTAGTTTGAATCTGTGTTTGAGTTTCATTACTATTGTATAATTCCTCCAGTGTATTTAGTACATCCAGATCAGTGTCTGAGATGTTTTTTAGAAAGTCAATGTTATCTTTTGCATTGAGTTTCTCGAAATGTCTACATAATGTGAGTTTTCTTATAAATTTGTTGAAGTCAATGTATAGATTAAATGGATTGGGACCTTTTGTAGGTGCAAAATTTAGCCCTTTTGACAGAATACTCAATTCGTTTTCTGTGAAGGAATGGGACGACAGATTGAATATTTTTAGAAGTGGTTCTCCTGTTTGCCCCTTTTTGGGGTTCTGGGTTCTTCCTGTTCTTCCTCTGTTTCCCACCAGTCTTCCTCCCCGTCTTCCTCTTCTACACCTTTTCTTTTCTTTGGGTTTCCCATTGACCACTGGGGTCTTAGATTTATGTTTTGATCTTCCCTTTGGTACTCTCTGGGTGGTGCTGTCCCTGTAAAATTTGGTGTAGTATCTGGGGGGTGGTTTCCTACCCAATCCCTTTCTAAAAAATGGTGTCCTTTAGTTTGTGTTGTTCCTTTCTTGGTCATAATTTTTCTGTTTTGTTGATTGTGTTTTTGTTCTTGTTTTCTGTTTTGTTTATAATTATAGTTATGTGATCTATTTTGGAAAGTATCATGTTGTTCTTGATGATAATTCTGACATTCACATTTTGTTGCAGTATTTTTATTATATTCGTAATATGAGGGATTATTTCTCATGTTTATATTCCCTGTAAATGGTGTTTGGTTATATCTGGAATCTGTCATGTTATAATGGTTTGTCCCGTTATTTTGCCATGAGACCTTTTTCTGATGGAATTTATTTTTAGGGACTCGAGGATTTTGATAATTGTGTTGCCAATGTGTGTTTTTATTATGTGTGTAGTTCTGATTTGTAGAAGAGGAAGACGGGGAGGAAGACTGGTGGGAAACAGAGGAAGAACAGGAAGAACCCAGAACCCCAAAAAGGGGCAAACAGGAGAACCACTTCTAAAAATATTCAATCTGTCGTCCCATTCCTTCACAGAAAACGAATTGAGTATTCTGTCAAAAGGGCTAAATTTTGCACCTACAAAAGGTCCCAATCCATTTAATCTATACATTGACTTCAACAAATTTATAAGAAAACTCACATTATGTAGACATTTCGAGAAACTCAATGCAAAAGATAACATTGACTTTCTAAAAAACATCTCAGACACTGATCTGGATGTACTAAATACACTGGAGGAATTATACAATAGTAATGAAACTCAAACACAGATTCAAACTAAAAGACACTCCAATCTCAAACCCTCCTCTATATTCTTTCCAACACAATCCAAAGGTAATGCCATCCCTACCTTTAGTGAGTTAGTACAAAAGGATTTACAATCACTTTGTGAAAACTATTCAATCAAAAAAGATAACCTAAAGAAACACGAAAAAACAGCTTTAGAATCAATCAAAGAGATGAAAGACATAGTTCTGAGGGAAGCAGATAAGGGAGGAGGACTGGTCATACAAAATAGAACTGACTACCTCACAGAGGCCAACAGACTGTTAAATGACCCCGAGACATATAAAAAACTCTCAGGGGATCCTACTACCATTTTTCAAAAACAGTACAATTCGATGATAGACACAGCAAATCATTTGAACTTACTCAACAAAAATGAACACAAATACTTAACACATGCATTTCCAAATAAAGCTATTTTTTACCACTTACCAAAAATCCACAAAGATCAGGTTAATCCCCCGGGACGGCCAATAGTCTCAGGCATAGACTCCCTGACGGCCAGGATTTCCGAATACGCAGACTTTTACCTAAAACCACTAGTACCACATCTTAAATCTTACCTAAGAGACTCTACAGACACTATAGCTAAAATTACAAAAATCAAATGGAAAGACACATACCAATGGATGACACTGGATGTGTCTTCCCTATACACTAGTATACCCCATGAAAAGGGGATTTCCGCAATGACACAAATTCTAAACGATACAGATCTATCGAATGAACACCAAAACTTCATTACTGAATGTATCAGATTCGTTTTAGAAAAGAATTATTTCGAATTCAATAACTCCTATTACTTGCAAATTAGCGGAACCGCTATGGGTACAACCATGGCACCCAGCTACGCCAACCTATATATGGGGATGTGGGAAGATACCTATATCCACCAAAATAACCCATTCCAACAAAACATTATTTGGTGGGGTAGATATATCGATGATATCCTACTAATATGGGAAGGAGATACCCCCACCACCACAAATTTCTTACAACATATTAACAATAATATTTTTAACCTACAATTTACTTCCAAAATTGAACAAAACTCAATAGAGTTTCTTGATCTAATATTGTTCAATGAAAATACAAACATTTACACTAAACTTTACAGAAAAAGCACCGACTGCAATGGGTACCTAAGAGCAGATAGTGGACATTACAAACCATGGATCCACAACATCCCCTATGGGCAATTTCAGCGCCTAAAAAGAAATTGCACAAAAGACAGCGATTTCAAACAAGAAGCTGAACTTCTCAGGGAAAAACTGATACAGAAAAATTACCCTAAAAAATTAATCGACAACTCCCTTAAGAAAGTGCAAAGACTAGATAGAACACAACTTCTTACTGCAAAAAAAGACATAGAGAAACCAAACAAAAGTACCAAAAAAATAGGTATGGTTACAACTTTCAACGAAGCAGCCCCAGAAATTAGAAAAATACTGAAAAAATATTGGCCAATATTAGAGCAAGACAAATTCCTGAAAAACAGCATAGGCTCTGCACCAAAGATCACATTTAGAAAGAACAGATGCCTAAAACAACTATTGGCACCCAGCAGACTCAAAGACACCACCAAGAAAACAAATTGGTTATCCACAAACACTAAAGGTTTTTTTAAGTGCAACAGGGCCAATTGCAAGAGCTGCGAACATGCTTATGAAAGCAAAAAAGCAACAAAAATAATTCAATCAAAAACTTTTCCATCAAAAAAATGTGAAATAAATACCCTCACTAACTGTAAAAGCACTTACGTGGTATATCTATTGGAGTGCACTTGCAATCTACAATATATTGGGCGTACCAAACGCCCATACAAGAAAAGACTGCTTGAACATCTGAAAAACATAGAGGCAGGCTACAAGGGCCATAGTGTCTCGAGACACTTCAAAAAAATTCACAATAAAGATCCAAAAGCACTCAGAGGCACAATATTAGAACAAATTCAGATACCACGCAGAGGAGGAGACAGGTTCCTTAAGCTTCGCCAGAGAGAAACTTTCTGGATTCACTATATGGGCACAATGAGCCCTATGGGATTAAATGAAGATATAGATCTGGCAGCATTTTTATAGAAATCTCTTAAAAATCAGTCACAAAAATCAGCAATTTATGTTTAGCCATAAAAACAGATAATTAATAGGTATCAAACTTACATCTGGATTACCAGTAAATCAAAAAATTCAAGGCTAATACACTTTCCACTACTTCCCATACCTCCACCTTTATCTAAAATTCATAATCAAAAAACGTCCAAGAAAAATATACAGAATAAAATTGTTTAAATCCAAACACTACACCATAAACATTATATTACGTTTTCATTATTACTTTCCGTTCGCCTTAAATACTATAAAAATAAGAGAAAAGATTGTTTTACTATTTAGGACTTTAAGCAAACGTTCCTGTAAAAATAGTACGATATACTCAGAATAGGAGAAACTATAGGACCCAGCAGACACTGACGACCAACTCCCAGAAGTCAACAAAGCATGGTCACTATGACAACCGATACGCTAACACAACTGACGTCACTACAACTTAGCCGCAATTGGACAATTAGGAACAAACACGCCCACCACAGACCTTTATATTCTCATGATGCCGACTTCTGTCCATTCCACTTTTTTCCTCTGATGAAGAAGTGACTGATCACTTCGAAACGCGTAAGGATTATCTTAAGGTGGGCGGACATCCTTTTGCTACATTGCGGCACGGCATCATATTTAACACAACGGGTAACAGGACTTGTTGAGCGACTGTACCCTTCCTTATACATATGCCTCTGTGAGCATATTATACGCACAATTTGAACTTACCAACTGCCAACAGAGGCTTTTTAGCCTAACAGCATTATAAACGTATTGGTCTTATTGACCACAAATTACGGCCAGCAGGTTAAGCTGTTTAAAAGAACCACATTAAGCATACAGCCATTAGTGTCCCACAAGCAGGCTGAACTGTATTTTAAATTCAAATACTGCATTGGGCAATCTTTGTACTGCAGCCAACCAGAGCACTGACCAGGAGATCGAAATACTTAATCAATGTCTATTACTTACCTCATACTCTGATTGAGGGCATTTGATGTAAGCACATTTACTTAGTTCTAATTAAAAAGAGCTTTTTTATTTAAACGTTATCACACTATGTTCTTGTTTTCTTTTCTTATTCCATCTCAATCGATATGAACACCTGAGACAACCCAGATTCTCATCACCAAGAAGAAAAAGAGAGTCCAGGATTTTCCATTGCCTTTCAACAAACGATACAAGAGAGTCCAAGATTTTCATTCAAAACAACATACTGCTGCCAGGAGCCACCTGGAAACAAAGATCCCAAAGGGTTTCAACAAAGGAAAGATTCCTACAGCAAAGAACAAAGCAAAATCGACTGGACAAGAGCCAAAGAAACATCTCTAAACCAGACAAGTCTACAACTTACCTCATATGATTGAGGTTACCTCTGGTAAGCACAAATCCACTCACCTCAGACAAAGAAGTGTCGAATATTCTAAAGCACATTACTGAACTCTTTAGAATACAATAACAATCCAAGGACATTATTATTATTATTATTTTTATTATCCTGTTACTATAACCACATAGGTCTGAAAACTACATACCTACTTTACTAATAGTCAATTTTTATTCTAGTGCCTAGCTGTGCGCCCTTTTTGATTTTCTCTTTTTCATCCACATTCCTAACAGTGACACGGGTACACTGTATCAGAGGCAGCACGCACATATATCACTATTACTACTATTGTTGCAAAAATAGCCATTACTCACCAAGTGTTAGAGTTTTTAGCGCAGGTGCCCCTCCTTTTTTCTAACATATATATATATATATATATATATATATATATATATATATATATATATATATATATATATATATATATATATATATATATATATATATATATAATGGATCCACTTGAGATGTCAAATCACATTGCCACATTAAATCAACAAGTGGTAATTGGCACAAGGCCTAACAGAACTTCAGAAAGAAAATCAAACCTTGAAAAATTTGTTACAAGATACCATAAGAGTTAATCCCGTAGAATCACCAGAACCAGTGCTTAACCCTCCTATGATTTTCTCTGGTAAGCGTTCTGAGTTTAGAAAGTTTAAAACCTGATGCTTAATGTACTTTGCCATGAAACATTTACTTCAGATAGGATCAAGTTTGCATAATTATCTCTTCTATGAAGGGGAAACCCAGGGTTTGGGCCAGGGGCGTATTATGGCCAAGGCCAACAAGGCCGGTGCCTAGTGCAGCAGATTTGGGAGGGGCAACATATCTGTCCTATCCTCTCTCTAAAAGCCAGCACACAGTACAGTGAGCGATAAAGTGCAGGCTTTTACAGAGAAGACAAGGCACATGCGCTGAATAAGGTCGCTCTTTACAGGCAGTGCTCCTTTAAACTGTTGCTTCATTTAGAGCCACCGGCATTTTTGCCGTGTAAGCGTTCTCGTTGAGAAACTTGACCGGGGATATGCTTCCAAGGTGAGGCTGGAGGAGAAGAACTTGTGCCGATATGATGCCTCCCCTTATCAGCTGTGGGTGGGTCTGTGAGAGCAGTGCTTATTGCAGGTCTTAGCAGCTAACAGACTGGATGCGTTTGTGCACTGCTTAAATCAGCTTGTGATGTCTAATCATAAACTCTCAGCTCTAATGTATGTTAGCTACTAATAGCTAGCTTTCTCTGCTTTCATGAACCCATGGAGTAAATAGTAAACGGACACTTAAAAAGTTTAATTACTTGAATAATGGTAATTAATGTATGTTGTTGCATGTAAAGGGCAGTGATTGTTTCAAAGTGTATTCTTCTTTCCCTCCCTTCTTTTCTCCCTTCTTTCCCTTTCTCCCTCCCTTCCTCCCTCAACTCCCTCCCTTCTTTCCCTCCCTCCCTCCCTCCCGCTCTTCTTTCTCTCAACTCCCTCCCTTGCTCCCTTCTTTCACTTCTTTCTTTCCATCACCACTTTTCTCTTCTCTCTCTCTCCACCCCTTCCTGCTTTCCTTTCCCTCCCTTTTTCCCTTACCCTTCTTTTCTCTCTCTTCTCTCAGGGAGAAAATGGTATGAGATGCATGCAATTCAACCCACCTGTATCCAACTGTTTTGCTAGCCTATTTTCTTTTGAATTGTTATGAAAAAACAAACAAAACAAAAACATTTTACACACTGACCCAAAAAAATATTAAGTGGAAAAAAGGCCTAAACCTTTTAGGGGCAGCAGAATTTTGAGTGCCTAGGGCAGCACAAAACAGAAATACGCTACTGGTTTGGACAAATCGCGTCTATGAAAACAATGATGCCCTATTAAACTCGGTTGATGGTTTCTTCACAACTATGGCAACCCTATATGAAGACACCAATAAACAGATTACAGCTGAGAACAATCTTAGAGCCCTGAAGCAAGGGAAAAGACCGGTCGAGGACTATGTAGCCAAATTCAAAATGTGGGCTACAGATTCGGAATGGAATCAGCTAAGTTTGAAAAACCAGTTCCACATAGGATTGTCAGACATTCTAAAGGAGGAATTATCCCGCATTGAAATGCCTGACATTTTGGAAGCCTTAATAAAGATAATTATATCTATGGATCAAAGATATCGTGAAAGGAAAGCTGAGAAAGCACACCCTGAATACCTATCAAAGAAGATTCCTTACTCCACATCTGACAAAAATGCTTCCCCAGCAGTACCCATGGAGATTGGTACCTCAAATTCAGGAAGAAAAGACTAGAAGAAAACTCGCTAATCTGTGTTTATACTGCGCAAGTAATGAACATATAGTGTCTACTTGTCCCTCATTAGCACGTCAAAAGATGGGTAAGACCTCCACCATAATTACTCCTTTAATCTCTCGTTACAGTGGGATCAGCTCCTCATCAGTTCCGAAACTATGATTGACTCAGGTGCATTTGGAATGTTCATTGATGAAGCATATGCAACCCTTAATAAAATTCCTTGTGTGATTAAGCAAATACAACTGCCTGTTAGAGTTATTGATGGTTCATACTATCTGAAAGGTCCCATTACCCATAACACCATACCATTACTTGTCTCTTTTCCTTCTGGGCATAAGGAATACCTCACTTTTGACATCATTCCTTCTTGTATTCACTCAATTATCCTTGGGTTTCCATGGCTTTAAAAACACAATCCTCACATAGATTGGTCTCATAACAAAATCTCTTTTTCTTCACCTTTCTGCAGTCAGACATGTTTCTCCCATCTTTCTATCCTATATATAGAATCTCCGTTCCCTATCAGATATAATGACTTTGAGAATGTTTTTAACTTAAAAGAGGCTGAAAACCTCCCCCCGCACAAAATTTACGATTGCCCCATAGATACCTTGCAGAGAGCCAATATTCCCTATGGTAAAATATATCCTCTTTCACAAGCTGAATTAAAATATTTGAGGGCTTATCTAGACGAAAATCTTAGAAAAGACTTTATACGGCCTTCCACTTCCCCTGCAGCAACAGGTATTTTTTTTGTTAAAAATAAAGACAGAACCCAGAGATTATAGACTAAAGGGCTTTAAACAGCATAATGATTAAGAACAGATACCCTCTACCCCTAATACCTTAGTTACTTGAACGTTTACATGACGCTACTACAGTATATATACTAAACTTGATTTAAAAGGGGCATATAATCTTGTCAGGATAAGACAGGGGGATGAATGGAAGACAGCTTTTAGAACTAGATATGGTCTTTAAGAGTATAACGTTATGCCGTTCGGCTTATGTAATGCCCCTGCCACCTTTCAAGCATTCATAAATTACATATTTAGAGATCTCATGGATATTTGTGTTATAGTATATCTTGATTAGACTTGTGCATGGTCGAAAAATTTGTTTCGGTTCGGATCGATTCAGATTTTTTTCGAATTTCGTTTCGGATCGATTCGAATTTGGAAAAATTTGAATGAATTCGTTTTGGATTCATTCGGATTTGAATAAATTCGGCTGGATTCGGTTTGCTTCGGTTTGATTCGGAAATTCAGAATTTTGGTATGTGTTAGGTGGGATGTGCTGTGTATTAGACTAGTATTATGTATTGTATATTAGGTGTAACCCATAGCAGAGTGATATATCCTAATATACTGTACAATAGTATACTAGTGTAATCCATGGCCATCCGAATCTACCGAATAAATCCAAATAAATCCGAACTAATTCGGATTTATTCGGTAGATTTGGTATTAATTCGAAAATTCGAATCGATCCGAATCTCCGAATTTAAAAAATTAGTCCGCATTTGGATTCGGAGCGAATCAAAACGCACATGTCTAATCTTGATGACATTATCATTTATTCCAAAGACCTCACTGAACACATTAAACATGTCCGTTGGGTTTTGGCACGTCTCAGAGTTCACAGACTTTATGCCAAACTTGAAAAATGCCATTTCCACAAAACCGACATAACATACTTTCTCCAAATGGCATCAAAATAGATCCTGATAATGTCCCTTCCATTATAAATTGGCCATGTCCTATCACACAAAGAGCTCTACAAAGATTTCTAGGGTTTGCAAATTTTTATAGAAAATTTGTCTGTAATTACTCTTCCATAGTGAGACCCCTTACTAAACTCACTGGAAAACAGAAAAGATTCACCTGGTCATCCGAAGATGAGGAGATTTTCAATATCTTAAAATCCAGATTCACTACTGCTTCTATTCTTTGGTTACCAGATCATTCGAAACAATTCATATTAGAGGTAGACACATCTAACTTGGGTTTAGGGGCCATCCTATCTCAACGCAACAATTTAAAGTCCACTCTAAATCCAATAGCATTTTGCTCTAGAAGCCTCACTCCAGCAGAGACAAATTATACAGTTGGAAAAAGTTGGAGAAAGAATTATTGTCCATTAAATCAGCTCTTGAAAGCTGGTGACATTTACTCGAAGGTACTTCAACGCCATTTATTATTTACACAGACCACAAGAATCTGGAGTATTTAAAGAAAAATAAGACACTTTCGGCAAGACAAGTCTGTTGGTCTCTTTTCTATATATATTTGACTTCATTATCACTTATAGACCGGTACGAAGAAACACTAAGGCTGATTTATTGTCACGCCTGGGCAAAACAAATTCTACTTCGAAACTTCCAATTTCTATCATCCCTCCAGAAAAGATCATAGCATTGACCCCTCAATTGTTCTTAGATGCTCAAAAAAGAACAACACCCTACCTGTCTTGGTACTTAATCAAAAACCCTCAGGGTTATACTACCATGCTGATAAATTATATGAACCATCATCATTACAAGTAACCATACTTAGACAATTACATAACTCCCCCCTTGCAGGCCACCCAGGTATCAATACAACTCTAGATCTAGTCAAAAGATCCTACTGGTGGCCTAAATTCATTGGAACTGTATACAAATATGTAACATCCTTTGATGTGTGTGCTAGGAACAAACCAGACCGTAAGAAACCTGTAAGACTACTCAGACCATTACCCATTCCAGAACTTTCATGGTCCACCATATCTATGGACTTCATCATCGAACTCCCAGTATCAAAGTCATATAACACAATTATGGTCATAGTTGATCATCTGACAAAGCTAGCTCACTTCTTACCTTTAAAAC
Source organism: Bombina bombina (assembly GCF_027579735.1). Taxonomy (NCBI): domain Eukaryota; kingdom Metazoa; phylum Chordata; class Amphibia; order Anura; family Bombinatoridae; genus Bombina; species Bombina bombina. The sequence goes on along the minus strand of NC_069503.1, from coordinate 202,763,986 downwards.
ATCTACCCTCAGCTCTTAAGACTGCAGAAGTTTTTATTAATCATATCATAAAACTACATGGATTACCTAAAACAATAATAAGTGACAGAGGCACACAGTTTACTTCCAATTTCTGGAGACAAATGTGTCTACTGAAAATAGATTCCCATCTTTCCAGTGCATATCACCCACAAACTAATGGTCTCACTGAACGGGTGAACCAAATTATGGAACATTACCTAAGGTGTTATACTTCACATCTACAAGATGACTGCTATAATTTACTTCCTATAGCTGAGTTCTCATACAACAACTCACTTAACTCCTGTCATGAGCGCTTCCGTTCATCGCCGTGTCGCCGCGGCTCCCGGAACTCCTCTGTGTCTCTGACGTCATGTTGCTTAGCAACATGACGCTTTCTCTCACACCCCTCTGATGACGGTTACGCTCTGCCCTTTAAATCTCGGCGGGAGATCTGAATCTGGGCCCGTTTGTTGTTTCCCTGGATTGTGAGTACCATATCAGTTTTGTTCTTCTGTGTACCGACTTCTGCCTGCCTGACCAAGCCTCTTGCCTAATCCCTACTTGCTGATATTTGGACATTGACTTCTTCCTGCCTGACCTTGCCTGTAGCTATTACCCTTTTGCTGATACTTTGATGCCGACTTCTGCTTGCCTGACCCTGTCTTTTGCCAATACCTTTTGCTGATATTTGGATGCCGACTTCTGCCTGCCTGACCTTGCTTTGGCCTTTACCTTTAAACCTATTCTTTGTTAAACAACACCTGCTTAAAAGGGACATTTACTTTTACAAGCTGCAAAAGAGAACTTTGCCTTTCTGTTTGTTATACACCTGCTTAAAAGGGACATTTACTTTTACAAGCTGCAAAAGAGAACTTTGCCTTTCTGTTTGTTATACACCTGCTTAAAAGGGACATTTACTTTTACAAGCTGCAAAAGAGAACTTTGCCTTTCTGTTTGTTATACACCTGCTTAAAAGGGACATTTACTTTTACAAGCTGCAAAAGAGAATTTTGCCTTTCTGTTTGTTATACACCTGCTTAAAAGGGACATTTACTTTTACAAGCTGCAAAAGAGAACTTTGCCTTTCTGTTTGTTATAAACCTGCTTAAAGGGACATTATACTTTTACAAGCTGCAAAAGAGAACTTTTCCTTTGTTTTACAAGCTTGCTAAAGAGGACCTTTTTCAGAAGCTTCAAGTAAGAGCATTTCCTTTTTGTTCTTTGAACTACTTAAAGGGACGTTTTATCCTTTGTGGCTTTCCTGCATTCTGGAACAATATTCATTTTTGTTATCTTCTAATTTGCTTCCTGAGTGGGTCACGTCCTGGATATTTCTCAGTGTGCTAGCGTGTGCTTTCAATTCACGCTAGCAGTTGGGTTACATCCCGGATTGATTCCTGAGCGGCTGACATTACAAACGGGCCATAAAAATGGACCCCACTGAATTATCTATGGCCGTGGCTCACCAGGGACAGCTCTTGGGTTCTCATGCCACTCACTTGCAGTCTCTGGACACTAAACTTGATCAAATTACTGCTCTATTACAAAATTTGGTTGCTACCGCACCTCCCAATCCTAATCCCAATCCAAATCCGATTGAGGCATTACCTCCTCCGATTCCTAACAATCAGTCTCAGGTACAACTAAGTCCCAGGATTCCTCTTCCGGATAAATATGATGGGAATCCTGAAGAATGTAGAGGCTTTTTGAATCAATGCCGTCTTCATTTCCGAAATAGCCCTACTCTCTTTGCTACTGCCTCTTCTAGAATCACGTTTCTTATTTCCTTAATGAAAGGAAAAGCCTTGGCTTGGGTGTCACCTTTGCTAGAAAAGAATGATCCTATACTGTTGGATGTTGATACATTTCTATCTACATTCTCAAACGTATTCGATAAACCTGGAAGGTCATCCGCTGCTGAAGCAACTCTCCTGGATTTACGTCAAGGAAATCAACCAGTCTCTCAATATGCAATTGAGTTCCGCACCCTTGCTTCTGAAACCACTTGGAATCAGGGAGCACTCAGAGCCGCTTTCCGTAAAGGACTTTCTGAGCGTCTCAAGGATGAATTGGTGTATCGTGAACTTCCAGAGTCCTTAGAAGCCTTAATAAATCTCTGTATCAGTCTCGACGCCAGGTTTCGTGAACGCCAACAAGAAAAGGATAGAACACAGAGGACTTCCACTCGAACTCCTTTTCGTTTAGCTCCTCGTTTTTCTAATCCAGTCACTCCAGCCTCTCCTACTACTGATCAGGCTGAACCCATGGAAGTAGGAAGTATAAAATTAACTGAGACTGAACGCTTAAGAAGACGGACTCTTGGCTTATGTCTGTACTGTGGCCTTAAAGGACATTTATTAAGGGATTGTCCTACTAGGCCAGTAAAAGCCAGGGCTTAACTCTAGTCCAGGGAACTGAGTTAAGCCAAAATAGTGGTCATTCCCTATACAAGAAACTCTTTGTTCCAGTAACTCTTCTAATTGGACATAAGAAGATCTATACCCAAGCTCTAATTGATTCTGGTGCTGGAGGTGTGTTCATTGACTCTACATTTGTTTCTACTCATTCTATACCCTTACTAAAGAAGGAGTATTCCATTTCAGTCTCTACGGTCAGTGGAGATCCTTTGGGTTCTGGATACATTCAGTTTTCTACTCAACCCTTAATCCTCACCGTAGGAATACTTCATTCTGAGACAATTTGTTTCGATGTCATTCCCACTCCGCAATTTCCCATTATCTTGGGACTACCCTGGCTCCAGATTCACAATCCCATTTTTTCTTGGACTTTCGGTGAACTCACTTCCTGGGGATCTACATGCCAGACTAAATGTCTTCAAAAGATTACTAAGTTACCACTCACTATTGCTCTCACAGTTGAAACTCCGGAATCCTTACCTATGCATTACCATGACTTTGTGGATGTCTTCTCCAAAAAAGAAGCGGAACGTCTTCCTCCTCATCGCCCTTTTGATTGTCCCATTGACCTCCTTCCTGGGGCTGCCTATCCTCGAGGCAAGACATATCCACTTTCTAAACCAGAAAACATGGCTCTGGAAGAATATATAAAAGACAATCTGGCTAGAGGATTTATTCGACCCTCCTCTTCCCCTGTAGGGGCTGGTTTCTTTTTTGTGGGAAAAAAGGATGGCGGATTAAGACCCTGTATTGATTATCGTGGATTGAATCAGATTACCATCAAGAACAGTTATCCTCTGCCCCTTATTCCTGAACTTTTTACTTATCTTCAGGGAGCTACCATTTTCACCAAACTCGACCTACGTGGTGCATACAACTTGATCCGTATACGCAAAGGAGATGAGTGGAAGACTGCCTTTAACACTCGATTTGGGCATTATGAATATCTGGTCATGCCCTTCGGGCTATGCAATGCTCCGGCGGTTTTCCAGCATTTTGTAAATGAGATCTTTCGTGATTTTTTGAATATTTTTGTTATCATATATCTGGACGACATCTTAATTTTTTCTCAGAACCACCAAGATCATGTGCACCACGTCAAGAAAGTACTTCAACGTCTAAGAGAATTCCATCTGTTTGCTAAACTGGAGAAATGTTCTTTCCATCAAAAATCCATACCCTTTCTGGGTTATGTAATATCGGCATCTGGATTCGAAATGGACCCTACTAAACTTTCTGCCATTTTGGATTGGCCTAGACCTGATTCTTTGAAGGCTTTACAACGTTTCCTAGGCTTCGCCAATTATTACAGAAAGTTCATCAAGAATTTTGCTACTATTACTTCTCCTCTTACTTCTCTCACAAGAAAAGGACAAAACTGTAAAGTATGGCCGTCTGAGGCTATAGAAGCTTTTGAATCTCTCAAAGAAGCTTTTTCCTCAGCTCCTATCCTTCGTCATCCAAATCCTGAGTTTCAATTTATTCTGGAGGTGGATGCTTCCTCTGTTGCTGCTGGAGCGGTTCTGTCTCAAAGAATACCAGAGACTGGAAGGATTCATCCTGTTGCTTTTTTCTCTAAAAAATTCACTCCTTCCGAATTTAACTATGACGTAGGGAATAAAGAGTTGCTTGCCATCAAGATGGCATTGGATGAATGGAGACATTGGCTGGAAGGTACTTCTTTGCCATTTACTATACTTACTGATCATAAGAACCTTCTGTATCTCCAAACAGCCAAACGACTAAATTCCAGGCAAGCACGCTGGTCCTTATTCTTCTCTCGGTTTCACTATAATTTGTCTTACATACCTGGATCAAAAAATATTAAAGCAGACGCACTTTCCAGACAATTTCAAGATACCCCAGTTCCTGAGTCTGGTACCATTCTCCAACCTCATGAAGTCATTGCCCAGTTAACAACTTCTTGGTTACAAGAATTACAGTCCGCTCAAGAGCATCTTCCTTTGTCCTGTAAACCTCCCAATGGTTTACTCTTTGTTCCTGAACGCCTTCGTTCCAAGATTTTATTTTGGGCTCATGATAGTCCCCTTTCTGGACATCCTGGCATCAGTATTACCACTCGAAACCTCAAACAACATGTCTGGTGGCCTACACTCTCTCAAGATGTGAAGGATTACGTCTCAGTATGCACACAATGTGCCATGAACAAAACTCCACGCCAACTTCCTTCAGGATTACTCCAACCATTGCCTATACCTCACCAGCCTTGGACTCATGTATTCATGGACTTTATTACCGATCTTCCCTTGTCCACTGGGAACAATACTATCTGGGTGGTGGTCGACAGGTTCACTAAGACGGCTCATTTTGTACCCTTGCCAGGATTACCATCTGCCAAAAGACTCTCTGAACTTTTTATTCTACATATTGTAAGAATCCATGGATTTCCTCTAGATATTGTTTCAGATAGAGGGGTACAATTCGTTTCTCGATTTTGGAGGTCACTTTGTAAACATTTTGGTACTACTATATCTCTCTCTACTTCTCACCACCCACAATCGAATGGTCAGACTGAAAGAGTAAACCAGTGTCTTGAAACATATCTTAGACATTATGTGGATCATTATCATTCAAACTGGACTTCTTACCTTCCTTTGGCTGAATTGGCCCATAATGCCCGGTACAATTCCTCCCTTCAGACTTCTCCTTTTCATGCAGCTTACGGATATCAGCCTAGGACATTCCCTTTGCATACTTCCTCCACAGTGAATCCTGCTTCTGATCTTACAGCCCGAAGATTAACTCGACATTGGCAGAAGATACATCGTATTCTTTCTGTAACTTCTAGACGTTACAAGTTCTTTTCGGATCTTCGACGGAAAAAGGCTCCCAAATATCGCCCTGGTGATAAAGTTTGGATTTCCTCTCGATTTCTTCGCCTGAAACAACCTTCTAACAAATTGGGACCACGATATGTGGGTCCTTTCCGAATACTGGGTCAGGTATGTTCCACTGCTTATCGGGTAGCTTTACCCAAGTCTCTCAAAGTCCATCCAGTATTTCATGTTTCTCTTTTAAAACCTGTGATGTTTAACAGGTATTATAAGCCTTTTTCTAAACCTCCACCGTTATTGGTGCATGGACATCCTGAGTTTGAGATCAGCCATATTCTAGATTCCAAATTGCGGGGCAAGAAATTGTATTATCTCATTCATTGGAAGGGTTATCCAGTCACGGAACGTTCTTGGGAACCTGCTCATCAAGTAAATGCTCCTATATTGGTCAAGTCCTTCCACAAGACTCATCCTGATAGACCTGGTCCTGTCCCCCGGAGGGGTCCTTGAGGAGGGGGTGCTGTCATGAGCGCTTCCGTTCATCGCCGTGTCGCCGCGGCTCCCGGAACTCCTCTGTGTCTCTGACGTCATGTTGCTTAGCAACATGACGCTTTCTCTCACACCCCTCTGATGACGGTTACGCTCTGCCCTTTAAATCTCGGCGGGAGATCTGAATCTGGGCCCGTTTGTTGTTTCCCTGGATTGTGAGTACCATATCAGTTTTGTTCTTCTGTGTACCGACTTCTGCCTGCCTGACCAAGCCTCTTGCCTAATCCCTACTTGCTGATATTTGGACATTGACTTCTGCCTGCCTGACCTTGCCTGTAGCTATTACCCTTTTGCTGATACTTTGATGCCGACTTCTGCTTGCCTGACCCTGTCTTTTGCCAATACCTTTTGCTGATATTTGGATGCCGACTTCTGCCTGCCTGACCTTGCTTTGGCCTTTACCTTTAAACCTATTCTTTGTTAAACAACACCTGCTTAAAAGGGACATTTACTTTTACAAGCTGCAAAAGAGAACTTTGCCTTTCTGTTTGTTATACACCTGCTTAAAAGGGACATTTACTTTTACAAGCTGCAAAAGAGAACTTTGCCTTTCTGTTTGTTATACACCTGCTTAAAAGGGACATTTACTTTTACAAGCTGCAAAAGAGAACTTTGCCTTTCTGTTTGTTATACACCTGCTTAAAAGGGACATTTACTTTTACAAGCTGCAAAAGAGAATTTTGCCTTTCTGTTTGTTATACACCTGCTTAAAAGGGACATTTACTTTTACAAGCTGCAAAAGAGAACTTTGCCTTTCTGTTTGTTATAAACCTGCTTAAAGGGACATTATACTTTTACAAGCTGCAAAAGAGAACTTTTCCTTTGTTTTACAAGCCTGCTAAAGAGGACCTTTTTCAGAAGCTTCAAGTAAGAGCATTTCCTTTTTGTTCTTTGAACTACTTAAAGGGACGTTTTATCCTTTGTGGCTTTCCTGCATTCTGGAACAATATTCATTTTTGTTATCTTCTAATTTGCTTCCTGAGTGGGTCACGTCCTGGATATTTCTCAGTGTGCTAGCGTGTGCTTTCAATTCACGCTAGCAGTTGGGTTACATCCCGGATTGATTCCTGAGCGGCTGACAACTCCTCTAGCAAAATCTCACCTTTCTTTGCTATCTATGGCTATCAACCTACCAGTATACCCAACATATTAAACCAGTCAACTTGTCCAGCCGCTATCGATTTTGCTGCTAACATCTAATCCTCCCTACAGTTACTGAAGAAACATCTTCAACATGCTAAGAATCTACAAAAGTCATATTCTGATAATCGACATAGTCCAGAACCATCTTACAAAATATCTGACTTAGTCTGGCTATCAACAAAGAACCTCAAATTGAATGTGCCTTCCAAAAAACTTGGTGACCAGTTTGTCGGTGCCTTCCCCATCATCCGAATCCTCAATCCTAATGTAGTGACACTCAAACTCCCCAACACTTATTCCATCCATCCTACTTTCCATGTTGCCTTATTGAAGCCCTACATCAAAGATTCTAATCCTCAGAGAACCCAAGCTCCAGGACCTCCCATCCTCGTGAATAACCAACTTGAATACAAGGTAAAGGAGATATTGGATTCACGAATTAGAAGGACACAACTCCAATATCTAATCCATTGGTGTGGCTATGGTCCAGAAGAGGACTCATGGGTTCAGTCCACCGATCTTCATGCTCCTAGACTACTTCAAGCCTACCATAAGCCACATGTATGAATCCTCGCAGTGGATTCTTTTGAGGAGAGGATACTGTTATATACATGCTAGCCCTTTAACGATAACTCCTCCTATCACCTACATATTTAAGGCTCTCCCTCTAACAGATCATTGCTTGATTATTGCAAGAGCCTCAGAATACTTGTGTTTATCCTGCATTCTGTCAAGCTTCCTAATTGTGTTATGCACTGCGTATCATTGAGAGGTCAATCAGCTGTTATCTTGTCTCGCATTAGTCTTGCCGGTTCCTCTCTCTCCACTGCAGCCGCTGCTGTGTCAAGCCGCCTCCTTCTTCCAGAACGCTGGATACCTGCTGTCTACCTGCTATTCCACCATTGTGAGTGCCATATCATCCACGCTTCTCTCTGACTCTCCTCTGCTCGCACACTGCTCTCAAGCAGCCTCCGGTTTCCCTGTGATCTACGGAATAGATTCCCCAGCTCAACAGCATATATCCGGCTATCGAAGTGATCCGGGACTTTACCCTTTAGTAACATACTGGTAGTATATAAAGGTACTTTACGCTATACATTATCATGGATGCCTTAGTTTATACTTTATAGTAACTCTATCCTGTGAATTATATTCCTGATACCTATTAATCGTGCCTGCAACCTAGTGGCATATATATCCTGCTGTATTAGTTATATTTGCTTATTTAGCTTCAACTGATATCTAAAGATATTGTTATCTAATCCTTAGAGTTATTAACTCTTCCTTTTCTGGACTTCCTCTTTTTTATTTTATTTTATGTTACTGCTTTGAAGTTGTATATTAACATTGTTGCAACTTTAAAGCTACAATACTTGCTGGGTATTTTTTTTTCTTTGCTTTATCTATTCATTATATTGCTGAGTATAATTTCCAGCTACAAAACTTTATATATTTGTCTGTACCTTTCCTCTGAGCTAGGCAAACTAACTGGGCAGTAGTTATTTTCACAGAGAAAGATCACTGTGTATGTTGCCTGATTTTTAGGTATGCAGAAGCCCCTCCCCCAAAACAAGTTTTAGAATACCTCATGTTCTGGATATATTTTATACATAATTCAGATTTAACAAATTCAAACAGACCTAATGGACTGCAATGCAATAGCAAAGGAAGCCAAAAACTACCCAAGTTGTATATAAAGTTTTTGCACAGAAAACTCATATGGAATGAGGGTCCTATGTTTCATAAAACAAAACAAAAAGCCTCTAACAATGTTTAAAGGGATATGAAAGCCAAATAATTCAGACAGAGCAAACCATTTTTTTTTTAAAGTTTTCAATTTACTTCTATTATCAATTTTGCTTTGTTCCCATGATATTATGTCTTGAGGAGATACCTAGGTATACATCTGGAGCACTACATGACAGGAAACAGTGCTGCCATCTAGTGCTCTTGCAAATGGCTAACTTTCTGGCAAAACTGCTGCCATATAGTGCTCCATAAATGGGCCAGCTCCTAAGCATATGTCCCTGCTTTTCAACAAAAGATACCAAGAGAACAAAGAGAAGTTGATAATAGAAATAAATAAGAACGTTGTTTAAAATCACGTGCTCTATCTGAATCATGAAGGAAAAAAATCTGGGTTTGATATCCCTTTAATGAAAACATTTTAACATCAGCTTACTTAGGGGAGTCATTTACTTATATCACAGATGACTGGGTGTAATAAAATAGTAAACCTCTGCTTGCAACTTGCCACAGCTCTTAATGTAGTTGTACAATGAAACAAAAAAAATTGTGACTTGGTTGCAAGACATCATTTCCTAATTTCAAATCGTTCCAGAAAAGGAAGTTGGCATAAGCTCATGACAATAAAACAAATAATATAGAAACAGCCTGAGGCTCTCTCATTACTAAATAAAGATGAATAAACATGTCTAGCTGTAATATATTTTGGAGAGGATATTATAGAGTCTTAGCCAGGCTCTAGTCAATGCATCTTATCCCTAGAAATAGTGAAAATAACCACACACTTGCAGATCTTGCTGGAGTCTAATTACACTAGCAGCTGTGTCGGCTTCAATAATTTCTGTTGGAGGGATAACTTTTAGTAAAACATTAGGTCTAAGCCAAAAATGCTAACTTTTTAAAACTATGCAATGATTATTTATTTATTTTTGCTTTAATATCATTTATTGAAAATATAAATATATACAGTATATGCATGCAGATAAGAGAGTACACAAGGCCGGCTTGGCATATCAGGGCACCAGGGGGGTATCCCGGTTGGCCGATGGGGCTTGCAAGCTACATTTTAAGGGGGTGATGCTGCTGGTGAGGAAATGCAGATGAGTCAACCCTCTTCTCCTCTGAGCTATACATATTAAGGTCACAAAATGTTTCCTTGTGAGTTTTAATTCCTAGACAATGCACATTCCTTTGAATGGTTTCTAGTGTCTAGTCAAGTCACAATGTGAGACAGAGTGACACACTGTTTTGAGTGTCTTCTCCAGATAATTCTATGGATAATTGTTCACACTGTGAAAGGGAGTTATGGATGAAATTGGGTTATAGGTGCCTTTATAACAACAATCTGACATTTTTTACAGAGACTAATGAATGTAAAAATGTACACATTTTTTTTTAAAACTTTTATTTTTCAATCAAAGTTACCAAGAATACATGCATCACTTCAATCAGTGTTTACATTTGATATTCATACATATCTTCACATAGTCAGTTAAGGTGTACAGTGTCTCTGGACTCTCAAGGAGTTATGAGTCTCATCGGAGCCTGAACGGGTCATACCAGTGAGATTTAGACAATTAATGACTCTTGAATCTATCTTGGCAACTTCATTTTCCACTTTTTTCTTTACCCTCCCTATCTATCATTCCTACCACTTTCTCCCTCCAAACAGCACTCCTTACATTGAGGAAGCGTGTATTCCTCTCGTAACCTGCAGAATACATAATGAAAAATAACAAAACTCTAACAATTCACTCTCTATTAGAACTGATATTAGGCGGTTCTTATACAAAGAACTTTTCATCACCTTTCTCCCGCAGCCTCCACCACCCCAGGACAGATCATGGCAGTGTGTGTGTTAATTTGTGGCTCCCCGTGTGTCTTTAAGGGGTACAGGAGTTGCCTCTGTAGAGGTGGTTTTAGTGTCTCTATGTATGTACCCCTTTTTTCATAAGTGACTTGGTTCTACCCTGTGTGTCCTGCATAGCGTCCGCTATTTCATAGGTTACCTGTTTGAGTATCGTAGCTTTGAGTTGTGTGAGAGTGGGGGCCTCTGGGCTAAGCCACTTGTGGAAGATGAGCTTTCTAGCCTGTAGTAGGAGGTCACTAACTAGCCGTCCATGAGGTTTTGACTCTTGTTCTGAAGAGTGCAAGAACACTATCAGTTTAGGAGACATCTCCATGCTTATGTGTAGTGTGGTGTTCAACCAGTGCGTTATCATACCCCAGAATCTATTTATTTTCGGGCAGGCCCAGATCAGGTGTAACAGGTCTGCGTTCAGGAATTGGCATTTGTGACATGTACCTTCGGTTTCTGGTCTCCATTTTTTATAGATCTTTGGAGAGATATACACCGTCTGTAGCAGTCTAATGTGAGACTCACGGCTGACCGCTGACAGAGACGCTCTTCTCGATAGGGATATGCTCTTCTGGGCGAGATCTGTTGTTATATCAGTGTTAAGTATGTTTGTCCAAGTGTCACTAATGTGTGTTAGTGTTGAGTCATTAGTATCCTTCATGTGAAGCTTGTATATGTGAGATATAGAAGTCACCCCCTGTTCGGTCGTATGGAGCAATCTGTTTATGCCTAAGTTTTGATTTACGACACTCTCTTTTTTAGTCAGTTCTTTGGCATAGTGCCTAGCCTGTAGATACACAAAGTGGTGTGAGTTTGGTAGCTGGAACTGGTTTTGCAGGTCTTGAAATGTCTTAACAGTGGCATCCAGTTTGTTTAACATGTGGGATATGGATGTCAGTCCCCTAGCCTTCCAGCCTCCAAACACCCCAGAATCAATGCCTGCCGGGAACTCCGGGTTCCCCTTTAGTGGGAGAAATCTTGTAAAGTGGTGGTCAAATTTGAGGGCCTTGCACAACTTCCACCATGCTCTTAGAGGTTGAAGTATCAACGGATAATCTTTAAGGGACTTTTCAGCTTGGGCTGGGGACATGTGTGGGACCACCTGTAGTGACCAAGGGTGTGTCCCCTGTTCCTCTAATTTGGTTATTGTAAAGTTCTGTCTCCCAGTCAACCAGTCTGCCACATACTTAATCTGTGCTGCGCTACAGTATGCTTCTATATTGGGGAGTGCCAATCCCCCTGAGGGGATCTCCGCCATCAGTCTACTAGCCTTGATCTTGTGTTTTTTTCCTGCCCAGACAAAAGAGATGATTGATTTGTTAAGTTTGCTCAGGTCAGACTTATGAATGTTTTCAGGTAAAATGTACACATTTTGTATTACCTGGTATTAAGAATAGTTATACTTGCAAAGCTTATTCAATTAATGGTTATGCCCATGTAACTCTCACTTTTCATTCTTTGTAATGTACTGCAAACAATGTTGTAAATTATCGGCTAGATTACGAGTTTTGCATTATGAGTAAAAAAAGCAGCGTTAAGGCTCATAACGCTGCTTTTTCACTACCGCTGCTATTACGAGTCTTGTAGGAACATCTGTCCCGCACACTTTTTTGGCCGTACCGCAAATTAACTTACGCAATTTTCGTAAAGTCTTTTTTCAATGGGACTTCCATAGCGCCGATATTACAAGATTTTTTTTTTAGGCCACAAAGTGAGCGGTACCGCCTATCCCGCAAGATTCGTAACGCATTCTAAAGTCAGTAGTTATGAGTTTTACACTGCAAAGCTGTAGCATAAAACTCATAACTAAAGTGTTGAAAAGTACACTAACACCCATAAACTATCTATTAACCCCTAAACCGAGGCCCTCCCGCTTCACAAAAACTAAAATAAAATTATAAACCCCTAATCTGCCGCTCCAGACATCGGCACCACTAGAATAAACATATTAATCCCTAAACCGCCGCACTCCCGCATCACAAACACTAGTTACATATTATTAACCCCTAATTTGCCGTCCCTAACATCCCCACCACCTACCTTAATTTATTAACCTTTAATCTGCAGTCCCCAACGTTGCCGCCACTATACTAAAGTTATTAACCCCTAAACCGCCGCACTCCCGCCTTGCAAACACTAGTTAAATATTATTAACCCCTAATCTGTTGCCCCTAACATCGCCGCAACCTACATTACAGTTATTAACCCCTAATCTGCCACCCCCAAGTCTAACCCTAACCCTAACACCCCCTAACTTAAATATAATTACAATAAATCTAATCAAAACCTACTATTAATAACTAAATAATTCCTGTTTAAAACTAAATACTAACCTGTAAAATAAACACTAAGCTAGCTACAATATAACTAATAGTTACATTGTATCTAGCTTAGGTTTTGTTTTTATTTTACAGGTAAGTTTGTATTTTTTTTAACTAGGTAGAATAGTTACTAAATAGTTATTAACTATTTACTAACTACCTAGCTAAAATAAATACAAATTTACCTGTAAAATAAAACCTAACCTGTCTTTCACTAGCACCTAACATTACACTACAATTAAATAAATTACCTAAATTAAAAAAATTAACTAAATTAAATACTAATACCTAAATTACAAAAAAAACAAACAAACACTAAATTACACAAAATAAAAAAGAAATGACAAGATATTTAAACCAATTAAACCTAATCTAAGAGCCCTATCAAAATAAAAAAGCCCCCCCAAAATAAAAAAAATCCTAGCCTAAACTAAACTACCAATAGCCCTTAAAAGGGCCTTTTGCGGGGCATTGCCCCAAAGAAATCAGCTCTTTTACCTGTAAAAAAAAATACAAACAACCCCCAACAGTAAAACCCACCACCCACACAACCAATCCCCAAATAAAACCCTAACTAAAAAAACCTAAACTCCCCTTTGCCCTGAAAAAGTATGGGCATTGCCCTTTAAAGGGCATTTAGCTCTATTGCTGCCCAAACCCTAATCTAAAACTAAAACCCACCCAATAAACCCTTAAAAAACCTAACACTAACCCCCGAAGATCCACTTATAGTTTTGAAGACCCGACATCCATCGTCACCTACATTTATTAACCCCTAATCTGCCGCCCCCAACGTCGCCACCACTATAATAAACATATTAATCCCTAAACCGCCATACTCCTGCCTTGCAAACACTAGTTAAATATTATTAACCCCGAAGATCCACTTACAGTTTTGAAGACCCGACATCCATCGTCAACTAAGCCGGGAGAAGTCCTCAACGAAGCGGCAAGAAGTTTTCAACGAAGCCGGGAGAAGTCTTCATCCAAGCCGGGAGAAGTGGTCCTCCAGACGATGGATGTCGGGTCTTCAAAACTGTAAGTGGATCTTCGGGGGTTAGTGTTAGGTATTTTTAAGGTTTTATTGGGTGGGTTTTAGTTTTAGATTAGGGTTTGGGCAGCAATAGAGCTAAATGCCCATTTAAGGGCAATGCCCATACAAATGCTTTTTTTTATTTTGATAGGGCTATTAGATTAGGTGTAATTAGTTTAAATATCTTGTAATTTGTTTTTTATTTTTTGTAATTTAGTGTTTGTTTGTTTTTGTAATTTAGGTAATTGTATTTAATTTAGGTAATTTATTTAATTGTAGTGTAAGGTTAGGTGTTAATGTAATACAGGTTAGGTTTTATTTTGCAGGTAAATTTGTATTTATTTTAGCTAGGTAGTTAGTAAATAGTTAATAACTATTTAGTAACTATTCTACCTAGTTAAATTAAATACAAACTTAACTGTAAAAATAAAATAAAGCCTAAGCTAGATACAATGTAACTATTAGTTATATTGTAGCTAGCTTAGGGTTTATTTTACAGGTAAGTATTTAGTTTTATATAGGAATTATTTAGTTATTAATAGTAGGTTTTATTTAGATTTATTTTAATTATATTTAAGTTAGTGGGGGTTAGGGTTAGACTTAGGTTTAGGGGTTAATAACTTTAGTATAGTGGCGGCAACGTTGGGGGCGGCAGATTAGGGGTTAATAAATGTAGGTAGGTGGGGGCGATGTTAAGGGCGACAGATTAGGGGTTAATAATATTTAACTAGTGTTTGCGAGGCAGGAGTACGGTGGTTTAGGGATTAATATGTTTATTATAGTGGTGGCGACGTTGGGGGCGGCAGATTAGGGGTTAATAAATGTAGGTAGGTTTCGGTGACATTGGGGGTGGCGGGATTAGGGGTTAATAAATATAATGTAGGTGTCGGCGATGTTGGGGGCAGCAGATTAGGGGTTAATAAGTATAATGTATGTGTCGGCAATGTCCGGAGCAGCAGATTAGGGGTTAATAAGTATAATAAATTTAGACTCAGGGTTCATGTTAGGGTGTTAGGTGTAAACATAAAATGTGTTTCTTCGTAGGAATCAATGGGGCTGCGTTACGGAGCTTTACGCTGCGTTATTGCAGGTGTTAGGCTTTTTTCAGCCGGCTCTCCCCATTGATGTCTATGGGGAAATTGTGCACGAGCACGTACAACCAGCTCACTGCTGATTTAAGCAGCGCTGGTATTGGAGTGCGGTATGGAGCACAATTTTGCTCTACGCTCACTTCTTGCCTGTTAACGCCGGGTTTAGGAAAACCTGTAATACCAGCGCTGTAGGTAAGTGAGCGGTTACAATAACGTGCAAGTTAGTACCGCACCCCTCTTACCGCAAAACTCATAATTTGAATATAAAATATTTAGCTTTCTGTACTAAAATAACTTACCAATATGCTTTCATTATCTATTTATGTAATTTAGCTGTGGACTGCTCAAGACAAACCCTGCTACATATCTCAAATTGGCTTTAGCAGACAACAGCTGTAAAACAATGCACTTTTTACTAATGAATCTGAAAACACTTTTATTTAAATAATTGCTGAGTTTGGAGACTCTTGAGTGATCATATTGTTTGTTAAAACCCCTCAACCATGATAAAACGCAGTGAGTTCTGTGCGAAAAGCATCAGAAAATATGGTTTATGATCATTGTGTCTTGTGTTGGTTTTAAACATGCTACAATAAAAAAAAATTTTTAAAATCCCTCTTTGACAAACCTGTTAAATTGTGACACGTGAGTTGGTTGGTTGAGCGCCAACCTTTCCTCTGCCACAAGGCGAAGATTTGTTTGTTCTTGAATGGGGTCCATGGAAGAGTATTCCAGAGGATACAGCAACTTTGATACCAACCACTGAAGAGTAGTGAGAGCATTGACTTTCTTGTTGATACATTAGTCATTCTCGCAAAAAAAGCTCTCAGAAGACATGCGGTTAAAAATTGTTACGTTGCATAAAACTTGATAGGGTTATACGTTATCTCATGGAGCTTAGATATTCATATTTCCACTGTTAAACAAATTGTCTATAAATTGGCGATAATTTAGTAATGTGTATACTCTCTAGAAGCGGCCAGCCAAGATGACTCAAGTCAAGAGTTGTTTGGGAAGAACATTCAGCACTATATATCATGGCATAAAAATGGCACCACATACCAACATGACAACATCATCTCAACGTTAAGTACGGGGGAGGAAGCATCATGATTTGGGGCTGCTTTGGGGCCTGGACCACTTGCCATTATAGAGGGAAAAATTAATTCCCAAGTTTATCGAGATGTCCTACAGGATAATATCAGGGTGGCTGTGTGCCAGCTGAAGCTCAGTAGAAGATGGGTGATGCAGCAGGGCAATGATCCTAAATGTCAAGTAAATGCACTACAGAATGGCTTCAAAAAAAGATAGTCCGCATTTTGGAGTTGCCCAGTCAGAGCTCAGAAGTTAACCCCATAGAGATGTTGTGGAATGAGCTTAATAGAGCTGTTTACATCAGACATCATAAGAATATGGATAAGCTGAAGAAGTTCTGCAACGAAGAGTGGTCCAAAATTCCCCCTGAACGTTGTTGTTATTGCTGCAAAAGGAGGATCAACTAGCTATCAAATCCAAGTGTTCACTTACTTTTCCCACAACACTGTGAATGTTTAATGGGATGTGTTCAATAAAGACATGAACTATTATATTTTTTTATGTGTTGTTAGCTGTAGCACATTGTGTTTGTCTACATTTGGGACTTTGATGATGATAAGATGACATTTTATGAACAATTCATGCAGAAAACAAACAAATTCCAAAGGGGTGCATACTTTTTCTTGCCACTATTTTATTGAATTAGTAATCTGGGCATTTGTAACTGTGAGTTTAATAATATATGCCTTGTCGTGAACAAGTTTGGTATTAGCATGCATAGAGGCACGCTAAGCTCCACTAGGGCAGTTATACAAGTATGTCCAGATAAAGTCTTAGATCTGGTGTTTGTGAAATGATAACTATAATGGAAAGCGCAAACTGGAAAAACCCAACACTACAGCTCAGGCACTAACCTGACAGGAATTAAACCTACAGCACTAACCTGAAGGTAGTTATAAATATATTACACTCCATATTGAAGAAAATGTTCTATATATATATATATATATATATATATATATATATATATATATATATATATATATATAATGTATTTTTTTTGTAAAATCTATCTATCTATCTATCTATCTATCTATCTATCTATCTATCTATCTATCTATATACAGATATATACAGGAATAGCTATTTAAAAATACATAGAATTTTTATACCTATGTGAAGAACATTGGAATGTAAAATATTTACTATATATACACACTAAAACACATTATTAAAGGACCACACAGTAGATTTGCATAATCAACACATATGGTAAAAGACAATGCAATAGCACTTAGTCTGAACTTCAAATGAGTAGTACATTTTTTTTAAAAAAATTTCAGTTATGTCCATCTCCACTCAACTGTAAATGTGACAGCCATCAGCCAATCACAAATGCATATACGTATATTATGTGATTTCTTGCACATGCTCAGTAGGAGCTGGTGACTCAAAAAGTTTAAATATAAAAAGACTGTGCACATTTTGTTAATGGAAGTAAATTGGAAAGTTGTTTAAAATCGCATGCTCTATCTGAACCATGAAAGTTTAATTTTGACTTGAGTGTCCCTTTAAGTATTAAAATTCAATAACAATAATTTTAGATTGATTAGGGCTAGAAAGTAATAACAGATAACAGAAAGAGAGATCTCTGGACAAGGACCCCTATCGTCCACCTTTGTTACCATGTTGTTGATATTCTGATGTAACCTTTTGGGTATCCCTAAGAGTGGACAAGACTTCCTAGTCTATAATAGTCAAAGTAGAGTGATGGCGGGATAGAGTGTTTTGTAACTACTTGTGAGAAAGTCATCCAACTATTATTGTCATATAGATTTCTCAGATATACTACTTGTGAAGCTGACCATGTGCTTAAGTGTGTTATGGGGAGGGTTCAGAGAGGGATGAAGAAAAATATCTAAATGATGTCGGATGTGGTCCCAAAATTTTAATGTCCCCAGTATTATTGGATGGCTGATTCCGAGAGTTTTAAGACTATGCGATGAAATCTAAAGAAGGTCAGCTAATTGTATTCCATGGGGAATATACTAGGAGTTTATAAGATACACAAGTGATGACCTATAATCTATGTATATCTTTCTCCTATAGGAGGCGCTATATAACAATAGAATCTATTAAACCACTACATCTGTGTAGTCTACTAAAAACAAATTCTATACCAGGCTGTGTGAGGAAAAGATAAATGTTAAGCAGCAAGTAGGTTATCCTGAGAAACGCGTCACATTATTGCATTTTAATCTCATATTAGAGATTATACTCTCAAGCAGGAGTTGTTTTTAACTTACGTATGGTTACATACATTTTAGTAAATTGTTTTAAGTTTCACTCCTAGCATCTAGTGTTTATTGCACAAACCTACGCTACCAATAGGGCGGTTCACCCGTTCTTCCGCATCCTGTGTCTCCAGACCATTTGTTACCAATTGGTGTGATTGATCTACACATGTGGCGCCTCTTTCCTTCTTGTTGTTATTGCATGGTGAAGTAAGGCCCGTTCTATCTCCTGCCATTTTTAGGAGATGCTGGTTACCCCCCATCTCATAATGTGCAATAATCTGGCTGCATTGCAGTATACTATGATATTAGGGAGAGCCAAACCCTCCTTACTTAAGGGTCTTTGTAAGGTAAGTCTTGAGATCTGAGGTTTACGACCTTTCCAGATATATGAGGATTGATATGCAATCCTACCAATCAGAATCAAGATAATTCCTCATGATCATCCAATCCCACACACAAGGTGGGATTTATGAACCAGTAAATAGATTTACCAAACAGCCGGCGTGTAACCCCTCTGAGGAAGCGTGAGCGAAACACGTGTGAGGGGTCTGGCTTCAGAGAGTTCATACTCTCGTTTTTTAACCGCTTACTCCCTATGATAATTGTTGATTGCCATAGGCCCAGCAAAGTCTGCTCGATATTACCTAAAAGTATAAACTTATCTAGTAGGATAGCCTTATGCTTGTTCCAGGCATTTTTTAAGTCCCCCAGTGTTTGTCATTACTACCTCTTGAGGAAGTTTATTCCATAAATCAGTCACTCTTTCTGTAAAGAAGTGCTTCCTCAAATTACTCCTGAATCTACTACCCTTCAGCTTGAGATCAATACACCTTGTTCTTGAATTTTCCATTTTATATAAAATACCCACAGCCTCAGTTTTACTAAGCCCTTTAACGTACTTGAAAGTTGCTATCATATCACCTCTTTCCCTCTAAGCTATACATATTTAGGTCATTGATCCACGCATTCTGATGGCCTTACTCGCTGCAGTACTACATTGTTTACTAAGTTTAAAATCAAGTGAAATAATAATTCCCAAGTCCTGTCCCTCATTTGTAACAGTCAGTAAAGTGTCATTCAGTCTGTAATTAACATTTGGATTTTGCTTCCCTAAATGCATAATTTTACACTTTGCTGTGTTAAACTTTAGATCCCAGTCATTTGTCTAATCCTCCAATTGTTGTATATCACTTCTCATTTTGTCTACCCCCCGTGGAACATCCACTCTGTTATGAATTTGTGTATCATCTGCAAACAGACATACTTTCCCCTGTAGCCCTTTGCTGATATCACAGATAAATATGTTAAACAAAATAGGCCCCAGAACTGACCCCTGAGGAACACCAGTAGTAAGAAGTGAATACAGCGCCAACAAGTAGTAACAGCGCCAACACCAGTAGTAACAGCCCCCTCTGCTGAATGTACTCCATTTAATAAGACACTTTGTTTTCTGCCCTTAAGACAGCATTCCACCCAGTTCACTTCTTAGAATATCTCACCTGAGCGGCAAGGTTTTGAATATCAGGCGCTTTATGTTGTTATTAACTAATCATATAAGTTTACAAGTTCAGTCCCTTAGTCTTTTCATCTACAATCTTGATTGGTTCACCCTAATCACTAATCAGGATAGGCAAAACATTTAAATAATAAAGCAGGACCACTGAGTAGAATTAGAAGATGACCAATATCAAGAAGAAGAGGGTCTGTGCTGATGACCTTTAGAAGTTTAAACATGAAGATTTAACTGTTCTTCAGGTAAGAAAATATAATCAGAACTTTATTTTATTAGTTTAGGATTTTGATTTTTAATATAGAACATATTCTGGTATGTGAAGAACATCGGAATGTGAAAATATTAATATTTTCATGTTAAGTTAGCGCAAGTAGGGTGTTCTTAGTCCACTTTTTTGCTCTAATTACTTCTATGGGAGAATAGGATATCGCGTGCGTGATATTCTAAGTTTTGATTTTTACGCTCGTCAGGTTAGCGCAAGCGAAAACTGTTTACTTTCAACTTGTGATACGAGCGCTACCCGACGTGCGCCAAGGCTTACTTTCTAGCGCAGTTAACGCTCGAGAGCATTAAATAAAGCTCCACTAGTAATCTGGCTCATAATGTGCAAATAATATTAAGTGTGATCACTGATTAGACAATGTTGTTTAACTTTTGGTTGCATGAGTGAAGCTTCTACTGAAATTATTTAATTAATTTATTATTTAATAGCTAAAACATACAAATTAGCATTTTACACAGTGTTTGTTTAGATCCTAACAAAACCTATAAAAATAGCATCTAGGTACCGTGGGTTTTAAAGTGAATGTAAACTTTGATGAAATAGTGCCCGGTTTTTAAAAATACTATGAAAAACAGGGGCACTTTCATTCATCAAAGTTTACATTGCAGCAGATTTTACAAGTACTTACCTTCTTCTCCTGAAATGCCAGATCACCGATCCCCCGCCTGCAGGTCCTCTGTACTTCATCAGTAATGACGAAACCAGCTTCCTCCAATCAAGGCTCCCCCCCAGGAGCGTCCATCTGGTGAGGCCAGATGGACGCTGCTGTCTATTTCATTCTATATGTGAAGACTTTGCAGCATCCTGGGAACAGCGTGCACTCACACAGGAAGGTGCTGGACTCATACTTTGTCTGAGGCACTGGCTAGTATCAGAGCCAGAGTGCTGAGATATTAGATACACTATAAAATGACACACACAGAGGGACAGAGGGAGCAGTATTGAGCCGCCAGACAGGCGCAGTTGCTCTACAACTTACAATGTTAAGCACATTAAAATGAACACACAAAGAAAGCACTTTTAAGCTGTGACTATAGTGATAACTATATTTATACAATACAGGCTTGAGTAAATCAGCTTTATCTGCATCATCAAACACAGCCGTCGTCTTAAAAAGAAAGGAGCATGCTAGATAGAAATATAGGTATAGATATATATTTTACAAAAAACCCATATACAGTATATATATATATATATATATATATATATAAATATATATTTAAAAATAAAAGGATAATTTTCTTCTAAGTGAAGAACATAGGAATTAAAAGTATTCCTTACGCACCTTCAGCTGTATCGCAGTATCAGGTAAGTTTGCGAGCGTTAAAATGAAAAGGCTTTCTTAAAAATACATTATACACTAGATTTTTCTTTGCAGAAATGTTTTGTAGATGATCCATTTATATAGACGATACAGCATTTTTTTTAAAAAAATGTATAGTTTTTCTTATTTTAAAATAACATTGCACTGATTTTCAGACTCCTAACCAAGCCCCAAAGATTTAGGAGAATACTGATGTATTCCTCCTCCAGCTTGCTCCTGTTTGTGTAAATAGTCTTTTAATATGCAGGAAGGGAGAGGGGGGAGTGTCTGCTATTTCCCCCTTGCAGTGGGTGTTCTACTTAATCTTTTTAATAGAACTAAACTGGGAGCTTCTAAGTAAGTTTTTAAAAGGTTTTATACTGGATTTTTAGATCAGTATCTTTGCATATTATTCTTTATAGTAATGTCTATTACATGCAGTTAAATGAAAATTCGTGTATTCTGTCCCTTTAATAGTGCCCCATAGAAGTGTATTTGGAGAGGGAGTTAGCTCGGTTATGATATCCAAAGTCCTGAAGTAAGCGCGCCTTAGTCTTTCGCTTCAATACTAACTTTTTACTTTCAACTTGTAATACCAGCACTAATCGGACAATATATTTTTTCAGCTCAAGCACAGTTAGCGCTCAAGAGCGATAAAAAATGAGCGTGCTACTTGTAATCTATCCCAGTGTCTACTAAGGAAATCTCTAATATTGTGCAGTCTGTGTTCTGTTTATATTGTACATATGTTCTCCTAGACACACTCCAAAAGGATGCGAGAAGCTCCTTAAATAATGCAAACAAAACAGCACATACATTGTAGTATTTATATGTAATTTAATAAATAAACAATACACATTATAACAAAGCTTTTACCACTTTTTTTTACTGTTTATAAATGTGGAAAATTTCAAAATTTTTAGAGATACCATTTATGTTATTTCCATTAGACTTGAGCAGCACTGAATAAGGGGATACTAAACCCAAAATTTTTCATTCATGATTCAGATAGAGCATGCAGCCACCAATCAGCAAGTGCTATCCCAGGTTCTGAACCAAAATTGGGCTGGCTCCCAAGCTTAGATTCCTGCTTTTTCAAATAAAAATAGCAAGAGAACAAAGAAAAATTGATTATAGGAGTGAATTACAAAGTTGCTTACAATTGCATGATCTATCTGAATCCTGAAAGTAAAAAATGGGTTTAGTTTTCCTTAATTCGTTTTGGACTAAAAATTACTTTTTCAGAATATTTGTGTGCTGGACTGTTCGGTATGTGGTTTATATAAAATGAATGAAATACTGAATTCTCCTTAAAAGGACATTCTGGTGAAAATATAAATGCACATAGATTAATTACATCTTTGAATAGAAACACATTTGCGATATACATGTGTTAACAAAAATGCTTCTAGAAAAGGTTATCACTGTTTTAGTGTTAACATTTTTCTCTGCACGTCCACATGAAGCACAGCTAGATATCCTCAGTGCATCAGCTTTTTAGGTACTACAGCTGCTCAGAGCACCAGTGGGGCTTGTATCCTATCAGCTATCAATAAATTGAGTAATTTCATGATGGTACAAGCAACTTAGGCTCTCAGAGCAAGTGCTGTGTTTAAAATGCTGGTGCACGCTGCATACTTAAATACACTTTTGAAACAGTGATAGCTTTTACTAGGAGCATTTTTGCTAATACATGTATGTCACAAAAATGTTTCTATTCAAAACTGAAATGCATCCATGTGGATTTTAATTTTGGCTGGAATGTCCCTTTAACATTTACATTTGATTTCATTAAAAGGAATGTAGATGTTCTCTACTTCTGTCACCTTTGATACTTACCTGTAATACGCTGGGGAGCCACAATAGTCCTTTTTTCTTTCTTTCCAGGGCTGCGCTAATGCTCCTATTAGGGCAACTCCCCAGCGATATTAGCACGGCGGATCCCTTCTTCTTTAGCACAGGTGGGAGGTGTACTAATCCGATCCTTCTTCACAGAGCCCAGGGCCTAATTCTCCTATTAGCACAGCCCTTGACTCTGTGAAGAAGGTTGGATTAGCGTGCCCCCTTCTTGCA
Source organism: Bombina bombina (assembly GCF_027579735.1). Classification (NCBI taxonomy): domain Eukaryota; kingdom Metazoa; phylum Chordata; class Amphibia; order Anura; family Bombinatoridae; genus Bombina; species Bombina bombina. Next base: position 202,740,526 of record NC_069503.1, on the reverse strand, counting down.
TTAAATTAGAAGAGATCCGCCGTGCTAATGTACCTTTAGCGTGCTGGGGAGCCGCACTAACTGGATCACTACTGCGGCCTAGGAATCTTTGAAGAAGAAAATAATTAGTTAGGCTACTCAGTGCGCTACAGGTAAGTAAAACACCTAATTTAAAAAATAATTAATATATTCATGAACTATTTTCGTTATTCTTTAAATTAGTTCATTCAGATAAACATTTAGTTAAAATTATAACTAAACAAATGTACAGTATATCCCTAATTTTCCTAATCATAGCCATGAATTTTTCACTATGTGATCTCTAATATAACTCCTAATTAGTTCACATAAGTTTTAAGCTTTCCTAAAAACAATTATCAGTTTATCATCAAGGATATTCATTAATTGTGGGTCTTATTTAATAATATCATTAATAGTTTTACTATAAGCACCATAATCCAGTAACTAATATCCTATTTTAGTATTGTTAGCTCCCATACCTACAATTTTCTCTCTGTATTTTAATAATTCTTCTCATGAATTCCTTTTACTTTTCACCTCTTTCTTATTATATTTTACTTCTCCACAAACCCCACTTTTTAGAATTTTTGCTTTCTCCATGAATAAATGTTAATGGGCCAGATTACAAGTGAAGCGCTAATTTATTGCACGCCCGCAAATGGTCAAATTTGTACGTTTGCGGGCACAAGGTAAATAACCAGCCATTACATTAATCGTGGTAGCAATTAGCGCTCAAAAATTAACCAGAGATCAGACATCAGTTACACGATGTATGACCCCTTGAGTTCTATATGCATACTTCATGTTTCCTCTCTTAGATCATATGATATTTTACTAACATATATATTTGTTTCTGTGATAAACCATTTATTCCACTTACTCCGTAATATTTTATTTGCTCTTATATGCTATTTTTTTAAGACTGTATAGCTAGATGTGATAGGCATTTGATGAGATAATTAGTGTTCAGGTGATACTCTGAGAGGTGTGTTTTGTTTTAACCAATTAACAATGAGCTGTTATTTTAAATAGCGTGTGTGAGACATATCAAGTCAGGCTATGAATACGGCTATAAGCCGAAACGCGTAAGCCATATGGTAAACGCTTCTCTGTATAATTTTTGTTGCTGTGTACTCCATTGAATGTTTTTAATATTGTCCAATAAAAGTTATGACTTTTAACCCCTTAAGGACCAGCAACGTACCCTGTATGTCACTGGCCTTTTTTTGGGACTTGATTGTTTTATAGCGCTGTCTTGCCACCAGCGTTGAGACTGCTCTATTCCACAAAGCCTGCTGGAGGGAGGGCATTAATAGCGTGTTCTTGCTAGACTTGTGCTATTATGTCCTGAAAAAACCCTTAAGGACCAGTGACATACAGGGTACATTGTGGTCATTAAGGGGTTAAGGAACCGGACTTTCCTCTTTACTTACCTGCTATCGTATCCAGCTAGTCCAGGTATCTTTCAGCTTTGTTGCTGTATTCCGTGATTGGATTTCTGCTTTGCGATCTTTGCACCCCTGTCTACTCCTGATGACATCACTCAAAGAGGACCGATGATAGCAAAGGGATACGCCGAAGGAAGACGCCATGAGAGTTGAGGATGTATATCTCTGAGTGCGTGGAAGACCGAGGTATTATCTTTATTTCTCTGGCAACTGCACTAGGGGGGTGATTTTTTCCCATTAGATGATCGTTAAAAGAGAAATGTACTTGCACTAAAGGTGCACTTTTACAGTTGGTACATAACTTTCTTTCTTTTCATTATACACATATAAACAAATAAATATATATGTACATATTCATATTTGCTACCCATCACTGCACGACTTACCCCCTTCTCTGTGCTTAGGTTCTGTACTGTGTATGACGGCATCAGAACGAGGCTCCCATTGGAGCCTATGAAAGTGCGCTCTTGTGAGCGTAATGCTTCTTTGCAATGCAAATGTGAGGTCTTGTTCGCATTGCACCCAAAATCGGAAATACCAGCGCACATTTGTATTTTTTTTTTTTTTTTTAAATATATATCAATGATGTGCGGTGATGTCAGAGGCTGGTAAAGCACTGGCTATGTTACGCTCGAGAAACACACACATATTATATATCTCTCTATATATATATATATCACTAAACTACTGGTACTCTGAAATGAGTTAGTTATGAGTTGTAGCTGTATATATATATATATATATATATATATATATAAGAGCTGTATTTTTTTATATTTCTGTATATTTTTATACTTCTTCCCACCTGTTCCCCCTGAGCTGACAGCAGGTCCCGGTGCTAGTATTAGTAATATCAGCATTATATCATTATATTGTGACCACATGATTCACTTATTACTTTCTCCCCTATGCCTAACAGGCTCTGAGGCTGTCTTGCTATGACAGCACATCGCCGGTTGGACCCGCCCAACTGATTCGCTTTTTGGGGATTATACTTAGTAGACTCCATGGTGCGTTACCATAGCAATGCAGATGCCGGCTTTGGAGTGGGTCTGGATGTCACGTGACTCACCTTGTCACGCAGGCTAGTGGGACTCCTGTCTTGGTGCATAGCGTCTTGGCCCTGTAAGTAACCTTTGCTTAGGATACACACTTATCAATGGAGGCACACAGTTTGGGCTTAAGTCAGGTTCAAATCGCTTTTATAGGGTAATGAAATTTGGCACCACTCTGTAATTATTGTTTAAGCTTTATATGGCATGATTGTCTTTATGCTGCAGTCTAAGTCAGACACGCTATGCTATTTCTGCTACTTGTATATCTCTGTAAGATCATTTTATATTTCTGTATGTTCATTTTATGTTATCACATTTGTTCCAACACTGATGTTCTATATTTTTGTAGTTCTGGTTAACTCTTACAGGTCACAATTGTTTGTCTAATTATATCCATGCTCAGACTGATTTTTGGCATTCCGATATACAACACTGTTTGTTTATTATGTGACTGGGTTGCTACCATGTCTACCATTTGGCAGTTCTTTGGTCCTAATTGGGGCTGGGGTTCTGATGTGTTTGCACTATAAGTTGTTTGCAATAGCTATACACTGTGTCTGAGGAAGGGCATACTTTGTCCCCCGAAATGTCACTACTTTTCACAGTAAAAGATTTAAAAAGACCAGAGAGTGCAAGTTTTTGTTCTGATATATATATATGTAGATTTTATATATATATATATATATATATATATATATATATATATATATATATATATATATATATATATATATATATATGCATATATATTTAAAAATACATAGAACATTTGAAGAATACATACACAGTGTGATGAGAGTGGGAAGTGACATCACGGGATGGGGGCGTGGCTTATAGACGATATAGTCTATGTCACAGTTACTAAGTTAGATGTGTTGTACAAGATGTTTACTTCTATAAGAAAAGAGATGTTAAGGGAAGGCGCTAAAAAGCCAAAGATATCAACACTAAGAACATGTGACAACCAAATTGATCATATATCAAACATTTATTAAAATAAAAAGGATTATTCCAATTATTAAAAGGGACGTCTCCCTGTAGCTGTTATAATTACGTCTTATAACTTTAGAGTAGAGACTTAATATAATTTGTTGCTATTCAAGTATTCCTGTACTCTATTTAACTGAAGAGTAAGGTTTGAGTAAATAGCAATGTTTACTGATAAACGGAAACTGACACATTTACTATAACATCTAGTTATCCTTCACTAATGTTATAGAATAGGTTTGCCACAAAAAATAAATGTGCCCTTTGAACTGGCTAAATGTAGAGAAGTAAATTAATTTGGCAATACACTTATGCATATTAGAAAGTCTGTTAGTTATGCAAACATAGAATAGCTTGAGTTACAGTTAAGCATTAGTAAGAGAGATTTCAGCTTGTGCCTAGTAAGAAGCACAGTCCGGTGAGGTAGGATTAAGTTATGTAACAGACACAGTTTACAAAGTCCAGCAGCTCCTTAGCAAAGTAGCAATTATTATAGTCAAGAGGAGGATCCGCACAGATAGGCAAGCAGACAGGAAGGTAATACTGATGTCGCGAACATAAAATTTTGCGTTCGAGGACCGCGAACGCGAACTTCCGCAAAAGTTCACAAACGGGCGAACCGCCATAGACTTCAATAGGCAGGCGAATTTTAAAACCCACAGGGACTCTTTCTGGCCACAATAGTGATGGAAAAGTTGTTTCAAGGGGACTAACACCTGGACTGTGGCATGCCGGAGGGGGATCCATGGCAAAACTCCCACGGAAAATTACATAGTTGATGCAGAGTCTGGTTTTAATCCATAAAGGGCATAAATCACCTAACATTCCTAAATTGTTTGGAATAACGTGCTTTAAAACATCAGGTATGATGTTGTATCGATCAGGTAGTGTAAAGGTTACGCCCGCTTCACAGTGACAGACCAAACTCCCCGTTTAACGCACCGCAAACAACCACAAACAGTCCATTTGCACAACCGCAAACTCCCCATTTGCACAAGGTTGGATACCAAGCTAGCCATGTCCCGTTCCTTGTCCTCACTGATGTCAGTGAAGGTCTCTTCCTCCACCCAGCCACGTACAACACCAAGGGTCCCCGAAAGGTGACAACAAGCCCCCTGGGACGCCTGCTGTGTTTGGTCTTCCACCTCCTCAAAGCCACTTTCCTCCTCTGACTCCTCTTCTTCAGACTCCTCTCTCTGCGTTGCCTCTCTCTGCATTATTATAAGGTGTGTTAAGTAGTACTATTCCTATCAGTTTAATCCCTGTTACGTCCCCTATCAGGGGACGTGTATATGGCATGGATTTTAGGAACCGGGAGATGGAAAAAGATGCTTGGTCGGTCCTCCTACTTCAAATTTGGGGCACTGCACATGCAATCTACTGTGCCACCAGATATGAGTGGTGTGTTAAGTAGTACTATTCTTATCAGTTTAATCCCTGTTACGTCCCTTATCAGGGGACATGTATATGGCATGGATTTTAGGAACCGGGAGATGGAAAAAGATGCTTGGTCGGTCCTCCTACTTCAAATTTGGGGCACTGCGCGTGCAATCTACTGTGCCACCAGATATGAGTGGTGTGTTAAGTAGTACTATTCTTATCAGTTTAGTCCCTGTTATGTCCCCTATCAGGGGACGTGTATATGGCATGGATTTTAGGAACCGGGAGATGGAAAAAGATGCTTGGTCGGTCCTCCTACTTCAAATTTGGGGCACTGCGCGTGCAATCTAATGTGCCACCAGATAGGAGTGGTGTGTTAAGTAATACTATTCCTATCAGTTTAATCCCTGTTATGTGTCTTTTTTATTGGTTTGGTTTTTGAAGCCACAGTGCTGCACCAGAGGCCAGAAAAATTAGGCATGTACACATGCCTGAAAAATTAGGTATTGTTGCAGCCGCTGCTGTAGCAGTGGCCAGAAAAATTGATGTTTGTTTCCCAGGCAGAAAGTGCCCTAAAACATTGCGGCTTGAACCCTAGTTGGTGGCGGATAAGTCACGCGAGTCATCCGGCATTCAGAGATAAAATACAGCAGCGTGTGGACCATTTTTAGCCAAAGGCAGCTCATCTCATTAGGCCTTTTTTAGTCGAATGTATCGCCCAATGTCAGTCCCTTCGGGATCCATCCCTCATTCATCTTAATAAAGGTGAGGTAATCTAGACTTTTTTGACCTAGGCGACTTCTCTTCTCAGTGACAATACCTCCTGCTGCACTGAAGGTCCTTTCTTACAGGACACTTGAAGCGAGGCAGGCCAGAAGTTCTATCGCAAATTGGGATAGCTCAGGCCACAGGTCAAGCCTGCACACCCAGTAGTCAAGGGGTTCATCGCTCCTCAGAGTGTCGAGATCTGCAGTTAAAGCGAGGTAGTCTGCTACCTGTCGGTCGAGTCGTTCTCTGAGGGTGGACCCCGAAGGGCTGTGGCGATGCATAGGACTTAAAATGCTCCACATGTCCTCCATCAACAACACGTCTGTAAAGCGTCCTGTCCTTGCCGGCGTGGTCGTAGGAGGAGGAGGATTACTTTCATCTCTTCCCCTGTTAGATTCCCGTTGTGCTGTGACATCACCCTTATATGCTGTGTAAAGCATACTTTTTAATTTATTTTGGAACTGCTGCATCCTTTCCGACTTGCGGTAATTCGGTAACATTTCAGGCACTAGGGTCTAGTAGCGTGGACACCCAGTACAGGTCGTTCTCCTTCAGCTTTTTTATACAAGGGTCCCTCAACAGGCAAGACAGCATGAAAGACCCCATTTGCACAAGGTTGGATACCGAGCTATTCATGTCCCGTTCCTCATCCTCAGTGATCTCACTGAAGGTATCTTCTTCCCCCCAGCCACGTACAACACCACGGGTACTAGATAGGTGACAATGAGCACCCTGGGATGCCTGTTGTGGTTGGTCTTCCTCCTCCTCCTCAAAGCCACATTCCTCCTCTGACTCCTCTTCCTCACAATCCTCTTCCAGCGTTGCCGCTGGTCCAGCAAGCGATACTGATAAGGCTGTTTCTGGTGGTGATGGTGACCACAACTCTTCCTCTTCACGCTCATCTATGGCCTGATCCAGGACTCTTCGCATTGCACGCTCCAGGAAGAAAACAAATGGTATGATGTCGCTGATGGTGCCTTCGGTGCGACTGACTAGGTTTGTCACCTCCTCAAAAGGACGCATGAGCCTACAGGCATTGCGCATGAGCGTCCAGTAACGTGGCAAAAAAATTCCCAGCTCCGCAGAGGCTGTCCTAGCACCCCGGTCATACAAATAGTCATTAACGGCTTTTTCTTGTAGGAGCATGCGGTCAAACATTAGGAGTGTTGAATTCCATGCCTCACTGGCATGTTGTTTCGCCGCTGGAAATCTGAAAAGTGCGCCATGGCTGTGTAGGAACTAGTGATGTCGCGAACCGAAAATTAACGGCGGACTCGAATTTCCGCTACTGTTCGCGAACTGCTATTGACTTCAATAGGCAGCCGAACTTTAAAACCCACAAGGACTCTTTCTGGCCACAATAGTGATGGAAAAGTTGTTTCAAGGGGACTAACACCTGGACTGTGGCATGCCGGAGGGGGGATCCATGGCAAAACTTCCACGGAAAATTACATAGTTGATGCAGAGTCTGGTTTTAACCCATAAAGGGCCTTAATCACATTCATAAACATTTTTTAAATAACGTGCTTTAAAACATCAGGTATGATGTTGTATCGATCAGGTATTGTAAGGGTTACGCCCGCTTCACAGTGACAGACCAAACTCCCCGTGTAACGCACCGCAAACAGCTGCAAACAGTCCATTTGCACAACCACGAGATAGATAGATTTGATAGACACATAGATTACATAGATCAATAGATGCAATATACATATGATAGATACAAATTACATAGATCAATAGATGCAATATACATTTGATAGATACGAATTACATAGATCAATCGATGCAATATACATTTGATAGATACGAATTACATAGATCAAAAGATGCAATATACATTTGATAGATACGAATTACATAGATCAATAGATGCAATTTATATTTGATAGATACGATTGATAGTTACATAGATTCGATAGATAAATAGATAGATTTGATAGATATATAATTTCCCTGACAGAGAATAACAATAAGACATGCGGTCTGGGACCCGTGGTGTGTTAAGTAGTACTATTCTTAGCAGTTTACTACCTGTTCCTCCCCCTATCGGGGCAGGTCTATATGGCCTGCATTTTTGGAACAGGGAGATGGAAGAAGATGATTGGTATGTCCTCCTACTTCAAATTTGGCCTAAACACAAGTATAACAACAAAACATGCGGTCTGGGACCCATGGTAACTAGGTTGTGTTAAGTAGTACAGTTCTTAGCACTTTAATCCCTGTAACTCCCCCTATCGGGGGAGGTCTATATGGCCTGCCTGATTACCCTGACAAAGTATAACAAAAAGACATGCGGTCTGTGACCCATGGTAACTAGGTTGTGTTAAGTAGTACTGTTCTTAGCAGTTTAATACCTGTTACTCCCCCTATCTGGGGAGGTCTATATGGCCTGCATGATTACCCTGACAAAGTATAACAACAAGACATGCGGTCTGTGACCCATGGTAACTAGGTTGTGTTAAGTAGTACTGTTCTTAGCAGTTTAATACCTGTTACTCCCCCTATCTGGGGAGGTCTATATGGCCTGCATGATTACCCTGACAAAGTATAACAACAAGACATGCGGTCTGGGACCCATGGTAACTAGGTTGTGTTAAGTAGTACTGTTCTTAGCAGTTTAATATCTGTTACTCCCCCTATTGGGGGAGGTCTATATGGCCTGCATGATTACCCTGACAAAGTATAACAACAAGACATGCGGTCTGGGACCCATGGTAATTAGGTTGTGTTAAGTAGTACTGTTCTTAGCAGTTTAGTACCTGTTACTCCCCATATCGGGGGAGGTCTATATGGCCTGCATGATTACCCTGACAAAGTATAACAACAAGACATGCGGTCTGGGACCCATGGTAACTAGGTTGTGTTAAGTAGTACTATTCTTAGCACTTTAATCCCTGTAACTCCCCCTATCGGGGGAGGTCTATATGGCCTGCATGATTACCCTGACAAAGTATAACAACAAGACATGCAGTCTGTGACCCATGGTAACTAGGTTGTGTTAAGTAGTACTGTTCTTAGCACTTTAATACCTGTTACTCCCCCTATCTGGGTAGGTTTATATGGCTTGCATGATTACCCTGACAAAGTATAACAACAAGACACGCGGTCTGGGACCCATGGTAACTAGGTTGTGTTAAGTAGTACTGTTCTTAGCAGTTTAATACCTGTTACTCCCCATATCGGAGGAGGTCTATATGGCCTGCATGATTACCCTGACAAAGTATAACAACAAGACATGCGGTCTGTGACCCATGGTAACTAGGTTGTGTTAAGTAGTACTGTTCTTAGCACTTTAATACCTGTTACTCCCCCTATCTGAGTAGGTCTATATGGCCTGCATGATTACCCTGACAAAGTATAACAACAAGACATGCGGTCTGGGACCCATGGTAACTAGGTAGTACTGTTCTTAGCAGTTTAATACCTGTTACTCCCCATATCGGGGGAGGTCTATATGGCCTGCATGATTACCCTGACGAAGTATAACAACAAGACATGCGGTCTGGGACCCATGGTAACTAGGTTGTGTTAAGTAGTACTATTCTTAGCACTTTAATCCCTGTAACTCCCCCTATCAGGGCGGTCTATATGGCCTGCATGATTACCCTGACAAAGTATAACAACAAAACTTGTGGTCTGGGACCCATTGTAACTAGGTTGTGTTAAGTAGTACTATTCTTAGCACTTTAATACCTGTTACTCCCCCTATCGGGGGAGGTCTATATGGCCTGCATGATTACCCTGACGAAGTATAACAACAAGACATGCGGTCTGGGACCCATGGTAACTAGGTTGTGTTAAGTAGTACTATTCTTAGCACTTTAATCCCTGTAACTCCCCCTATCGGGGGCGGTCTATATGGCCTGCATGATTACCCTGACAAAGTATAACAACAAAACATGTGGTCTGGGACCCATTGTAACTAGGTTGTGTTAAGTAGTACTATTCTTAGCACTTTAATACCTGTTACTCCCCCTATCGGGGGAGGTCTATATGGCCTGCATGATTACCCTGACAAAGTATAACAACAAAACATGCGGTCTGGGACCCATGGTAACTAGGTTGTGTTAAGTAGTACTGTTCTTAGCACTTTAATCCCTGTAACTCCCCCTATCGGGGGAGGTCTATATGGCCTGCATGATTACCCTGACAAAGTATAACAACAAGACATGCTGTCTGTGACCCATGGTAACTAGGTTGTGTTAAGTAGTACTGTTCTTAGCACTTTAATACCTGTTACTCCCCCTATCTGGGTAGGTCTATATGGCCTGCATGATTCCCCTGACAAAGTATAACAACAAGACACGCGGTCTGGGACCCATGGTAACTAGGTTGTGTTAAGTAGTACTGTTCTTAGCAGTTTAATACCTGTTACTCCCCATATCGGAGGAGGTCTATATGGCCTGCATGATTACCCTGACAAAGTATAACAACAAGACATGCGGTCTGTGACCCATGGTAACTAGGTTGTGTTAAGTAGTACTGTTCTTAGCACTTTAATACCTGTTACTCCCCCTATCTGATTAGGTCTATATGGCCTGCATGATTACCCTGACAAAGTATAACAACAATACATGCGGTCTGGGACCCATGGTAACTAGGTTGTGTTAAGTAGTACTGTTCTTAGCAGTTTAATACCTGTTACTCCCCATATCGGGGGAGGTCTATATGGCCTGCATAATTACCCTGACAAAGTATAACAACAAAACATCCGGTCTGGGACCCATGGTAACTAGGTTGTGTTAAGTAGTACTATTCTTAGAACTTTAATCCCTGTAACTCCCCCTATCGGGGGAGGTCTATATGGCCTGCATGATTACCCTGACAAAGTATAACAACAAAACATGTGGTCTGGGACCCATGGTAACTAGGTTGTGTTAAGTAGTACTATTCTTAGCACTTTAATACCTGTTACTCCCCCTATCTGGGAGGTCTATATGGCCTGCATGATTACCCTAACAAAGTATAACAACAAAACATGTTGTCTGGGACCCATGGTAACTAGGTTGTGTTAAGTAGTACTGTTCTTAGCACTTTAATCCCTGTAACTCCCCCTATCGGGGGAGGTCTATATGGCCTGCCTGATTACCCTGACAAAGTATAACAACAAGACATGCGGTCTGGGACCCATGGTAACTAGGTTGTGTTAAGTAGTACTGTTCTTAGCAGTTTAATACCTGTTACTCCCCATATCGGGGGAGGTCTATATGGCCTGCATGATTAACCTGACAAAGTATAACAACAAGACATGCGGTCTGGGATCCATGGTAACTAGGTTGTGTTAAGTAGTACTATTCTTAGCACTTTAATCCCTGTAACTCCCCCTATTGGGGGCGGTCTATATGGCCTGCATGATTACCCTGACAAAGTATAACAACAAAACATGTGCTCTGGGACCCATGGTAACTAGGTTGTGTTAAGTAGTACTATTCTTAGCACTTTAATACCTGTTACTCCCCCTATCGGGGGGGGGTTTCTATATGGTCTGCATGATTACCCTGACAAAGTATAACAACAAAACATGCGGTCTGGGACCCATGGTAACTAGGTTGTGTTAAGTAGTACTGTTCTTAGCACTTTAATACCTGTTACTCCCCCTATCTGGGTAGGTCTATATGGCCTGCATGATTACCCTGACAAAGTATAACAACAAGACACGCGGTCTGGGACCCATGGTAACTAGGTTGTGTTAAGTAGTACTGTTCTTAGCAGTTTAATACCTGTTACTCCCCCTATCTGGGGTGGTCTTTATGGCCTGCATGATTACCCTGACAAAGTATAACAACAAGACATGCGGTCTGGGACCCATGGTAACTAGGTTGTGTTAAGTAGTACTGTTCTTAGCAGTTTAATACCTGTTACTCCCCCTATCGGGGGAGGTCTATATGGCCTGCATGATTACCCTGAGAAAGTATAACAACAAGACATGCGGTCTGGGACCCATGGTAACTAGGTTGTGTTAAGTAGTACTGTTCTTAGCAGTTTAATACCTGTTACTCCCCATATCGGGGGAGGTCTATATGGCCTGCATAATTACCCTGACAAAGTATAACAACAAAACATCCGGTCTGGGACCCATGGTAACTAGGTTGTGTTAAGTAGTACTATTCTTAGCACTTTAATCCCTGTAACTCCCCCTATCGGGGGAGGTCTATATGGCCTGCATGATTACCCTGACAAAGTATAACAACAAAACATGTGGTCTGGGACCCATGGTAACTAGGTTGTGTTAAGTAGTACTATTCTTAGCACTTTAATACCTGTTACTCCCCCTATCTGGGAGGTCTATATGGCCTGCATGATTACCCTAACAAAGTATAACAACAAAACATGTTGTCTGGGACCCATGGTAACTAGGTTGTGTTAAGTAGTACTGTTCTTAGCACTTTAATCCCTGTAACTCCCCCTATCGGGGGAGGTCTATATGGCCTGCCTGATTACCCTGAGAAAGTATAACAACAAGACATGCGGTCTGGGACCCATGCTAACTAGGTTGTGTTAAGTAGTACTGTTCTTAGCAGTTTAATACCTGTTACTCCCCATATCGGGGGAGGTCTATATGGCCTGCATGATTAACCTGACAAAGTATAACAAGACATGCGGTCTGGGACCCATGGTAACTAGGTTGTGTTAAGTAGTACTATTCTTAGCACTTTAATCCCTGTAACTCCCCCTATCGGGGGCGGTCTATATGGCCTGCCCGATTACCCTGACAAAGTATAACAACAAGACATGCGGTCTGTGACCCATGGTAACTAGATTGTGTTAAGTAGTACTGTTCTTAGCAGTTTAATACCTGTTACTCCCCATATCGGGGGAGGTCTATATGGCCTGCATGATTAACCTGACAAAGTATAACTACAAGACATGCGGTCTGGGACCTATGGTAACTAGGTTGTGTTAAGTAGTACTATTCTTAGCACTTTAATCCCTGTAACTCCCCCTATCGGGGGCGGTCTATATGGCCTGCATGATTACCCTGACAAAGTATAACAACAAAACATGTGCTCTGGGACCCATGGTAACTAGGTTGTGTTAAGTAGTACTATTCTTAGCACTTTAATACCTGTTACTCCCCCTATCGGGGGGGGGGGGGGGTTCTATATGGTCTGCATGATTACCCTGACAAAGTATAACAACAAAACATGCGGTCTGGGACCCATGGTAACTAGGTTGTGTTAAGTAGTACTATTCTTAGAACTTTAATCTCTGTAACTCCCCATATCGGGGGCGGTCTATATGGCCTGCATGATTACCCTGACAAAGTATAACAACAAAACATGTGCTCTGGGACCCATGGTAACTAGGTTGTGTTAAGTAGTACTATTCTTAGCACTTTAATACCTGTTACTCCCCCTATCGGGGGGGGGGGGTGGTTCTATATGGTCTGCATGATTACCCTGACAAAGTATAACAACAAAACATGCGGTCTGGGACCCATGGTAACTAGGTTGTGTTAAGTAGTACTGTTCTTAGCACTTTAATACCTGTTACTCCCCCTATCTGGGTAGGTCTATATGGCCTGCATGATTACCCTGACAAAGTATAACAACAAGACACGCGGTCTGGGACCCATGGTAACTAGGTTGTGTTAAGTAGTACTGTTCTTAGCAGTTTAATACCTGTTACTCCCCATATCAGAGGAGGTCTATATGGCCTGCATGATTACCCTGACAAAGTATAACAACAAGACATGCGGTCTGTGACCCATGGTAACTAGGTTGTGTTAAGTAGTACTGTTCTTAGCACTTTAATACCTGTTACTCCCCCTATCTGATTAGGTCTATATGGCCTGCATGATTATCCTGACAAAGTATAACAACAAGACATGCGGTCTGGGACCCATGGTAACTAGGTTGTGTTAAGTAGTACTGTTCTTAGCAGTTTAATACCTGTTACTCCCCATATCGGGGGAGGTCTATATGGCCTGCATGATTACCCTGACAAAGTATAACAATAAGACATGCGGTCTGTGACCCATGGTAACTAGGTTGTGTTAAGTAGTACTGTTCTTAGCACTTTAATACCTGTTACGCCCCCTATCTGGGGAGGTCTATATGGCCTGCCTGATTACCCTGACAAAATATAACAATAAGACATGCAGTCTGGGAGCCATGGTAAGGTTGTGTTAAGTAGTACTATTCTTAGCACTTTAATCCCTTTTACTCCCCCTATCGGGGGAGGTCTATATGGCCTGCCTGATTACCCTGACAAAATATTACAATAAGACATGCGGTTTGGGAGCCATGGTAACTAGGTTGTGTTAACTAGTACTTTTCTAAGCACTTTAATACGTGTTACTCCACCTATCAGGGGAGGTCTATATGGCCTGCCTGATTACCCTGGCAAAATATAACAATAAGACATGCGGTCTGGGAGCCATGGTAACTAGGTTGTGTTAAGTAGTACTATTCTTAGCACTTTAATCCCTGTTACTCCCCCTATCGGGCGAGGTCTATATGACCTGCATGATTACCCTGACAAAATATAACAACAAGACATGTGGTCTGGGACCCATGGTAACTAGGTTGTGTTAAGTAGTACTATTCTTAGCACTTTAATCCCTTTTACTCCCCCTATCGGGGGAGGTCTATATGGCCTGCCTGATTACCCTGACAAAGTATAACAACAAGACATGTGGTCTGTGACCCATGGTAACTAGGTTGTGTTAAGTAGTACTGTTCTTAGCAGTTTAATACCTGTTACTCCCCCTATCTGGGGTGGTCTTTATGGCCTGCATGATTACCCTGACAAAGTATAACAACAAGACATGCGGTCTGGGACCCATGGTAACTAGGTTGTGTTAAGTAGTACTGTTCTTAGCAGTTTAATACCTGTTACTCCCCCTATCGGGGGAGGTCTATATGGCCTGCATGATTACCCTGAGAAAGTATAACAACAAGACATGCGGTCTGGGACCCATGGTAACTAGGTTGTGTTAAGTAGTACTGTTCTTAGCAGTTTAATACCTGTTACTCCCCATATCGGGGGAGGTCTTTATGGCCTGCATGATTAACCTGACAAAGTATAACAACAAGACATGCGGTCTGGGACCTATGGTAACTAGGTTGTGTTAAGTAGAACTATTCTTAGCACTTTAATCCCTGTAACTCCCCCTATCGGGGCGGTCTATATGGCCTGCATGATTACCCTGACAAAGTATAACAACAAAACATGTGGTCTGGGACCCATGGTAACTAGGTTGTGTTAAGTAGTACTATTCTTAGCACTTTAATACCTATTACTCCCCCTATCGGGGGGGGGGGGGGTCTATATGGCCTGCATGATTACCCTGACAAAGTATAACAACAAAACATGCAGTCTGGGACCCATGGTAACTAGGTTGTGTTAAGTAGTACTGTTCTTAGCACTTTAATACCTGTTACTGCCCCTATCTGGGTAGGTCTATATGGCCTGCATGATTAACCTGACAAAGTATAACAACAAGACACGCGGTCTGGGACCCATGGTAACTAGGTTTTGTTAAGTAGTACTGTTCTTAGCAGTTTAATACCTGTTACTCCCCATATCGGGGGAGGTCTATATGGCCTGCCTGATTACCCTGACAAAGTATAACAACAAGACATGCGGTCTGTGATTCATGGCAACTAGGTTGTGTTAAGTAGTACTGTTCTTAGCAGTTTAATACCTGTTACTCCCCATATCGGGGGAGGTCTATATGGCCTGCATAATTACCCTGACAAAGTATAACAACAAAACATCCGGTCTGGGACCCATGGTAACTAGGTTGTGTTAAGTAGTACTATTCTTAGCACTTTAATCCCTGTAACTCCCCCTATCGGGGGAGGTCTATATGGCCTGCATGATTACCCTGACAAAGTATAACAACAAAACATGTGGTCTGTGACCCATGGTAACTAGGTTGTGTTAAGTAGTACTATTCTTAGCACTTTAATACCTGTTACTCCCCCTATCTGGGGAGGTCTATATGGCCTGCATGATTACCCTGACAAAGTATCACAACAAGACATGCGGTCTGGGACCCATGGTAACTAGGTTGTGTTAAGTAGTACTGTTCTTAGCAGTTTAATACCTGTTACTCCCCATATCGGGGGAGGTCTATATGGCCTGCATGATTACCCTGACAAAGTATAACAACTAGACATGCGGTCTGGGACCCATGGTAATTTGGTTGTGTTTAGTTGTACTATTCTTAGCACTTTAATCCCTTTTACTCCCCCTATCGAGGGAGGTCTATATGGCCTGCATGATTACCCTGACAAAATATAACAACAAGACATGCAGTCTGGTACCCATGGTAACTAGGTTGTGTTAAGTAATAGTATTCTTGGCACTTTAATACAAGTTACTCCACCAATCAGGGGAGGTCTATATGGCCTGCCCGATTACCCTGACAAAATATAACAACAAGACATGCGGTCTGGGACCTATGGTAACTAGGTTTTGTTAAGTAGTACTATTCTTAGCACTTTAATCCCTTTTACTCCCCCTATCGGGGAGGTCTATATGGCCTGCCTGATTACCCTGACAAAATATAACATTAAGACATGCAGTCTTGGAGCCATGGTAAGGTTGTGTTAAGTAGTACTATTCTTAGCACTTTAATCCCTTTTACTCCCCCTATCGGGGGAGGTCTATATGGCCTGCCTGTTAGCCTGACAAAATATAACAATAAGACATGCGGTCTGGGAGCCATGGTAACTAGGCTGTGTTAAGTAGTACTATTCTTAGCACTTTAATACGTGTTACTCCACCTATCGGGGGAGGTCTATATTCCCTGCCTGATTACCCTGACAAAATATAACAATAAGACATGCGGTCTGGGAGCCATGGTAACTAGGTTGTGTTAAGTAGTACTATTCTTAGCACTTTAATCCCTGTTACTCCCCCTATAGGGGGAGGTCTATATGGCCTGCCTGATTACCCTGACAAAATATAACAATAAGACATGCAGGCTGGGAGCCATGGAAAGGTTGTGTTAAGTAGTACTATTCTTAGCACTTTAATCCCTTTTACTCCCCCTATCGGGGGAGGTCTATATGGCCTGCCTGATTACCCTGACAAAATATAACAATAAGACATGCGGTCTGGGAGCCATGGTAACTAGGTTGTGTTAAGTAGTACTATTCTTAGCACTTTAATCCCTGTTACTCCCCCTATCGGGCGAGGTCTATATGACCTGCATGATTACCCTGACAAAATATAACAACAAGACATGTGGTCTGGGACCCATGGTAACTAGGTTGTGTTAAGTAGTACTATTCTTAGCACTTTAATCCCTTTTACTCCCCCTATCGGGGGAGGTCTAGATGGCCTGCCTGATTACCCTGACAAAATATAACAATAAGACATGCGGTCTGGGAGCCATGGTAACTAGGTTGTGTTAAGTAGTACTATTGTTAGCACTTTAATACGTGTTACTCCACCTATCAGGGGAGGTCTATATGGCCTGCCCGATTACCCTGGCAAAATATAACAACAAGACATGCGGTCTGGGAGCCATGGTAACTAGGTTGTGTTAAGTAGTACTATTCTTAGCACTTGAATCCCTTTTACTCCCCCTATCGGGGGAGGTCTATATGGCCTGCCTGATTACCCTGACAAAATATAACAATAAGACATGCGGTCTGGGAGCCATGGTAACTAGTTTGTGTTAAGTAGTACTATTCTTGGCACTTTAATCCCTGTTACTCCCCCTATCGGGGGAGGTCTATATGGCCTGCATGATTACCCTGACAAAATATAACAAGACATGCGGCCTGGGACCCATGGTAAGGTTGTGTTAAGTAGTACTATTCTTAGCACTTTAATCCCTGTTACTCCCCCTATCGGGCGAGGTCTATATGACCTGCATGATTACCCTGACAAAATATAACAACAAGACATGTGGTCTGGGACCCATGGTAACTAGGTTGTGTTAAGTAGTACTATTCTTAGCACTTTAATCCCTTTTACTCCCCCTATCGGGGGAGGTCTATATGGCCTGCCTGATTACCCTGACAAAGTATAACAACAAGACATGTGGTCTGTGACCCATGGTAACTAGGTTGTGTTAAGTAGTACTGTTCTTAGCAGTTTAATACCTGTTACTCCCCCTATCTGGGGTGGTCTTTATGGCCTGCATGATTACCCTGACAAAGTATAACAACAAGACATGCGGTCTGGGACCCATGGTAACTAGGTTGTGTTAAGTAGTACTGTTCTTAGCAGTTTAATACCTGTTACTCCCCCTATCGGGGGAGGTCTATATGGCCTGCATGATTACCCTGAGAAAGTATAACAACAAGACATGCGGTCTGGGACCCATGGTAACTAGGTTGTGTTAAGTAGTACTGTTCTTAGCAGTTTAATACCTGTTACTCCCCATATCGGGGGAGGTCTTTATGGCCTGCATGATTAACCTGACAAAGTATAACAACAAGACATGCGGTCTGGGACCTATGGTAACTAGGTTGTGTTAAGTAGAACTATTCTTAGCACTTTAATCCCTGTAACTCCCCCTATCGGGGCGGTCTATATGGCCTGCATGATTACCCTGACAAAGTATAACAACAAAACATGTGGTCTGGGACCCATGGTAACTAGGTTGTGTTAAGTAGTACTATTCTTAGCACTTTAATACCTATTACTCCCCCTATCGGGGGGGGGGGGTCTATATGGCCTGCATGATTACCCTGACAAAGTATAACAACAAAACATGCAGTCTGGGACCCATGGTAACTAGGTTGTGTTAAGTAGTACTGTTCTTAGCACTTTAATACCTGTTACTGCCCCTATCTGGGTAGGTCTATATGGCCTGCATGATTAACCTGACAAAGTATAACAACAAGACACGCGGTCTGGGACCCATGGTAACTAGGTTTTGTTAAGTAGTACTGTTCTTAGCAGTTTAATACCTGTTACTCCCCATATCGGGGGAGGTCTATATGGCCTGCCTGATTACCCTGACAAAGTATAACAACAAGACATGCGGTCTGTGATTCATGGCAACTAGGTTGTGTTAAGTAGTACTGTTCTTAGCAGTTTAATACCTGTTACTCCCCATATCGGGGGAGGTCTATATGGCCTGCATAATTACCCTGACAAAGTATAACAACAAAACATCCGGTCTGGGACCCATGGTAACTAGGTTGTGTTAAGTAGTACTATTCTTAGCACTTTAATCCCTGTAACTCCCCCTATCGGGGGAGGTCTATATGGCCTGCATGATTACCCTGACAAAGTATAACAACAAAACATGTGGTCTGTGACCCATGGTAACTAGGTTGTGTTAAGTAGTACTATTCTTAGCACTTTAATACCTGTTACTCCCCCTATCTGGGGAGGTCTATATGGCCTGCATGATTACCCTGACAAAGTATCACAACAAGACATGCGGTCTGGGACCCATGGTAACTAGGTTGTGTTAAGTAGTACTGTTCTTAGCAGTTTAATACCTGTTACTCCCCATATCGGGGGAGGTCTATATGGCCTGCATGATTACCCTGACAAAGTATAACAACTAGACATGCGGTCTGGGACCCATGGTAATTTGGTTGTGTTTAGTTGTACTATTCTTAGCACTTTAATCCCTTTTACTCCCCCTATCGAGGGAGGTCTATATGGCCTGCATGATTACCCTGACAAAATATAACAACAAGACATGCAGTCTGGTACCCATGGTAACTAGGTTGTGTTAAGTAATAGTATTCTTGGCACTTTAATACAAGTTACTCCACCAATCAGGGGAGGTCTATATGGCCTGCCCGATTACCCTGACAAAATATAACAACAAGACATGCGGTCTGGGACCTATGGTAACTAGGTTTTGTTAAGTAGTACTATTCTTAGCACTTTAATCCCTTTTACTCCCCCTATCGGGGAGGTCTATATGGCCTGCCTGATTACCCTGACAAAATATAACATTAAGACATGCAGTCTTGGAGCCATGGTAAGGTTGTGTTAAGTAGTACTATTCTTAGCACTTTAATCCCTTTTACTCCCCCTATCGGGGGAGGTCTATATGGCCTGCCTGTTAGCCTGACAAAATATAACAATAAGACATGCGGTCTGGGAGCCATGGTAACTAGGCTGTGTTAAGTAGTACTATTCTTAGCACTTTAATACGTGTTACTCCACCTATCGGGGGAGGTCTATATTCCCTGCCTGATTACCCTGACAAAATATAACAATAAGACATGCAGTCTGGGAGCCATGGTACGGTTGTGTTAAGTAGTACTATTCTTAGCACTGTAATCCCTTTTACTCCCCCTATTGGGGGAGGTCTATATGGCTTGCCTGATTACCCTGACAAAATATAACAATAAGAAATGCGGTCTGGGAGCCATGGTAACTAGGTTGTGTTAAGTAGTACTATTCTTAGCACTTTAATCCCTGTTACTCCCCCTATAGGGGGAGGTCTATATGGCCTGCCTGATTACCCTGACAAAATATAACAATAAGACATGCAGGCTGGGAGCCATGGAAAGGTTGTGTTAAGTAGTACTATTCTTAGCACTTTAATCCCTTTTACTCCCCCTATCGGGGGAGGTCTATATGGCCTGCCTGATTACCCTGACAAAATATAACAATAAGACATGCGGTCTGGGAGCCATGGTAACTAGGTTGTGTTAAGTAGTACTATTCTTAGCACTTTAATCCCTGTTACTCCCCCTATCGGGCGAGGTCTATATGACCTGCATGATTACCCTGACAAAATATAACAACAAGACATGTGGTCTGGGACCCATGGTAACTAGGTTGTGTTAAGTAGTACTATTCTTAGCACTTTAATCCCTTTTACTCCCCCTATCGGGGGAGGTCTAGATGGCCTGCCTGATTACCCTGACAAAATATAACAATAAGACATGCGGTCTGGGAGCCATGGTAACTAGGTTGTGTTAAGTAGTACTATTGTTAGCACTTTAATACGTGTTACTCCACCTATCAGGGGAGGTCTATATGGCCTGCCCGATTACCCTGGCAAAATATAACAACAAGACATGCGGTCTGGGAGCCATGGTAACTAGGTTGTGTTAAGTAGTACTATTCTTAGCACTTGAATCCCTTTTACTCCCCCTATCGGGGGAGGTCTATATGGCCTGCCTGATTACCCTGACAAAATATAACAATAAGACATGCGGTCTGGGAGCCATGGTAACTAGTTTGTGTTAAGTAGTACTATTCTTGGCACTTTAATCCCTGTTACTCCCCCTATCGGGGGAGGTCTATATGGCCTGCATGATTACCCTGACAAAATATAACAAGACATGCGGCCTGGGACCCATGGTAAGGTTGTGTTAAGTAGTACTATTCTTAGCACTTTAATCCCTGTAACTCCCCCTATCGGGGGAGGTCTATATGGCCTGCCTGATTACCCTGACAAAGTATAACAATAAGACATGTGGCTGGGACCCATGGTAAGGTTGTGTTAAGTAGCACTATTCTTAGCACTTTAATCCCTTTTTCTCCCCCTATCGGGGGAGGTCTATATGGCCTGCCTGATTACCCTGACAAAGTATAACAATAAGACATGCGGTCTAGGACCCATGGTAAGGTTACTTCCTTTTGCACAATAGAGTACAGGTATGGCATCGATTTTAGGAACCCGGAGATAATTTTTAGGAACCGGGAGATGGAAAAAGATGCTTGGACACCCAGTACAGGTCGTTCTCCTTCAGCCTTTTTATACGAGGGTCCAGGACCCTCAACACAAACAACAGCATGAAACACCACATATGCCATCCTTTTGCAAAATCGAGTACAGGTATGGCATCGATTTTAGAAACCCGGAGATCATTTTTAGGAACCGGGAGATGGAAAAAGATGCTTGGACACCCAGTACAGTTCGTTCTCCTTCAGCCTTTTTATACGAGGGTCCACCACCATCAACAGGCACAACAGCATGAAATACCACATATGCCATCCTTTTGCACAATAGAGTACAGGTATGGCATCGATTTTAGAAACCCAGAGATAATTTTTAGGAACCGGGAGATGGAAAAAGATGCTTCGACACCCAGTATAGGTCGTTCTCCTTCAGCCTTTTTATACGAGGGTCGAGGACCCTCAACAGAAACAACAGCATGAAACACCACATATGCCATCCTTTTGCACAATCGAGTACAGTTATGGCATCGATTTTAGAAACCCGGAGATAATTTTTAGGAACCGGGAGATGGAAAAAGATGCTTGGACACCCAGTATAGGTCGTTCTCCTTCAGCCTTTTTATACGAGGGTCCACCACCATCAACAGGCACAACAGCATAAAATACCACATATGCCATCCTTTTGAACAATAGAGTACAGGTATGGCATCGATTTTCGAAACCCAGAGATAATTTTTAGGAACCGGGAGATGGAAAAAGATGCTTGGACACCCAGTACAGGTCGTTCTCCTTCAGCCTTTTTATACGAGGGTCCCGGACCCTCAACAGAAACAACAGCATGAAACACCAAACATGCCATCCTTTTGAACAATCCAGTACAGGTAAGGCATCGATTTTAGGAACCCGGAGATCATTTTTAGTAACCGGGAGATGGAAAAAGATGCTTGGACACCCAGTACAGTTCGTTCTCCTTCAGCCTTTTTATACGAGGGTCCCGGACCCTCAACAGAAACAACAGCATGAAACACCACATATGCCATCCATTTGAACAATCCAGTACAGGTATAGCATCGATTTTAGGAACCCGGAGATAAGTTTTAGGAACCGGGAGATGGAAAAAGATGCTTGGACACCCAGTACAGGTCTTTCTCCTTCAGCCTTTTTATACGAGGGTCCAGGACCCTCAACAGAAACAACAGCATGAACACCACAAATGCCATCCTTTTGAACAATCCAGTACAGGTATGGCATTGATTTTAGGAACCCGGAGATAATTTTTAGGAACCGGGAGATGGAAAAAGATGCTTGGACACCCAGTACAGTTCATTCTCCTTCAGCCTTTTTATACGAGGGTCCCGGACCCTCAACAGAAACAACAGCATGAAACACAACATATGCCATCCTTTTGCACAATAGAGTAAAGGTATGGCATCGGTTTTAGGAACCCGGAGATAATTTTTAGGAACCTGGAAATGGAAAAAG
The DNA here is from genome assembly GCF_027579735.1 of Bombina bombina. Lineage (NCBI taxonomy): Eukaryota > Metazoa > Chordata > Amphibia > Anura > Bombinatoridae > Bombina > Bombina bombina. The sequence goes on along the minus strand of NC_069503.1, from coordinate 202,717,833 downwards.
ATGCTTGGACACCCAGTACAGGTCTTTCTCCTTCAGCCTTTTTATACGAGGGTCCAGGACCCTCAACAGAAAAAACAGCATGAAACACCACATATGCCATCCTTTTGAACAATCCAGTACAGGTATGGCATCAATTTTAGGAACCCAGAGATAATTTTTAGGAACCGGGAGATGGAAAAAGATGCTTGGACACCCAGTACAGTTCGTTCTCATTCAGCCTTTTTATACGAGGGTCCCGGACCCTCAACAGAAACAACAGCATGAAACACCACATATGCCATCCTTTTGAACAATCCAGTACAGGTAGGGCATCGATTTTAGGAACCCGGAGATAATTTTTAGGAACCGGGAGATGGAAAAAGATGCTTGGACACCCAGTACAGTTCGTTCTCCTTCAGCCTTTTTATACGAGGGTCCCGGACCCTCAACAGAAACAACAGCATGAAACACCACATATGCCATCCTTTTGAACAACCCAGTACAGATATGGCATCGATTTTAGGAACCCGGAGATAATTTTTAGGAACCGGGAGATGGAAAAAGATGCTTGGACACCCAGTACAGGTCGTTCTCCTTCAGCCTTTTTATACGAGGGTCCCTGGCCCTCAACAGAAACAACAGCATGAAACACCACATATGCCATCCTTTTGAACAATCCAGTACAGGTATGGCATCGATTTTAGGAACCCGGAGATAATTTTTAGGAACCGGGAGATGGAAAAAGATGCTTGGACACCCAGTACAGGTCTTTCTCCTTCAGCCTTTTTATACGAGGGTCCAGGACCCTCAACAGAAACAACAGCATTAAACACCACATATGCCATCCTTTTGAACAATCCACTACAGGTATGGCATCGATTTTAGGAACCCAGAGATAATTTTTAGGAACCGGGAGATGGAAAAAGATGCTTGGACACCTAGTACAGTTTGTTCTCCTTCAGCCTTTTTATACGAGGGTCCCTGACCCTCAACAGAAACAACAGCATGAAACACCACATATGCCATCCATTTGCACAATAGAGTACAGGTATGGCATCGTTTTTAGGAACCCGGAGATAATTTTTAGGAACCGGGAGATGGAAAAAGATGCTTGGACACCCAGTACAGGTCTTTCTCCTTCAGCCTTTTTATAAGAGGGTCCAGGACCCTCAACAGAAACAACAGCATGAAACACCACATATGCCATCCTTTTGAACAATCCAGTACAGGTATGGCATCGATTTTAGGAACCCGAAGATAATTTTTAGGAACCGGGAGATGGAAAAAGATGCTTGGACACCCAGTATAGGTCGTTCTCCTTCAGCCTTTTTATACGAGGGTCCACCACCATCAACAGGCACAACAGCATAAAATACCACATATGCCATCCTTTTGCACAATAGAGTACAGGTATGGCATCGATTTTCGAAACCCGGAGATAATTTTTAGGAACCGGGAGATGGAAAAAGATGCTTGGACACCCAGTACAGGTCGTTCTCCTTCAGCCTTTTTATACGAGGGTCCCGGACCCTCAACAGAAACAACAGCATGAAACACCACATATGCCATCCTTTTGAACAATCCAGTACAGGTATGGCATCGATTTTAGGAACCCGGAGATAATTTTTAGGAACCGGGAGATGGATAAAGATGCTTGGACACCCAGTACAGTTCGTTCTCCTTCAGCCTTTTTATACGAGGGTCCCGGACCCTCAACAGAAACAACAGCATGAAACACCACATATGCCATCCTTTTGAACAATCCAGTACAGGTATGGCATCGATTTTAGGAACCCGGAGATAATTTTTAGGAACCGGGAGATGGAAAAAGATGATTGGACACCCAGTACAGGTCTTTCTCCTTCAGCCTTTTTATACGAGGGTCCAGGACCCTCAACAGAAACAACAGCATGAAACACCACATATGCCATCCTTTTGCACAATCGAGTACAGTTATGGCATCGATTTTAGAAACCCGGAGATAATTTTTAGGAACCGGGAGATGGAAAAAGATGCTTGGACACCCAGTATAGGTCGTTCTCCTTCAGCCTTTTTATACGAGGGTCCACCACCATCAACAGGCACAGCAGCATAAAATACCACATATGCCATCCTTTTGAACAATAGAGTACAGGTATGGCATCGATTTTCAAAACCCAGAGATAATTTTTAGGAACCGGGAGATGGAAAAAGATGCTTGGACACCCAGTACAGGTCGTTCTCCTTCAGCCTTTTTATACGAGGGTCCCGGACCCTCAACAGAAACAACAGCATGAAACACCAAACATGCCATCCTTTTGAACAATCCAGTACAGGTATGGCATCGATTTTAGGAACCCGGAGATCATTTTTAGGAACCGGGAGATGGAAAAAGATGCTTGGACACCCAGTACAGTTCGTTCTCCTTCAGCCTTTTTATACGAGGGTCCCGGACCCTCAACAGAAACAACAGCATGAAACACCACATATGCCATCCATTTGAACAATCCAGTACAGGTATAGCATCGATTTTAGGAACCCGGAGATAAGTTTTAGGAACCGGGAGATGGAAAAAGATGCTTGGACACCCAGTATAGGTCTTTCTCCTTCAGCCTTTTTATACGAGGGTCCAGGACCCTCAACAGAAACAACAGCATGAACACCACATATGCCATCCTTTTGAACAATCCAGTACAGGTATGGCATTGATTTTAGGAACCCGGAGATAATTTTTAGGAACCGGGATATGGAAAAAGATGCTTGGACACCCAGTACAGTTCGTTCTCCTTCAGCCTTTTTATACGAGGGTCCCGGACCCTCAACAGAAACAACAGCATGAAACACAACATATGCCATCCTTTTGCACAATAGAGTACAGGTATGGCATCGGTTTTAGGAACCCGGAGATAATTTTTAGGAACCTGGAAATGGAAAAAGATGCTTGGACACCCAGTACAGGTCTTTCTCCTTCAGCCTTTTTATACGAGGGTCCAGGACCCTCAACAGAAAAAACAGCATGAAACACCACATATGCCATCCTTTTGAACAATCCAGTACAGGTATGGCATCAATTTTAGGAACCCAGAGATAATTTTTAGGAACCGGGAGATGGAAAAAGATGCTTGGACACCCAGTACAGTTCGTTCTCATTCAGCCTTTTTATACGAGGGTCCCGGACCCTCAACAGAAACAACAGCATGAAACACCACATATGCCATCCTTTTGAACAATCCAGTACAGGTAGGGCATCGATTTTAGGAACCCGGAGATAATTTTTAGGAACCGGGAGATGGAAAAAGATGCTTGGACACCCAGTACAGTTCGTTCTCCTTCAGCCTTTTTATACGAGGGTCCCGGACCCTCAACAGAAACAACAGCATGAAACACCACATATGCCATCCTTTTGAACAACCCAGTACAGGTATGGCATCGATTTTAGGAACCCGGAGATAATTTTTAGGAACCGGGAGATGGAAAAAGATGCTTGGACACCCAGTACAGGTCGTTCTCCTTCAGCCTTTTTATACGAGGGTCCCTGGCCCTCAACAGAAACAACAGCATGAAACACCACATATGCCATCCTTTTGAACAATCCAGTACAGGTATGGCATCGATTTTAGGAACCCGGAGATAATTTTTAGGAACCGGGAGATGGAAAAAGATGCTTGGACACCCAGTACAGGTCGTTCTCCTTCAGCCTTTTTATACGAGGGTCCAGGACCCTCAACAGAAACAACAGCATGAAACACCACATATGCCATCCTTTTGAACAATCCACTACAGGTATGGCATCGATTTTAGGAACCCGGAGATAATTTTTAGGAACCGGGAGATGGAAAAAAATGCTTGGACACCTAGTACAGTTTGTTCTCCTTCAGCCTTTTTATACGAGGGTCCCTGACCCTCAACAGAAACAACAGCATGAAACACCACATATGCCATCCATTTGCACAATAGAGTACAGGTATGGCATCGTTTTTAGGAACCCGGAGATAATTTTTAGGAACCGGGAGATGGAAAAAGATGCTTGGACACCCAGTACAGGTCTTTCTCCTTCAGCCTTTTTATAAGAGGGTCCAGGACCCTCAACAGAAACAACAGCATGAAACACCACATATGCCATCCTTTTGAACAATCCAGTACAGGTATGGCATCGATTTTAGGAACCCGAAGATAATTTTTAGGAACCGGGACATGGAAAAAGATGCTTGGACACCCAGTATAGGTCGTTCTCCTTCAGCCTTTTTATACGAGGGTCCACCACCATCAACAGGCACAACAGCATAAAATACCACATATGCCATCCTTTTGCACAATAGAGTACAGGTATGGCATCAATTTTCGAAACCCGGAGATAATTTTTAGGAACCGGGAGATGGAAAAAGATGCTTGGACACCCAGTACAGGTCGTTCTCCTTCAGCCTTTTTATACGAGGGTCCCGGACCCTCAACAGAAACAACAGCATGAAACACCACATATGCCATCCTTTTGAACAATCCAGTACAGGTATGGCATCAATTTTAGGAACCCAGAGATAATTTTTAGGAACCGGGAGATGGAAAAAGATGCTTGGACACCCAGTACAGTTCGTTCTCATTCAGCCTTTTTATACGAGGGTCCCGGACCCTCAACAGAAACAACAGCATGAAACACCACATATGCCATCCTTTTGAACAATCCAGTACAGGTAGGGCATCGATTTTAGGAACCCGGAGATAATTTTTAGGATCCGGGAGATGGATAAAGATGCTTGGACACCCAGTACAGTTCGTTCTCCTTCAGCCTTTTTATACGAGGGTCCCGGACCCTCAACAGAAACAACAGCATGAAACACCACATATGCCATCCTTTTGAACAACCCAGTACAGGTATGGCATCGATTTTAGGAACCCGGAGATAATTTTTAGGAACCGGGAGATGGAAAAAGATGCTTGGACACCCAGTACAGGTCGTTCTCCTTCAGCCTTTTTATACGAGGGTCCCTGGCCCTCAACAGAAACAACAGCATGAAACACCACATATGCCATCCTTTTGAACAATCCAGTACAGGTATGGCATCGATTTTAGGAACCCGGAGATAATTTTTAGGAACCGGGAGATGGAAAAAGATGCTTGGACACCCAGTACAGGTCGTTCTCCTTCAGCCTTTTTATACGAGGGTCCCTGACCCTCAACAGAAACAACAGCATGAGACACCACATATGCCATCCATTTGCACAATAGAGTACAGGTATGGCATCGTTTTTAGGAACCCGGAGATAATTTTTAGGAACCGGGAGATGGAAAAAGATGCTTGGACACCCAGTACAGGTCTTTCTCCTTCAGCCTTTTTATAAGAGGGTCCAGGACCCTCAACAGAAACAACAGCATGAAACACCACATATGCCATCCTTTTGAACAATCCAGTACAGGTATGGCATCGATTTTAGGAACCCGAAGATAATTTTTAGGAACCGGGAGATGGAAAAAGATGCTTGGACACCCAGTATAGGTCGTTCTCCTTCAGCCTTTTTATACGAGGGTCCACCACCATCAACAGGCACAACAGCATAAAATACCACATATGCCATCCTTTTGCACAATAGAGTACAGGTATGGCATCAATTTTCGAAACCCGGAGATAATTTTTAGGAACCGGGAGATGGAAAAAGATGCTTGGACACCCAGTACAGGTCGTTCTCCTTCAGCCTTTTTATACGAGGGTCCCGGACCCTCAACAGAAACAACAGCATGAAACACCACATATGCCATCCTTTTGAACAATCCAGTACAGGTATGGCATCAATTTTAGGAACCCAGAGATAATTTTTAGGAACCGGGAGATGGAAAAAGATGCTTGGACACCCAGTACAGTTCGTTCTCATTCAGCCTTTTTATACGAGGGTCCCGGACCCTCAACAGAAACAACAGCATGAAACACCACATATGCCATCCTTTTGAACAATCCAGTACAGGTAGGGCATCGATTTTAGGAACCCGGAGATAATTTTTAGGAACCGGGAGATGGAAAAAGATGCTTGGACACCCAGTACAGTTCGTTCTCCTTCAGCCTTTTTATACGAGGGTCCCGGACCCTCAACAGAAACAACAGCATGAAACACCACATATGCCATCCTTTTGAACAACCCAGTACAGGTATGGCATCGATTTTAGGAACCCGGAGATAATTTTTAGGAACCGGGAGATGGAAAAAGATGCTTGGACACCCAGTACAGGTCTTTCTCCTTCAGCCTTTTTATACGAGGGTCCCTGGCCCTCAACAGAAACAACAGCATGAAACACCACATATGCCATCCTTTTGAACAATCCAGTACAGGTATGGCATCGATTTTAGGAACCCGGAGATAATTTTTAGGAACCGGGAGATGGAAAAAGATGCTTGGATACCCAGTACAGGTCGTTCTCCTTCAGCCTTTTTATACGAGGGTCCAGGACCCTCAACAGAAACAACAGCATGAAACACCACATATGCCATCCTTTTGAACAATCCACTACAGGTATGGCATCGATTTTAGGAACCCGGAGATAATTTTTAGGAACCGGGAGATGGAAAAAGATGCTTGGACACCTAGTACAGTTTGTTCTCCTTCAGCCTTTTTATACGAGGGTCCCTGACCCTCAACAGAAACAACAGCATGAAACACCACATATGCCATCCATTTGCACAATAGAGTACAGGTATGGCATCGTTTTTAGGAACCCGGAGATAATTTTTAGGAACCGGGAGATGGAAAAAGATGCTTGGACACCCAGTACAGGTCTTTCTCCTTCAGCCTTTTTATAAGAGGGTCCAGGACCCTCAACAGAAACAACAGCATGAAACACCACATATGCCATCCTTTTGAACAATCCAGTACAGGTATGGCATCGATTTTAGGAACCCGAAGATAAATTTTTGGGAACCGGGAGATGGAAAAAGATGCTTGGACACCCAGTATAGGTCGTTCTCCTTCAGCCTTTTTATACGAGGGTCCACCACCATCAACAGGCACAACAGCATAAAATACCACATATGCCATCCTTTTGCACAATAGAGTACAGGTATGGCATCAATTTTCGAAACCCGGAGATAATTTTTAGGAACCGGGAGATGGAAAAAGATGCTTGGACACCCAGTACAGGTCGTTCTCCTTCAGCCTTTTTATACGAGGGTCCCGGACCCTCAACAGAAACAACAGCATGAAACACCACATATGCCATCCTTTTGAACAATCCAGTACAGGTATGGCATCGATTTTAGGAACCCAGAGATAATTTTTAGGAACTGGGAGATGGAAAAAGATGCTTGGACACCCAGTACAGTTCGTTCTCCTTCAGCCTTTTTATACGAGGGTCCCGGACCCTCAACAGGAACAACAGCATGAAACACCACATATGCCATCCTTTTGAACAATCCAGTACAGGTATGGCATCGATTTTAGTAACCCGGAGATAATGTTTAGGAACCGGGAGATGGAAAAAGATGCTTGGACACCCAGTACAGGTCTTTCTCCTTCATACTTTTTATATGAGGGTCCAGGACCCTCAACAGAAACAACAGCATGAAACATCACATATGCCATCCTTTTGAACAATCCAGTACAGGTATGGCATCGATTTTAGGAACCCGGAGATAATTTTTAGGAACCGGGAGATGGATAAAGATGCTTGGACACCCAGTACAGTTCGTTCTCCTTCAGCCTTTTTATACGAGGGTCCCGGACCCTCAACAGAAACAACAGCATGAAACACCACATATGCCATCCTTTTGAACAATCCAGTACAGGTATGGCATCGATTTTAGGAACCCGGAGATAATTTTTAGGAACCGGGAGATGGAAAAAGATGCTTGGACACCCAGTACAGGTCTTTCTCCTTCAGCCTTTTTATACGAGGGTCCAGGACCCTCAACAGAAACAACAGCATGAAACACCACATATGCCATCCTTTTGAACAATCCAGTACAGGTATGGTATCGATTTTAGGAACCCGGAGATAATTTTTAGTAACCGGGAGATGGAAAAAGATGCTTGGACACCCAGTACAGTTTGTTCTCCTTCAGCCTTTTTATACGAGGGTCCAGGACCCTCAACAGAAACAACAGCATGAAACACAACATATGCCATCCTTTTGCACAATAGAGTAGAGGTATGGCATCGGTTTTAGGAACCCGGAGATAATTTTTAGGAACCGGGAGATGGAAAAAGATGCTTGGACACCAAGTACTGGTCTTTCTCCTTCAGCCTTTTTATACGAGGGTCCAGGACCCTCAACAGAAACAACAGCATGAAACACCACATATGCCATCCTATTGAACAATCCAGTACAGGTATGGCATAGATTTTAGGAACCCGGAGATAATTTTTAGGAAACGGGAGATAGAAAAAGATGCTTGGACACCCAGTAGAGTTTGTTCTCCTTCAGCCTTTTTATACGAGGGTCCCGGACCCTCAACAGAAACAACAGCATGAAACACCACATATGCCATCCTTTTGAACAATCCAGTACAGGTATGGCATCGATTTTAGGAACCCAGAGATACTTTTTAGGAACCGGGAGATGGAAAAAGATTCTTGGACACCCAGTACAGGTCGTTCTCCTTCAGCCTTTTTATACGAGGGTCCCGGACTGTCATAATTCTTACGGACCTTGTTCTTCAACTATCCTTTGGCCTCTAAATCCTTGCACCTTATATCAAGCCATTTTCTCCTTACCCTATAAATGATTACTGCACTCATCCACACCTGCTGGAATTCTTGTACCGCCTACTTTCTACTCCTGCTCACAAGCATCTCCCCAAGCTACACATTGATCTCAGCTCTGCAGCTCCCGGCTGTAACAGTTTCGGCTGTGAAGTCACACGCCACCGGAACCTCGCCCGACATCGGAAAGCTCAGCCGTGCAAAGCACAACCGCTTGCTCAAATCTACTTCAGCCTTTCCTCTCCTCCAACCTGCAATTGCAGTACTTACCGGTAAGTGCCTACTGCATACAGTCTTATAAAAAATTGCATAACAACCGCAAGCGGCTATGAATAAAAACGGAACTTTAACCTAAGAACCATTCTTGTCCTATTACTTACAGGAAAAGCTTGCCGCAATGTGAATAATGCTCATTAAATTTAGCTACATCATCTGCCATTTCTCATGTCACCGTAACCTATAATAGAAAGGGATTTACCCCTCAAATACCGGTCTAATTGTTACAGCGCTGTCTATTCTAAAAGTGTGAACAGCTTCATGTTACTTTTTGTCTTACCTTTTTCATGGTTAGCTGAACTTACTCTGTGCATAGATATAAAGTCTACCATCTCAGTTGTTAAGTCAGCATTGCCTAATATTATAAGGAAGGAGAATGTATATACACTGTAGCAACTAGAAAGTAAAACTCTTCTTGATATACAGTGTTCAACATTCCCCCATTCAAACATATAATAAATTCTGCAGTTGTGGTCCTATTCTTATGAAATTCATTCTTATTACAGGAATTTCTTGTGTAAGCCTGACATTAATTCCAAGCCCATACCATGGACCCAGCAGCTCTAATCTCCCATGTGGAAGCTCTTACTCAGACTGTTGACAACTTAGCAAAGGGAATGACAGCCCTGCAGACAGAAAATACTTCCCTAAAACAGTATATCAATGAAAAAATTGATACTCTTAAGATTACTTTAAGCACCCATGAACCACAACCTAACCCACCTCTACCCTTTACAGGGCAAAGAAACGAATTCAGGGAATTTAAGAATTCGTGTTATTTATATTTTCAGTTAAAACCTAAGACCTACCCTAATGACCATTTAAAAGTCCTTACCACTATATCTTACTTGCGTGGTGAACCACGTATTTGGGCCAATCTCTTCTTTGAGTCAGATGACCCCATACTGTATTCCCTTGACCAATTCTTTAAAGCCATGGCTCAGCTTTACGACGATCCCTTTAAACAGCTTTCAGCTGAGACAGCCATGCGATCTCTTCGACAAAATAAAAGACAGGTTGAGGAGTATATAACCGACTTTAAGAAGTGGTCCTCTGATACCCTCTGGAACGATTTGTCCTTGCGCAACCAGTTCCGCTTGGGCCTATCGGATGTTTTAAAGGACGAGTTAGCCAGACAACCTTTACCTGATACACTAGACCAGCTTATTGATCTATCTATCACTTTAGACCGACGCATTAGAGAGCGACGTACTGAAAGACGTTATTCTGACTCTACACAAAGATTTCCACAAGTCTATATGGCTTCCTCCTCCACTAATAAATCTGCACCCAAGACTTCTACAGTCCCTATGGAACTGGGTTTCATTCGAGGACCTTTAACTCCACAGGAGAAGCTTAGGCGCAAGGCAAAGGATTTGTGCATGTACTGTGGAGGTTTAGATCACACCATCAGGGAGTGCACTCAACTTCAACGCAAGACTGGTAAGCACAGGAAATTTGAGATTTGCTTTTCATCAAAACATGTACAAATTAACCATTGCTCCCTACCTGTTTTGTTACAGTGGGAACACCTCAGACTAGACTGTCAAGCAATACTTGATTCTGGTGCAAGCCACAACTACATTGATGAAGATTATGTACGGATAAATAAAATACCATTAGTTAAAAAGTTCAAACCAAGTCTCCTTCGTTTTGTTGATGGTAATGAGATCTCCTCTGGTCCAATACTATCCCTATACGGGTTAACACTCATCATACTGAATTTGTAACTTTTGATGTGATTCCATCACCTCTCTACCCTATAATCCTAGGTATTCAATGGTTCAAAAAACATGACCCCAGTATTTTATGGTCAACTTCTGAAGTTACTTTTAACTCCTCCTATTGTAAGGACAACTGTTTATATCACGAACAACTACTTGTTGTAGATCCTCTCATAATACCCGAGGAATATACAGCATTTTCTGATGTATTCAGCAAAAAGGATTCTGAAACATTGCCACCACACAGGGTGTATGACTGTCCCATAGACCTCTTACCAGGCGTGGACATACCATATGGCCATATCTTCCCCTTATCTGAACCCGAATTAGAACATTTAAAGACTTACCTAAAGGAAAATTTACAAAAAGGCTTTATACGACCCTCGACTTCTCCTGCAGGGGCTGGAATCTTCTTTGTTAAAAACAAAGACCAGTCTCTTAGGCCAATTATAGATTATAGGGAATTGAACAAACGTACCATAAAAAACAGATACCCCTTACCGTTAATACCCCAACTCATAGACAGGCTAAAAGATGCAAACTACTATACTAAACTAGATTTAAGGGGCGCTTACAATCTAGTACGCATAAAACCTGGACATGAATGGCTAACAGCTTTTTGCACCCGTTATGGGTTATATGAGTACACTGTAATGCCATTCGGCCTTTGTAACGCCCCTGCCACTTTCCAGTATTTTATTAATGATATTTTCAGGGACTTACTCGACCTTTTTGTTGTTATCTATTTGGATGACATTCTTATTTTCTCTTCCACTCTTGAGGAACACATAAAACATGTAAAAATTATTCTCACACGATTAAGAGATAATTCTCTCTATGTGAAATTAGAGAAATGTATCTTCCATTCAAAACACATTAAGGCCTAGATTTGGAGTTTGGCGGTAGATGGGCTGTTAACGCTACGCGGGCTTTTTTCTGGCCGCACCATAAAATTAACTCTGGTATTGAGAGTCCCAAAAAATGCTGCGTTAGGCTCCAAAAAAGGAGCGTAGAGCATTTTTACCGCAAATGCAACTCTCGATACCAGAGTTGCTTACGGACGCGGCCAGCCTCAAAAACGTGCTCGTGCACGATTCTCCCATAGGAAACAATGGGGCTGTTTGAGCTGAAAAAAAACCTAACACCTGCAAAAAAGCAGCGTTCAGCTCCTAACGCAGCCCCATTGTTTCCTATGGGGAAACACTTCCTACGTCTGCACCTAACACTCTAACATGTACCCCAAGTCTAAACACCCCTAACCTTACACTTATTAACCCCTAATCTGCCGCCCCCTGCATTATATTATTAACCCCTAATCTTCCGCTCCGTAAACCGCCGCAACTTACATTATCCCTATGTACCCCTAATCTGCTGCCCCTAACACCGCCGACCCCTATATTATATTTATTAACCCCTAACCTGCCCCCCACAACGTCGCCGCCAGCTACTTACAATAATTAACCCCTAATCTGCCGAGCGGACCTGAGCGCTACTATAATAAAGTTATTAACCCCTAATCCGCCTCACTAACCCTATCATAAATAGTATTAACCCCTAATCTGCCCTCCCTAACATCGCCGACACCTAACTTCAATTATTAACCCCTAATATGACGACCGGAGCTCATCGCTACTATAATAAATGGATTAACCCCTAAAGCTAAGTCTAACCCTAACACTAACACCCCCCTAACTTAAATATAATTTAAATCTAACGAAATTAATTAACTCTTATTAAATAAATTATTCCTATTTAAATCTAAATACTTACCTGTAAAATACATCCTAATATAGCTACAATATAAATTATAATTACATTGTAGCTATTTTAGGATTAATATTTATTTTACAGGCAACTTGGTAATTATTTTAACCAGGTACAATAGCTATTAAATAGTTAAGAACTATTTAATAGTTACCTAGTTAAAATAATAACAAAATTACCTGTAAAATAAATCCTAACCTAAGTTATAATTAAACCTAACACTACCCTATCAATAAATTAATTAAATAAAATACCTACAATTACCTACAATTAACCTAACACTACACTATCAATAAATAAATTAAATACAATTGCTACAAATAACTACAATTACATAAACTAACTAAAGTACAAAAAATAAAAAAGAACTAAGTTACAAAAAATAAAAAAATATTTACAAACATAAGAAAAATATTACAACAATTTTAAACTAATTACACCTACTCTAAGCCCCCTAATAAAATAACAAAGACCCCCAAAATAAAAAAATGCCCTACCCTATTCTAAATTAATAGAGTTAAAAGCTCTTTTACCTTACCAGCCCTGAACCGGGCCCTTTGCGGGGCATGCCCCAAGAAAATCAGCTCTTTTGCCTGTAAAAAAAAACATGCAATACCCCCCCCCCCAACATTACAACCCACCACCCACATACCCCTAATCTAACCCAAACCCCCCTTAAATAAACCTAACACTAAGCCCCTGAAGATCTTCCTACCTTGTCTTCACCATCCAGGTATCACCGATCCGTCCTGGCATCCGGTGCTGAAGAGGTCCAGAAGAGGCTCCAAAGTCTTCCTCCTATCCGGCAAGAAGAGGACATCCGGACCGGCAAACATCTTCTCCAAGCGGCATCTTCGATCTTCTTCCATCCGGTGCGGAGCGGGTCCATCTTGAAGCAGCCGATGCGGATCCATCCTCTTCTTCCGGCGTCTCCCGACGAATGACGGTTCCTTTAAGGGACGTCATCCAAGATGGCGTCCCTCGAATTCCGATTGGCTGATAGGATTCTATCAGCCAATCGGAATTAAGGTAGGAATATTCTGATTGGCTGATGGAATCAGCCAATCACAATCAAGTTCAATCCTATTGGCTGATCCAATCAGCCAATCAGATTGAGCTCGCATTCTATTGGCTGATCGGATCAGCCAATAGAATGCGAGCTCAATCTGATTGGCTGATTGGATCAGCCAATAGGATTGAACTTGATTCTGATTGGCTGATTCCATCAGCCAATCAGAATATTCCTACCTTAATTCCGATTGGCTGATAGAATCCTATCAGCCAATCGGAATTCGAGGGATGCCATCTTGGATGACGTCCCTTAAAGGAACCGTCATTCGTTGGGAGACGCCGGAAGAAGAGGATGGATCCGCGTCGGCTGCTTCAAGATGGACCCGCTCTGCACCGGATGGAAGAAGATCGAAGATGCCGCTTGGAGAAGATGTTTGCCGGTCCGGATGTCCTCTTCTTGCCGGATAGGAGGAAGACTTTGGAGCCTCTTCTGGACCTCTTCAGCACCGGATGCCAGGACGGATCAGTGATACCTGGATGGTGAAGACAAGGTAGGAAGATCTTCAGAGGCTTAGTGTTAGGTTTATTTAAGGGGGGTTTGGGTTAGATTAGGTGTATGTGGGTGGTGGGTTGTAATGTTGGGGGGGGTATTGTATGGTTTTTTTTACAGGCAAAAGAGCTGATTTTCTTGGGGCATGCCCCGCAAAGGGCCCTGTTCAGGGCTGGTAAGGTAAAAGAGCTTTTAACTCTATTAATTTAGAATAGGGTAGGGCATTTTTTTATTTTGGGGGTCTTTGTTATTTTATTAGGGGGCTTAGAGTAGGTGTAATTAGTTTAAAATTGTTGTAATATTTTTCTTATGTTTGTAAATATTTTTTTATTTTTTGTAACTTAGTTCTTTTTTATTTTTTGTACTTTAGTTAGTTTATGTAATTGTAGTTATTTGTAGCAATTGTATTTAATTTATTTATTGATAGTGTAGTGTTAGGTTAATTGTAGGTAATTGTAGGTATTTTATTTAATTAATTTATTGATAGGGTAGTGTTAGGTTTAATTATAACTTAGGTTAGGATTTATTTTACAGGTAATTTTGTTATTATTTTAACTAGGTAACTATTAAATAGTTCTTAACTATTTAATAGCTATTGTACCTGGTTAAAATAATTACCAAGTTGCCTGTAAAATAAATATTAATCCTAAAATAGCTACAATATAATTATAATTTATATTGTAGCTATATTAGGATGTATTTTACAGGTAAGTATTTAGATTTAAATAGGAATAATTTATTTAATAAGAGTTAATTAATTTCGTTAGATTTAAATTATATTTAAGTTAGGGGGTGTTAGTGTTAGGGTTAGACTTAGCTTTAGGGGTTAATCCATTTATTATAGTAGCGATGAGCTCCGGTCGTCATATTAGGGGTTAATAATTGAAGTTAGGTGTCGGCGATGTTAGGGAGGGCAGATTAGGGGTTAATACTATTTATGATAGGGTTAGTGAGGCGGATTAGGGGTTAATAACTTTATTATAGTAGCGCTCAGGTCCGCGCGGCGACGTTGTGGGGGGCAGGTTAGGGGTTAATAAATATAATATAGGGGTCGGCGGTGTTAGGGGCAGCAGATTAGGGGTACATAGGGATAATGTAAGTTGCGGCGGTTTACGGAGCGGAAGATTAGGGGTTAATAATATAATGCAGGGGTCAGCGATAGCGGGGGCGGCAGATTAGGGGTTAATAAGTGTAAGGTTAGGGGTGTTTAGACTCGGGGTACATGTTAGAGTGTTAGATGCAGACGTAGGAAGTGTTTCCCCATAGGAAACAATGGGGCTGCGTTAGGAGCTGAACGCTGCTTTTTTGCAGGTGTTAGGTTTTTTTTCAGCTCAAACAGCCCCATTGTTTCCTATGGGAGAATCGTGCACAAGCACGTTTTTGAGGCTGGCCGCGTCCGTAAGCAACTCTGGTATCGAGAGTTGCATTTGCGGTAAAAATGCTCTACGCTCCTTTTTTGGAGCCTAACGCAGCATTTTTTGGGACTCTCGATACCAGAGTTAATTTTATGGTGCGGCCAGAAAAAAGCCCGCGTATCGTTAACAGCCCATCTACCGCCAAACTCCAAATCTAGGCCTTAATGTGTTTTGAATGGAAGATACATTTCTCTAATTTCACATAGAGAAAATTATCTCTTAATCGTGTGAGAATAATTTTTACATGTTTTATGTGTTCCTCAAGAGTGGAAGAGAAAATAAGAATGTCATCCAAATAGATAACAACAAAAAGGTCGAGTAAGTCCCTGAAAATATCATTAATAAAATACTGGAAAGTGGCAGGGGCGTTACAAAGGCCGAATGGCATTACAGTGTACTCATATAACCCATAACGGGTGCAAAAAGCTGTTAGCCATTCATGTCCAGGTTTTATGCGTACTAGATTGTAAGCGCCCCTTAAATCTAGTTTAGTATAGTAGTTTGCATCTTTTAGCCTGTCTATGAGTTGGGGTATTAACGGTAAGGGGTATCTGTTTTTTATGGTACGTTTGTTCAATTCCCTATAATCTATAATTGGCCTAAGAGACTGGTCTTTGTTTTTAACAAAGAAGATTCCAGCCCCTGCAGGAGAAGTCGAGGGTCGTATAAAGCCTTTTTGTAAATTTTCCTTTAGGTAAGTCTTTAAATGTTCTAATTCGGGTTCAGATAAGGGGAAGATATGGCCATATGGTATGTCCACGCCTGGTAAGAGGTCTATGGGACAGTCATACACCCTGTGTGGTGGCAATGTTTCAGAATCCTTTTTGCTGAATACATCAGAAAATGCTGTATATTCCTCGGGTATTATGAGAGGATCTACAACAAGTAGTTGTTCGTGATATAAACAGTTGTCCTTACAATAGGAGGAGTTAAAAGTAACTTCAGAAGTTGACCATAAAATACTGGGGTCATGTTTTTTGAACCATTGAATACCTAGGATTATAGGGTAGAGAGGTGATGGAATCACATCAAAAGTTACAAATTCAGTATGATGAGTGTTAACCCGTATAGGGATAGTATTGGACCAGAGGAGATCTCATTACCATCAACAAAACGAAGGAGACTTGGTTTGAACTTTTTAACTAATGGTATTTTATTTATCCGTACATAATCTTCATCAATGTAGTTGTGGCTTGCACCGGAATCAAGTATTGCTTGACAGTCTAGTCTGAGGTGTTCCCACTGTAACAAAACAGGTAGGGAGCAATGGTTAATTTGTACATGTTTTGATGAAAAGCAAATCTCAAATTTCCTGTGCTTACCAGTCTTGCGTTGAAGTTGAGTGCACTCCCTGATGGTGTGATCTAAACCTCCACAGTACATGCACAAATCATTTGCCTTGCGCCTAAGCTTCTCCTGTGGAGTTAAAGGTCCTCGAATGAAACCCAGTTCCATAGGGACTGTAGAAGTCTTGGGTGCAGATTTATTAGTGGAGGAGGAAGCCATATAGACTTGTGGAAATCTTTGTGTAGAGTCAGAATAACGTCTTTCAGTACGTCGCTCTCTAATGCGTCGGTCTAAAGTGATAGATAGATAGATCAATAAGCTGGTCTAGTGTATCAGGTAAAGGTCGTCTGGCTAACTCGTCCTTTAAAACATCCGATAGGCCCAAGCGGAACTGGTTGAGCAAGGACAAATCGTTCCAGAGGGTATCAGAGGACCACTTCTTAAAGTCGGTTATATACTCCTCAACCTGTCTTTTATTTTGTCGAAGAGATCGCATGGCTGTCTCAGCTGAAAGCTGTTTAAAGGGATCGTCGTAAAGCTGAGCCATGGCTTTAAAGAATTGGTCAAGGGAATACAGTATGGGGTCATCTGACTCAAAGAAGAGATTGGCCCAAATACGTGGTTCACCACGCAAGTAAGATATAGTGGTAAGGACTTTTAAATGGTCATTAGGGTAGGTCTTAGGTTTTAACTGAAAATATAAATAACACGAATTCTTAAATTCCCTGAATTCGTTTCTTTGCCCTGTAAAGGGTAGAGGTGGGTTAGGTTGTGGTTCATGGGTGCTTAAAGTAATCTTAAGAGTATCAATTTTTTCATTGATATACTGTTTTAGGGAAGTATTTTCTGTCTGCAGGGCTGTCATTCCCTTTGCTAAGTTGTCAACAGTCTGAGTAAGAGCTTCCACATGGGAGATTAGAGCTGCTGGGTCCATGGTATGGGCTTGGAATTAATGTCAGGCTTACACAAGAAATTCCTGTAATAAGAATGAATTTCATAAGAATAGGACCACAACTGCAGAATTTATTATATGTTTGAATGGGGGAATGTTGAACACTGTATATCAAGAAGAGTTTTACTTTCTAGTTGCTACAGTGTATATACATTCTCCTTCCTTATAATATTAGGCAATGCTGACTTAACAACTGAGATGGTAGACTTTATATCTATGCACAGAGTAAGTTCAGCTAACCATGAAAAAGGTAAGACAAAAAGTAACATGAAGCTGTTCACACTTTTAGAATAGACAGCGCTGTAACAATTAGACCGGTATTTGAGGGGTAAATCCCTTTCTATTATAGGTTACGGTGACATGAGAAATGGCAGATGATGTAGCTAAATTTAATGAGCATTATTCACATTGCGGCAAGCTTTTCCTGTAGATAATAGGACAAGAATGGTTCTTAGGTTAAAGTTCCGTTTTTATTCATAGCCGCTTGCGGTTGTTATGCAATTTTTTATAAGACAGTATGCAGTAGGCACTTACCGGTAAGTACTGCAATTGCAGGTTGGAGGAGAGGAAAGGCTGAAGTAGATTTGAGCAAGCGGTTGTGCTTTGCACGGCTGAGCTTTCCGATGTCGGGCGAGGTTCCGGTGGCATGTGACTTCACAGCCGAAACTGTTACAGCCGGGAGCTGCAGAGCTGAGATCAATGTGTAGCTTGGGGAGATGCTTGTGAGCAGGAGTAGAAAGTAGGCGGTACAAGAATTCCAGCAGGTGTGGATGAGTGCAGTAATCATTTATAGGGTAAGGAGAAAATGGCTTGATATAAGGTGCAAGGATTTAGAGGCCAAAGGATAGTTGAAGAACAAGGTCCGTAAGAATTATGACAGTCCGGGACCCTCGTATAAAAAGGCTGAAGGAGAACGACCTGTGGGTGTCCAAGAATCTTTTTCCATCTCCCGGTTCCTAAAAATTATCTCTGGGTTCCTAAAATCAATGCCATACCTGTACTGGATTGTTCAAAAGGATGGCATATGTGGTGTTTCATGCTGTTGTTTCTGTTGAGGGTCCGGGACCCTCGTATAAAAAGGCTGAAGGAGAATAAACTCTACTGGGTGTCCAAGCATCTTTTTCTATCTCCCGGTTCCTAAAAATTATCTCCGGGTTCCTAAAATCGATGCCATACCTGTACTGGATTGTTCAATAGGATGGCATATGTGGTGTTTTATGCTGTTGTTTCTGTTGAGGGTCCTGGACCCTCGTATAAAAAGGCTGAAGGAGAAAGACCTGTACTTGGTGTCCAAGCATCTTTTTCCATCTCCCGGTTCCTAAAAATTATCTCCGGGCTCCTAAAACCGATGCCATACCTCTACTCTATTGTGCAAAAGGATGGCAGCCAATAGAATGCAAGCTCAATCTGATTGGCTGATTGGATAAGCCAATAGGATTGAACTTGATTCTGATTGGCTGATTCCATCAGCCAATCAGAATATTCCTACCTTAATTCCGATTGGCTGATAGAATCCTATCAGCCAATCGGAATTCGAGGGACGCCATCTTGGATGACGTCCCTTAAAGGAACCGTCATTCGTCGGGAGACGCCGGAAGAAGAGGATGGATCCGCGTCGGCTGCTTCAAGATGGACCCGCTCCGCACCGGATGGAAGAAGATCGAAGATGCCGCTTGGAGAAGATGTTTGCCGGTCCGGATGTCCTCTTCTTGCCGGATAGGAGGAAGACTTTGGAGCCTCTTCTGGACCTCTTCAGCACCGGATGCCAGGACGGATCAGTGATACCTGGATGGTGAAGACAAGGTAGGAAGATCTTCAGGGGCTTAGTGTTAGGTTTATTTAAGGGGGGTTTGGGTTAGATTAGGGGTATGTGGGTGGTGGGTTGTAATGTTGGGGGGGGGTATTGTATGTTTTTTTTTTACAGGCAAAAGAGCTGATTTTCTTGGGGCATGCCCCGCAAAGGGCCCTGTTCAGGGCTGGTAAGGTAAAAGAGCTTTTAACTCTATTAATTTAGAATAGGGTAGGGCATTTTTTTATTTTGGGGGTCTTTGTTATTTTATTAGGGGGCTTAGAGTAGGTGTAATTAGTTTAAAATTGTTGTAATATTTTTCTTATGTTTGTAAATATTTTTTTATTTTTTGTAACTTAGTTCTTTTTTATTTTTTGTACTTTAGTTAGTTTATGTAATTGTAGTTATTTGTAGCAATTGTATTTAATTTATTTATTGATAGTGTAGTGTTAGGTTAATTGTAGGTAATTGTAGGTATTTTATTTAATTAATTTATTGATAGGGTAGTGTTAGGTTTAATTATAACTTAGGTTAGGATTTATTTTACAGGTAATTTTGTTATTATTTTAACTAGGTAACTATTAAATAGTTCTTAACTATTTAATAGCTATTGTACCTGGTTAAAATAATTACCAAGTTGCCTGTAAAATAAATATTAATTCTAAAATAGCTACAATGTAATTATAATTTATATTGTAGCTATATTAGGATGTATTCTACAGGTAAGTATTTAGATTTAAATAGGAATAATTTATTTAATAAGAGTTAATTAATTTCGTTAGATTTAAATTATATTTAAGTTAGGGGGGTGTTAGTGTTAGGGTTAGACTTAGCTTTAGGGGTTAATCCATTTATTATAGTAGCGATGAGCTCCGGTCGTCAGATTAGGGGTTAATAATTGAAGTTAGGTGTCGGCGATGTTAGGGAGGGCAGATTAGGGGTTAATACTATTTATGATAGGGTTAGTGAGGCGGATTAGGGGTTAATAACTTTATTATAGTAGCGCTCAGGTCCGCTCGGCAGATTAGGGGTTAATAAGTGTAGGCAGGTGTCGGCGACGTTGAGGGGGGCAGATTAGGGGTTAATAAATATAATATAGAGGTCGGCGGTGTTAGGGGCAGCAGATTAGGGGTACATAAGGATAACGTAGGTGGCGGCGCTTTGCGGTCGGCAGATTAGGGGTTAATTATTGTAAGTAGCTGGCGGCGACGTTGTGGGGGGCAGGTTAGGGGTTAATAAATATAATACAGGGGTCGGCGGTGTTAGGGGCAGCAGATTAGGGGTACATAAGGATAACGTAGGTGGCGGCGCTTTGCGGTCGGCAGATTAGGGGTTAATTATTGTAAGTAGCTGGCGGTGACGTTGTGGGGGGCAGGTTAGGGGTTAATAAATATAATACAGGGGTCGGCGGGGTTAGGGGCAGCAGATTAGGGGTACATAAGTATAACGTAGGTGGCGGTCGGCAGATTAGGGGTTAAAAAAATTTAATCGAGTTGCGGCGATGTGGGGGGACCTCGGTTTAGGGGTACATAGGTAGTTTATGGGTGTTAGTGTACTTTAGAGCACAGTAGTTAAGAGCTTTATGAACCGGCGTTAGCCCAGAAAGCTCTTAACTCCTGCTATTTTTCTGCGGCTGGAGTTTTGTCGTTAGAGCTCTAACGCTCACTTCAGAAACGACTCTAAATACCGGAGTTAGAAAGATCCCATTGAAAAGATAGGATACGCAATTGACGTAAGGGGATCTGCGGTATGGAAAAGTCGCGGCTGAAAAGTGAGCGTTAGACCCTTTAATCACTGACTCCAAATACCGGCGGTAGCCTAAAACCAGCGTTAGGAGCCTCTAACGCTGGTTTTCACGGCTAACGCCGAACTCCAAATCTAGGCCTTAGTTTCTTGGTTATGAAATCACACCAAAGGGTATTCAAATGGAAGGAAACAAAGTATCAGCTGTCCTTGACTGGCCACCTCCCAAAACTAAGAAGGATGTCCAAAGATTCATGGGATTTGCCAATTACTATCGTAAATTCATTAAGAACTTTGCCGCCCTGACTAGACCTCTCAGCAACCTCACTAAAAAGGAGGGCAGATTCATTTGGACTCATGACTTGCAATATATTTTTGATTATTTGAAGTCTGCATTCACATCTGCACCCATTCTACGTTTCCCAGAACCCAACCATCAATATGTATTAGAGGTGGATGCTTCTAATTATGCACTAGGGGCCATATTGTCCCAAAGACAAACCCCAACAGAACCTCTTCATCCAGTAGCTTATTATTCCAGACTTTTGACCACTCCTGAAATAAACTACCCCATAGGGGACAAGGAACTATTGGCCATCAAGGCTTCTTTAGAGCACTGGAGACATTTGCTCGAAGGAACTAACATACCTGTCCTGATATAAACAGACCACAAAAACCTGGAATATCTCAAAAGTAATTGTACGCTCTCCTCACGACAGGTACGATGGAACTTGTTCTTGTCACGTTTCAACTATCTTATCACCTACAGGCCTGCTTCAAAGAACAAGAAGGCAGATGCACTGTCACGTCAACTCTCACCCCCGGAGTCTATCCCTGAAGAAAGCTCGCTCATACCTCTAGAAAACTTCTTAGGACTCTCTTTAGACCAGATCGACACATTCAAGATAGAACAAACGCGGGATCCCACAAAAGGGATTTGGCTCTACATCACAAAGGGTTGTACTACCGCCAACATCAGGTTTACGTACCACCATCTCTCAGACAGCAAGTACTTGCTACCCTCCATGACTCAGTTCTAGCTGGTCATTCGGGCATAAACAAGACACAAGAATTAGTTGCTCGATTCTTTTGGTGGCCCGACTATTTGAATGAAACAGCACTATTTGTGAAATCTTGTAAAGTATGTGCCGTATCCAAGTCCACCAGAACATCACCTACGGGTAAATTGATACCACTTCCTACTCCCGATAGACCATGGACGGATATAGCAGTGGACTTCATTGTAGATTTACCCCTTTCGAAGAAACAAAATACTATCCTGCTGGTGGTCGATCTTTTCAGTAAGATGGCTCATTTTATCCCGTTCCATAAAGTACCTACTACTATGGAGACGGTTACCCTGCTACTGAATCATGTCTTCAAACTCCATGGCCTTCCTCATTCCATCACCTCGGATAGAGGAACTCAGTTCACTAGTAAGCTCTGGAAACAATTATGCCTTAGTCTCAACATCACAAGGCGACTCAGCACTTCTTTCCATCCACAGACCAACGGCCAAACAGAAAGGTCCAACCAATGGATAGAACAGTACCTTCGCTGCTTCTTATCGGCCCGTCAGGACGATTGGGTTGATCTCCTGCCCACAGCAGAATTCGCTTTCAATAATACGTACCACAACACCATTAAAGCTTCTCCTTTCTACATCAACTATGGATTTCACCCCTCGTTCCAATGGCAGAGTAGCATTCAGAACACCCATCCAGTTGTGAACGAATTGATTAACACCATCGCTACTGCTTTCGTTGTAGCCACTGAAAACATCAATCTCGCTAAGGAACGGTATAAAGGTCACTACGATAGAAAACGCTTGCCTTCTCCTAACTACCAGGTGGGGGATTATGTTTGGCTCTCCACTCGTAACCTACGATTGCCATTCCCGACCAAGAAATTGTCCTCTACTTATGTCGGTCCATTCCCGATAGACAACATAGTAAATCCGAATGCCGTAACTCTTTCTCTGCCTGCTCACAAGAAAATTAATCCCACGTTTCATGTCTCTCTTCTGAAACCATATAGAACTTTGCTACACCACACCGTCCGGGATCTTCATCTACCTACTCTTCCAGTCCCGCAGGATGTTTATGAGGTTCAACAGATCCTTGACTCCCGCATCCACCGCGGGGCTTTGCAGTATTTGATTCATTGGAAGGGTTACCCTGCCTCTGAGGATTCTTGGGAACCTGCTTCTAATTTGTCTGCGCCCCGGCTGCTGGCTCAGTTTCATGGACGGAATCCTGACCATCCTGGTCCTGATCTCCGGAGTTGATCATTTGGGGGGGGATCCTGTCATAATTCTTACGGACCTTGTTCTTCAACTATCCTTTGGCCTCTAAATCCTTGCACCTTATATCAAGCCATTTTCTCCTTACCCTATAAATGATTACTGCACTCATCCACACCTGCTGGAATTCTTGTGCCGCCTACTTTCTACTCCTGCTCACAAGCATCTCCCCAAGCTACACATTGATCTCAGCTCTGCAGCTCCCGGCTGTAACAGTTTCGGCTGTGACGTCACACGCCACCGGAACCTCGCCCGACATCGGAAAGCTCAGCCGTGCAAAGCACAACCGCTTGCTCAAATCTACTTCAGCCTTTCCTCTCCTCCAACCTGCAATTGCAGTACTTACCGGTAAGTGCCTACTGCATACAGTCTTATAAGAAATTGCATAACAACCGCAAGCGGCTATTAATAAAAATGGAACTTTAACCTAAGAACCATTCTTGTCCTATTACTTACAGGAAAAGCTTGCCACAATGTGAATAATGCTCATTAAATTTAGCTACATCATCTGCCATTTCTCATGTCACCGTAACCTATAATAGAAAGGGATTTACCCCTCAAATACCGGTCTAATTGTTACAGCGCTGTCTATTCTAAAAGTGTGAACAGCTTCATGTTACTTTTTGTCTTACCTTTTTCATGGTTAGCTGAACTTACTCTGTGCATAGATATAAATGTATATACACTGTAGCAACTAGAAAGTAAAACTCTTCTTGATACACAGTGTTCAACATTCCCCCATTCAAACATATAATAAATTCTGCAGTTGTGGTCCTATTTTTATGAAATTCATTCTTATTACAGGAATTTCTTGTGTAAGCCTGACACGGACCCTCAACAGAAACAACAGCATGAAACACCACATATGCCATCCTTTTGAACAATCCAGTACAGGTATGGCATTGATTTTAGGAACCCGGAGTTAATTTTTAGTAACCGGGAGATGGAAAAAGATGCTTGGACACCCAGTACAGGTCGTTCTCCTTCAGCCTTTTTTTATACGAGGGTCCAGGACCCTCAACAGAAACAACAGCATGAAACACCACATATGCCATCCTTTTGCACAATCGAGTACAGGTATGGCATAGATTTTAGAAACCCGGAGATCATTTTTAGGAACCGTGAGATGGAAAAAGATGCTTGGACACCTAGTATAGGTCGTTCTCCTTCAGCCTTTTTATACGAGGGTCCACCACCATCAACAGGCACAACAGCATAAAATACCACATATGCCATCCTTTTGAACAATAGAGTACAGGTATGGCATGGATTTTCGAAACCCAGAGATCATTTTTAGGAACCGGGAGATGGAAAAAGATGCTTGGACACCCAGTACAGGTCGTTCTCCTTCAGCCTTTTTATACGAGGGTCCCGGACCCTCAACAGAAACAACAGCATGAAACACCACATATGCCATCCTTTTGAACAATCCAGTACAGGTATGGCATCGATTTTAGGAACCCGGAGATAATTTTTAGGAACCGGGAGATGGAAAAAGATGCTTGGACACCCAGTACAGGTCGTTCTCCTTCAGCCTTTTTATACGAGGGTCCAGGACCCTCAACAGAAACAACAGCATGAAACACCACATATGCCATCCTTTTGAACAATCCAGTACAGGTATGGCATCGATTTTAGGAAAACTGAGATAATTTTTAGGAACCGGGAGATGGAAAAAGATGCTTGGACACCCAGTACAGGTCTTTCTCCTTCAGCCTTTTTATACGAGGGTCCCGGACCCTCAACAGAAACAACAGCATGAAACACCACATATGCCATCCTTTTGAACAATCCAGTACAGGTATGGCATCGATTTTAGGAACCCGAAGATAATTTTTAGGAACCGGGAGATGGAAAAAGATGCTTGGACACCCAGTACAGGTCGTTCTCCTTCAGCCTTTTTATACGAGGGTCCATGACCCCAAACAACCACGACAGCATTGACACGACATGCCTTTTTTTTGGTTTGGGTTTTGTAGCCACAGTGCAGCACCAGAGGCCAGAAAAATTAGGCATGTCCTAATGCCTGAAAAATCAGGTATTGTTGCAGCCGCTGTAGCAGCAGCCAGAAAAATTTATGTTTGTAAAACCTTGCGGCTTGAACACTAGTTGTTGGCGGATAAGTCACGCAAGTCATCCAGCATTCGAAGATAAAATACAGCAGCATGTGTACCATTTGTAGCCCAAGGCAGCTCATCTCATCAGGCCTTTTTTACTCAAATGTATCGCCCAATGTCAGTCCCTTCGGGATCCATCCCTCATTCATTTTAATAAAGGTGAGATAATCAAGACTTTTTTGACCTAGGCGACTTCTCTTCTCAGTGACAAAACCTCCTGCTGCACTGAAGGTCCTTTCTGACAGGACACTTGAAGCGGGGCAGGCCAGAAGTTCGATTGCAAATTGGGATAGCTCAGGCCACAGGTCAAGCCTGCACACCCAGTAGTCAAGGGGTCCATCGCTCCTCAGATTGTTGAGATCCGCAGTTAATGTGAGGTAGTCTGCTACCTGTCGGTTGAGTCTTTCTCTGAGGCTGGATCCCGAAGGGCTGTGGCGATGCATAGGAGTTAAAAAGGTCCGCATGTCCTCCATCAACAACATGTCTGGAAAGTGCCCTGTCTTTGCCGGCATGGTCGTGGGAGGAGGAGGAGGATTACTTTCATATCTTCCCCTGTTAGGTTCCCGTTGTGCTGTGACATCACCCTCATTTGCTGTGTAAAGCATACTTTTTAATTTATTTTTGAACTGCTCCATCCTTTCCGACTTGCGGGAATATGGTAACATTTCAGTCACTTTATGCTTATACCGGGGGTCTAGTAGCGTGGACACCCAGTACAGGTCATTCTCCTTCAGCTTTTTTATACGAGGGTCCCTCAACAGGCACGACAGCATGAAAGACCCCATTTGCACAAGGTTGGATGCCGAGCTAATCATGTCCCGTTCCTCATCCTCACTGATGTCACTGAAGGTATCTTTTTCCCCCCAGCCACGTATAACACCACGGGTACCAGATAGGTGACAACAACGAGCACCCTGGGATGCCTGTTGTGGTTGGTCTTCCTCCTCCTCCTCCTCAAAGCCACATTCCTCCTCTGACTCCTCTTCCTCACAATCCTCTTCCTGCGTTGCCTCTGTTCCAGCAAGCAATGCTGATAAGGCTGTTTCTGGTGGTGATGGAGACCACAACTCTTCCTCTTCACGCTCATCTACGGCCTGATCCAGCACTCTTCGCAGGGAACGCTCCAGGAAGAAAACAAATGTTATTATGTCGCTGATGGTGCCTTCGGTGCGACTGACAAGGTTTGTCACCTCCTCAAAATGACGCATGAGCCTATAGGCATTGCGCATGAGCGTCCAGTAATTTGTAAAAAAAATCCCCAGCTCCCCAGAGGCTGTCCTAGCACCCCGGTCATACAAATACTCGTTAACAGCTTTTTCTTGTTGGAGCAGGCGGTCGAACATTAGGAGTGTTGAATTCCAACGTGTCGGGCTGTCGCAAATCAAGCGCCTCACTGGCAGGTTGTTTCAACGCTGGATATCGGACAAGTGCGCCATGGCCGTGTAGGAACACCTGAAATGGCCACACACCTTCCTGACCTACTTCAGGACATCCTGTAAGCCTGGGTACTTATGCACAAAGCGTTGTACAATCAGATTACACACATGTGCCATGCACGGCACATGTGTCAACTTGCCCAATTTCAATGCCACCACCAAATTACTTCCATTGTCAGAAACAACCTTGCCAATCTCCAGTTGGTGCGAGTCAGCCACTGATCCACCTGTGCGTTCAGGGTGGACAGGAGTGCTGGTGCAGTGTGACTCTCGGCTTTCAGGCAAGTCAACCCCAAGACGGCGTGACACTGCCGTATCCGGGATGTTGAATAGTACCTGGTGAGCTGGGGGGGTGCCGTTGATGTGGAGCAAGATGCAGCAGCAGAAGAGGACTCAGCCAAGGAAGAGGTTATGGAAGAGGATGGAGTAGGAGGAGTAGAGGAGGTAGCAGCAGGCCTGCCTGCAAGTCGTGGTGGTGTCACCAACTCCTCTGCAGAGCCATGCATTCCATGCTTGGCAGCCGTCAGCAGGTTTACCCAATGCGCAGTGTAGGTGATATGCCTGCCCTGACAATGCTTTGCAGACCAGCTATCAGTGGTCAGATGGACCCTTGCCCCAACGCTGTGTGCCAGACATGCCATTACTTCCTTTCGCACAATCAAGTACAGGTTTGGGATTGCCTTTTGTGAAAAGAAATTTCAGCCGGGTACCTTCCACTGCGGTGTCCCAATAGATACAAATTTTTTGAAAGCCTCAGACTCCACCAGCTTGTATGGTAAAAGCTGGCGGGCTAAGAGTTGTCAGACGCCAGGCAAGGGGGTGACTTTGGGAAATTGGCTTCTTACACTCAAACATGTCCTTGACAGACACCTGACTGTGGGCAGATGACCAGGAACTGCTACGTAAGAGAGACTGAGTGGAGGGTGGTTGAGAGGGGGCAAGGAGGACAGCAGTGGTTGACGTGGCTGAAGATGCTGGAGCAGGAGGAGGATGGCGGCTTTGAGTTTGTGTGCTGCTTCTACTCATGTGTTCTTCCCATCGGCGTTTGTGATGTGAGACCATGTGCCTTCGCAAAGCAGTTGTACCTAGGTTGGTGTTGGACTTCCCATGACTCAGTTTCTTTTGGCACAGGTTGCAAATTGCATCGCTGTTGTCAGAGGCAGACACACAAAAAAATGCCACACTGCTGAGCTCTGCGATGACGGCATTCTGATGGTGGCAACAGCATGCGTTGATTGGCGTGCTGTTTGGCTGACCCCGGGTGCCGATGCATGCTGTCCGACTGTGCCACTAGCTCCTTGCGACGACCTCCCCCTGCTTCCAACTCGTCTCCTCCTCCTCCTCTCTGTCTCCCCATCTGAACTTCCCCCCTCTTCTTCTTCTCTTCTAGCGGGCACCCACGTGACATCCACGGACACATCATCATCAACCGCTTCACTTTTATCTAACAAATCAACAAAGGAAGCAGCAGCGGGTACAACATCATCATCATCATCACACCGTACGTCCATGTCTGTAATGCTGCCTGACTGAGACATATCACTGTTATCTACATCCTCTGTCAATGATGGTTGCGCATCACTCATTTCTTCCAAATGATGTGTCAATAACTCCTCTGACAGATCAAGTGAAGCGGCTGTGGTGCTAGTGTTGGTGGTGGCGGCAGGCGGGCAAGTGGCACTGGTCACTTGAGAGGTGCCCGAAGCTAAGCTGGAGGTGGATGGTGCGTCAAGGTTAGGACTAGGAGCGGAAGCTGTAGAAGATTGGGTGTCTTGTGTTAGCCATTCAACTAGGTCCTCCTCAGAACTTTTCACGTCCATGGCATGTGGCCTCTGAACACTGTGCATAGTTGTAGGGTCTAAGGGAATCACAGCACCACGACCACGACGGCACCTGCGGGGTGGCCTGCCTCTGCCTGTCATTTTTTTAAAAATGTACACTTACACTACTATTAAACAAATTATGAGTGGTGGCACTGGGCAAGTGGGCACAGTATACGCTGTGAGCCTGACACAAAAAAGCAGACTGATGTTTCAAAGTCAAAAGTGTTTATTTTCTAAATATTAAAAGTACTGTTACAACAAATATGAGTGGTGCCACTAACTTGGCAAGTGGGCCTGGCACACACGCTGGCAGGCAGGCAACTTCAATTAGATTACTATAGTAGACTGATGTTTCACAGTCAAAAAAGTTTTTTTATTAAATATTGACACTACTGTTATAACAAATATTAGTGGTGGCACTAGTTGGCAAGTGGGCCTGGCACACACGCTGGCAGACAGGCAACTGCAATTCAATTGCACTAGCAGACTGATGATTCACAGTCAAAAAATTGTTTATTTTAAATATTTACAATACTGTTATAACAAATATGATTGGTGGCACTAGTTGGCAAGTGGGCCTGGCACACACGCTGTGAGGCAGGCAACTGCAATTAGATTACACTAGCTGACTGATGTTTCACAGTCAAAAAAGTTTTTTTAAAAAAATATTTACACTACTGTTATAATAAATATGATTGGTGGCACTAGTTGGCAAGTGGGCCTGGCACACACGCTGGCAGGCAGGCAACTGCAATTCAATTGCACTAGCAGACTGATGATTCACAGTCAAAAAAGTTTTTATTTTAAATATTTACAATACTGTTATAACAAATATGATTGGTGGCACTAGTTGGCAAGTGGGCCTGGCACACACGCTGGCAGGCAGGCAACTGCAATTCAATTGCACTAGCAGACTGATGATTCACAGTCAAAAAAGATTTTATTTTAAATATTTACAATACTGTTATAACAAATATGATTGGTGGCACTAGTTGGCAAGTGGGCCTGGCACACACGCTGGGAAGGCAACTGCAATTAGATTACACTAGCTGACTGATGTTTCACAGTCAAAAAAGTTTTTTTTTTAAATATTTACACTACTGTTATAACAAATATGATTGGTGGCACTAGTTGGCAAGTGGGCCTGGCACACACGCTGGAAGGCAGGCAACTGCAATTAGATTACACTAGCTGACTGATGTTTCACAGTCAAAAAAGTTTTTTTTTAAATATTTACAATACTGTTATAACAAATATGATTGGTGGCACTAGTTGGCAAGTGGGCCTGGCACACACGCTGGCAGGCAGGCAACTGCAATTCAATTGCACTAGCAGACTGATGATTCACAGTCAAAAAAGTTTTTATTTTAAATATTTACACTACTGTTATAACAAATATGATTCGTGGCACTAGTTGGAAAGTTGGTCTGGCACACACGCTGGCAGACAGGCAACTGCAATTAAATAACACTAGCAGACTGATGTAAAAGTTTTTTTTTAAAAAAAGTTACACTAATGTTACAACAGATAGGAGTGGTGGCACTGAGGATGAAAGTAGGCACAGTATATGCTGGCAGCCTGACACACAGGCTGGCAATAGTGGCAGGCTGGCCTGGCAACTAAAATTAAATAACACTAGAAGACTGATGTAAAAGTTTTTTTTTACAAAATTTAAACTAATGTTACACCAGATAGGAGTGGTGGCACTGAGGATGGAAGTAGGCACAGTATATGCTGGCAGCCTGACACACAGGCTGGCAATAGTGGCAGGCTGGCCTGGCAACTAAAATTAAATAACACTAGAAGACTGATGTAAAAGTTTTTTTTTTTACAAAATTTAAACTATTGTTACACCAGATAGGAGTGGTGGCACTGAGGATGGAAGTAGGCACAGTATATGCTGGCAGCCTGACACACAGGCTGGCAATAGTGGCAGGCTGGCCTGGCAACTAAAATTAAATAACACTAGAAGACTGATGTAAAAGTTATTTTTTACAAAATTTAAACTAATGTTACACCAGATAGGAGTGGTGGCACTGAGGATGGAAGTAGGCACAGTATATGCTGGCAGCCTGACACACAGACTGGCACTAGTGGCAGCCAGGCTGGCCTGGCAACTAAAATTAAATAACACTAGAAGAGGACTGATGTAAAAAATAAATAAAATTAAAAAAAAATTACACTAATGTTACACCAGATATAAGTGGTGGAAAACAGAGCTATTAATCACAGTATATGATGTGGGCCTGACACACAGGTCTGATGGAAAATGAAATTAGATTACACTAGCAACATTTTATAAAAGTTTTTTTTTAAAAAATTTACACTAATGTTAACCAGATATCAGTGGTGGCACAGAAGAATTAATCACAGTATATGATGTGGGCCTTACACACAGGCCTGATAGAAAATGAAATTAGATTACACTAGCAAAATGATGTAAAAGTTTTTTTTTTAATTTTACACTAATGTTACACCAGATATAAGTGGTGGCACAGAGCAATTAATCACAGTATATGATGTGAGCCTGACACACAGGCCTGATAGAAAATGAAATTAGATTACAATAGCAAAATTATGTAAAAGTTTTTTTAAAAAAAATTTACACTAATGTTAAGCAGATATCAGTGGTGGCACAGAGCAATTAATCACAGTATATGCTGTGAGCCTGACACACAGGCCTGACAGAAAATGAAATTAGATTACACTAGCAAAATGATGTAAAAGTTTTTTTTTTTTAATTTTACACTAATGTTAAGCAGATATCAGTGGTGGCACAGAGCAATTAATCACAGTATATGATGTGAGCCTGACACACAGGCCTGATAGAAAATGAAATTAGATTACACTAGCAAAATGATGTAAAAGTTTTTTTAAAAAATTTACACTAATGTTAAGCAGATATCAGTGGTGGCACAGAGCAATTAATCACAGTATATGCTGTGAGCCTGACACACAGGCCTGATAGAAAATGAAATTAGATTACACTAGCAAAATGATGTAAAAGTTGTTTTTTTAATTTTACACTAATGTTACACCAGATATCAGTGGTGGCACAGAGCAATTAATCACAGTATATGATGTGGGCCTGACACACATGCCTGATAGAAAATAAAATTAGATTACACTAGCAAAATGATGTAAAAGTTTTTTTTTAAAATTTACACTAATGTTAAGCAGATATCAGTGGTGGCACTAATCACAGTATATGCTGTGAGTCTCACACACTGGCTGACAGCCAGGCAAATGCAAATATTTTTTTTTTTTTAAAATTTACACTAATGTTAAGCAGATATCAGTGGTGGCACAGAGCAATTAATCACAGTATATGCTGTGAGCCTGACACACAGGCCTGATAGAAAATGAAATTAGATTACACTAGCAACATGATGTAAAAGTTTTTTTTTTTTAATTTTACACTAATGTTACACCAGATATCAGTGGTGGCACAGGGCAATTAATCACAGTATATGATGTGAGCCTGACACACAGGCCTGATAGAAAATGATATTAGATTACAATAGCAAAATTATGTAAAAGTTTTTTAAAAATTTTTTTACACTAATGTTAAGCAGATATCAGTGGTGGCACAGAGCAATTAATCACAGTATATGCTGTGAGCCTGACACACAGGCCTGATAGAAAATGAAATTAGATTACACTAGTAAAATGATGTAAAAGTTTTTATTTTTTTATTTTACACTAATGTTACACCAGATATCAGTGGTGGCACAGAGCAATTAATCACAGTATATGATGTGGGCCTGACAGACAGGCCTGATAGAAAATGAAATTAGATTACACTAGCAAAATGATGTAAATTGTTTTTTTTTTTTAAATTTACACTAATGTTAAGCAGATATCAGTGGTGGCACAGAGCAATTAATCACAGTATATGCTGTGAGCCTGACACACAGGCCTGATAGAAAATGAAATTAGATTACACTAGCAAAATGATGTAAAAGTTTTTTTTTTAATTTTACACTAATGTTACACCAGATATAAGTGGTGGCACAGAGCAATTAATCACAGTATATGATGTGAGCCTGACACACAGGCCTGATAGAAAATGAAATTAGATTACAATAGCAAAATTATGTAAAAGTTTTTTTAAAAAAAATTTACACTAATGTTAAGCAGATATCAGTGGTGGCACAGAGCAATTAATCACAGTATATGCTGTGAGCCTGACACACAGGCCTGACAGAAAATGAAATTAGATTACACTAGCAAAATGATGTAAAAGTTTTTTTTTTTTTAATTTTACACTAATGTTAAGCAGATATCAGTGGTGGCACAGAGCAATTAATCACAGTATATGATGTGAGCCTGACACACAGGCCTGATAGAAAATGAAATTAGATTACACTAGCAAAATGATGTAAAAGTTTTTTTAAAAAAATTACACTAATGTTAAGCAGATATCAGTGGTGGCAGAGAGCAATTAATCACAGTATATGCTGTGAGCCTGACACACAGGCCTGATAGAAAATGAAATTAGATTACACTAGCAAAATTATGTAAAAGTTTTTTGTTTTTTAATTTTACACTAATGTTACACCAGATATCAGTGGTGGCACAGAGCAATTAATCACAGTATATGATGTGGGCCTGACACACAGGCCTGATAGAAAATGAAATTAGATTACACTAGCAAAATGATGTAAAAGTGTTTTTTTTTAAATTTACACTAATGTTAAGCAGATATCAGTGGTGGCACAGAGCAATTAATCACAGTATATGCTGTGAGCCTGACACACAGGCCTGATAGAAAATGAAATTAGATTACACTAGCAAAATGATGTAAAAGTTGTTTTTTTAATTTTACACTAATGTTACACCAGATATCAGTGGTGGCACAGAGCAATTAATCACAGTATATGATGTGGGCCTGACACACATGCCTGATAGAAAATAAAATTAGATTACACTAGCAAAATGATGTAAAAGTTTTTTTTTTAAATTTACACTAATGTTAAGCAGATATCAGTGGTGGCACTAATCACAGTATATGCTGTGAGCCTCACACACTGGCTGACAGCCAGGCAAATGCAAATATTTTTTTTTTTTTAAATTTACACTAATGTTAAGCAGATATCAGTGGTGGCACAGAGCAATTAATCACAGTATATGCTGTGAGCCTGACACACAGGCCTGATAGAAAATGAAATTAGATTACACTAGCAACATGATGTAAAAGTTTTTTTTTTTTAATTTTACACTAATGTTACACCAGATATCAGTGGTGGCACAGGGCAATTAATCACAGTATATGATGTGAGCCTGACACACAGGCCTGATAGAAAATGAAATTAGATTACAATAGCAAAATTATGTAAAAGTTTTTTTAAAAAAATTTTACACTAATGTTAAGCAGATATCAGTGGTGGCACAGAGCAATTAATCACAGTATATGCTGTGAGCCTGACACACAGGCCTGATAGAAAATGAAATTAGATTACACTAGCAACATGATGTAAAAGTTTTTTTTTTTAATTTTACACTAATGTTACACCAGATATCAGTGGTGGCACAGGGCAATTAATCACAGTATATGCTGTGAGCCTGACACACAGGCCTGATAGAAAATGAAATTAGATTACACTAGTACAATGATGTAAAAGTTTTTATTTTTTTATTTTACACTAATGTTACACCAGATATCAGTGGTGGCACAGAGCAATTAATCACAGTATATGATGTGGGCCTGACAGACAGGCCTGATAGAAAATGAAATTAGATTACACTAGCAAAATGATGTAAATTGTTTTTTTTTTTTAAATTTACACTAATGTTAAGCAGATATCAGTGGTGGCACAGAGCAATTAATCACAGTATATGCTGTGAGCCTGACACACAGGCCTGATAGAAAATGAAATTAGATTACACTAGCAAAATGATGTAAAAGTTTTTTTAAAAAAATTTACACTAATGTTACACCAGATATCAGTGGTGGCACAGAGCAATTAATCACAGTATATGATGTGGGCCTGACACACAGGCCTGATAGAAAATGAAATTAGATTACACTAGCAAAATGATGTAAAAGTTTTTTTTTTTTAAATTTACACTAATGTTAAGCAGATATCAGTGGTGGCACAGAGCAATTAATCACAGTATATGCTGTGAGCCTGACACACAGGCCTGATAGAAAATGAAATTAGATTACACTAGCAAAATGATGTAAAAGTTGTTTTTTTAATTTTACACTAATGTTACACCAGATATCAGTGGTGGCACAGAGCAATTAATCACAGTATATGATGTGGGCCTGACACACAGGCCTGATAGAAAATAAAATTAGATTACACTAGCAAAATGATGTAAAAGTTTTTTTAAAAAAAATTTACACTGATGTTATGCAGATATCAGTGGTGGCACAGAGCAATTAATCACAGTATATGCTGTGAGCCTGACACACAGGCCTGATAGAAAATGAAATTAGATTACACTAGCAAAATGATGTAAAAGTTGTTTTTTTAATTTTACACTAATGTTACACCAGATATCAGTGGTGGCACAGAGCAATTAATCACAGTATATGATGTGGGCCTGACACACATGCCTGATAGAAAATAAAATTAGATTACACTAGCAAAATGATGTAAAAGTTTTTTTTTTTTAATTTACACTAATGTTAAGTAGATATCAGTGGTGGCACTAATCACAGTATATGCTGTGAGTCTCACACACTGGCTGACAGCCAGGCAAATGCAAACAAAATTACAAATAAAAAAAAAAAAAAACGACTGAAGTTCTAGCCCTAAAAAGGGCTTTTTGGGCTGAAGCTCTAGCCCTAAAATGGGCTTTTTGGGGTACTGTCCTTACAGCAGAGATTAGATGAGTCCTTCAGGACTGTAGTGGACACTAAATACACTAGCCTAGCTATCTATTTCCCTATAAAATCATCATCAGCAGCACTAAACCTCCACTCACTAACAATGCAAGATCGTAATGAATCTAAAATGGCTGTTGCCCAGGAGCTGGGAGGGTCTGTGAGGGAGTGTATGCTGCTGATTGGCTCAAATGTGTCTGCAGGCTGTGAGATACAGGGTCAAAGTTTCCTCAATGATGACAAATAGGGGGCGGATCGAACATCGCATATGTTTACCCGCCGCAGCGAACGGGAACAAGCTAAGATCGCCGGGAACTGTTCTCCGGCGAACAGTTCGCGACATCACTAGTAGGAACGCCTGAAATGGCCACACACCTTCCTGGCCTGCTTCAGGACGTCCTGTAAGCCTGGGTACTTATGCACAAAGCGTTGTACGATCAGATTACACACATGTGCCATGCACGGCACATGTGTCAACTTGCCAAAATTCAATGCCGCCACCAAATTTCTTCCGTTGTCAGAAACCACTTTGCCGATCTCCAGTTGGTGCGGAGTCAGCCACTGATCCACCTGTGTGTTCAGGGCGGACAGGAGTGCTGGTCCGGTGTGACTCTCTGCTTTCAGGCAACTCAACCCCTAGATGGCATGACACTGCCGTATCCGGTATGTGGAATAGTACCTGGGGAGCTGGGGGGGTGCCGTTGATGTAGAGGAAAAAGCAGCAGCATAAGAGGACTCAGCCGAGGAGGTTATGGAAGAGGATGGAGTAGGAGGAGTAGAGGAGGTGGCAGCAGGCCTGCCTGCAAGTCATGGCGGTGTCACCAACTCCTCTGCAGAGCCACGCATTCCATGCTTGGCAGCCGTCAGCAGGTTTACCCAATGCGAAGTGTAGGTGATATACCTGCCCTGACCATGCTTTGCAGACTAGGTATCAGTGGTCAGATGGACCCTTGCCCCAACACTGTGTGCCAGATATGCCATTACTTCCTTTTGCACAATCGAGTACAGGTTGGGGATTGCCTTTTGTGCAAAGAAATTTCGTCCGGGTATCTTCCACTGTGGTGTCACAATAGCTACAAATTTTTTGAATGCCTCAGACTCCACCAGCTTGTATGGTAAAAGCTGGCGGGCTAAGAGTTCAGACAAGCCAGCTGTCAGACGCCGGGCAAGGGGGTGACTTTGTGACATTGGCTTCTTACGCTCAAACATGTCCTTGACAGACACCTGACTGTGGGCTGATGAGCAGGAACTGCTCAAGGCGAGAGACGGAGTGGTGGATGGTTGAGAGGGGGCAAGGAGGACAGCAGTGGTTGACGTGGCTGAAGATGCTGGACCAGGAGGAGGATGGCGGCTTTGAGTTTGTGTGCTGCTTGTACTCATGTGTTGATCCCATAGGCGTTTGTGATTTGCGATCATGTGCCTTCGCAAAGCAGTTGTACCTAGGTTGGTGTTGGACTTCCCATGATTCAGTTTCTTTTGGCACAGGTTGCAAATGGGATCGCTGTTGTCAGAGGCAGACACACAAAAAAAATGCCACACTGCTGAGCTCTGCGATGACGGCATTCTGGTGGTGGCAACAGCATGCGTTGATTGGCGTGCTATCTGGCTGACCCCGGGTGCCGATGCATGCTGTCTGACTGTGCCACTAGCTCCTTGCGACGACCTACCCCTGCTTCCAACTCGTCTCCTCCTCCTCCTCTCTGTCTCCCCATCTGAACTTTCCCCCTGTTCTTCATCTCTTCTAGCAGGCAACCACGTGACATCCACGGACGCATCGTCATCCTCAACCACTTCACTTGTATCTGACAACTCAACAAAGGAAGCAGCAGCGGGTATAACATCATCATCACACCGTACGTCCATGTCTGTAATGCTGCCTGACTGAGACATATCACTGTTATCTACATCCTCTGTCAATGATGGTTGCGCATCACTCATTTCTTCAAACTGATGTGTAAATAACTCCTCTGACAGATCAAGTGAAGCGGCTGTGGTGCTAGTGTTGGTGGTGGCGGCAGGCAGGCGAGTGGTAATTTGAGAGGTGCCCAAAGCTAAGCTGGAGGAGGATGGTGCGTCAAGGTTCCGAGCGGAAGCTGTAGAAGATTGGGTGTCCTGTGTAAGCCAGTCAACTATGTCCTCAGAACTTTTCGAGTTCATGGTATGTGGCCTCTGAACACTGGGCATTATTCTAGGGCCAAAGGGAATCACAGCACCACGACCACGACGGCACCTGCGGGGTGGCCTGCCTCTGCCTGTCATTTTTTTTTTAAATGTACACTTACACTACTATTAAATAAGATATGAGTGGTGGTACTGGGCAAGTGGGCACAGTATACGCTGTGAGCCTGAGACAAAGAAGCAGACTGATGTTTCACAGTCCAAAAAGTTATTTTTTTTTTAAATGTACACGTACACTACTATTAAACAAGATATGAGTGGTGGCACTGGGCAAGTGGACACAGTATACGCTGTGAGCCTGACACAAAAAAGCAGACTGATGTTTCACAGTCCAAATTTTTTTTTTTTTAAATGTACACTTACACTACTATTAAACACGATATGAGTGGTGGCACTGGGCAAGTGGGCACAGTATACGCTGTGAGCCTGACACAAAAAAGCAGACTGATGTTTCACAGTCCAAAAAGTTTTTTATTTTTTAAATGTACACTTACACTACTATTAAACAACATATGAGTGGTGGCACTGGGCAAGTGGGCACAGTATACGCTGTGAGCCTGACACAAAAAAGCAGACTGATGTTTCACAGTCAAATTTTTTTTTTTTAAATGTACACTTACACTACTATTAAACAAGATATGAGTGGTGGCACTGGGCAAGTAGGCACAGTATACACTGTGAGCCTGACACAAAAAAGCAGACTGATGTTTAACAGTACAAAAAGTTTTTTTTTTAAATGTACACTTACACTACTATTACACAAGATATGAGTGGTGGCACTGGGCAAGTGGGCACAGTATACGCTGTGAGCCTGACACAAAAAAGCAGACTGATGTTTCACAGTCAAATTTTTTTTTTTTAAATGTACACTTACACTACTATTAAACAAGATATGAGTGGTGGCACTGGGCAAGTAGGCACAGTATACACTGTGAGCCTGACACAAAAAAGCAGACTGATGTTTAACAGTACAAAAAGTTTTTTTTTTAAATGTACACTTACACTACTATTACACAAGATATGAGTGGTGGCACTGGGCAAGTGGGCACAGTATACGCTGTGAGCCTGACACACACGCTGGCAGGCAGGCAACTGCAATTAGATTACACAAGCAGACTGATGTTTCACAGTCAAAAAAGTTTTTTTTTTTAAAATTTAAACTACTGTTACACCAGATGAGTGGTGGCACTGGGCAAGTGGGCACAGTATACGCTGTGAGCCTGACACACACGCTGGCAGGCAGGCAACTGAAATTAGATTACACAAGCAGACTGATGTTTCACAGTCAAAAAAGTTTTTTTTTTTTAAATTTACACTACTGTTACACCAGATATGAGTGGTGGCACTGGGAAAGTGGGCACAGTATACGCTGTGAGCCTGACACACACGCTGGCAGGCAGGCAACTGCAATTAGATTACACAAGCAGACTGATGTTTCACAGTCAAAACAGTTTTTTTTTTAAAATTTACACTACTGTTACAACAGATATGAGTGGTGGCACTGGGCAAGTGGGCGCAGTATACACTGTGAGCCTGACACAAAAAAGCAGACTGATGTTTAACAGTACAAAAAGTTTTTTTTTTAAATGTACACTTACACTACTATTAAACAAGATATGAGTGGTGGCACTGGGCAAGTGGGCACAGTATACGCTGTGAGCCTGACACAAAAAAGCAGACTGATGTTTAACAGTACAAAAAGTTTTTTTTTTTTAAATGTACACTTACACTACTATTAAACAAGATATGAGTGGTGGCACTGGGCAAGTGGGCACAGTATACGCTGTGAGCCTGACACAAAAAAGCAGACATGTTTCACAGTCAAAAAGTTTTTTTTTTTAAATGTACACTTACGCTACTATTAAACAAGATATGAGTGGTGGCACTGGGCAAGTGGGCACAGTATATGCTGTGAGCCTGACACAAAAAAGCAGACTGATGTTTCACAGTCAAAAAAGGTTTTTTTTTTTTAAATGTACACTTACACTACTATTAAACAAGATATGAGTGGTGCCACTGGGCAAGTGTGCACAGTATACGCTGTGAGCCTGACACAAAAAAAGCAGACTGATGTTTCACAGTCAAAAAAGTTTTTTTTTTTAAATGTACACTTACACTACTATTAAACAAGATATGAGTGGTGCCACTGGGCAAGTGGGCACAGTATATGCTGTGAGCCTGACACAAAAAAGCAGACTGATGTTTCACAGTCAAAATTTTTTTTTTAAATGTACACTTACACTACTATTAAACAAGATATGAGTGGTGCCACTGGGCAAGTGGGCACAGTATACGCTGTGAGCCTGACACAAAAAAGCAGACTGATGTTTCACAGTCAAAAAAGTTTTTTTTTTTAGATGTACACTTACACTACTATTAAACAAGATATGAGTGGTGGCACTGGGCAAGTGGGCACAGTATACGCTGTGAGCCTGACACAAAAAAGCAGACTGATGTTTCACAGTCAAAAAAGTTTTTTATTTTTAAATGTACACTACTATTAAACAAGATATGAGTGGTGGCACTGGGCAAGTGGGCACAGTATACGCTGTGAGCCTGACACACACGCTGGCAGGCAGGCAACTGCAATTAGATTACACAAGCAGACTGATGTTTCACAGTCAAAAAAGT
Source organism: Bombina bombina (assembly GCF_027579735.1). Taxonomy (NCBI): domain Eukaryota; kingdom Metazoa; phylum Chordata; class Amphibia; order Anura; family Bombinatoridae; genus Bombina; species Bombina bombina. The sequence goes on along the minus strand of NC_069503.1, from coordinate 202,677,360 downwards.
TTTTTTTTTTTAAATTTAAACTACTGTTACACCAGATGAGTGGTGGCACTGGGCAAGTGGGCACAGTATACGCTGTGAGCCTGACACACACGCTGGCAGGCAGGCAACTGCAATTAGATTACACAAGCAGACTGATGTTTCACAGTCAAAAAAGTTTTTTTTTTTTAAATTTACACTACTGTTACACCAGATATGAGTGGTGGCACTGGGAAAGTGGGCACAGTATACGCTGTGAGCCTGACACACACGCTGGCAGGCAGGCAACTGCAATTAGATTACACAAGCAGACTGATGTTTCACAGTCAAAACTGTTTTTTTTTTTAAATTTACACTACTGTTACAACAGATATGAGTGGTGGCACTGGGCAAGTGGGCGCAGTATACACTGTGAGCCTGACACAAAAAAGCAGACTGATGTTTAACAGTACAAAAAGTTTTTTTTTTAAATGTACACTTACACTACTATTAAACAAGATATGAGTGGTGGCACTGGGCAAGTGGGCACAGTATATGCTGTGAGCCTGACACAAAAAAGCAGACTGATGTTTAACAGTACAAAAAGTTTTTTTTTTTTAAATGTACACTTACACTACTATTAAACAAGATATGAGTGGTGGCACTGGGCAAGTGGGCACAGTATACGCTGTGAGCCTGACACAAAAAAGCAGACATGTTTCACAGTCAAAAAGTTTTTTTTTTAAAATGTACACTTACACTACTATTAAACAAGATATGAGTGGTGGCACTGGGCAAGTGGGCACAGTATATGCTGTGAGCCTGACACAAAAAAGCAGACTGATGTTTCACAGTCAAAAAAGTTTTTTTTTTTTTTAAATGTACACTTACACTACTATTAAACAAGATATGAGTGGTGCCACTGGGCAAGTGTGCACAGTATACGCTGTGAGCCTGACACAAAAAAAGCAGACTGATGTTTCACAGTCAAAAAAGTTTTTTTTTTTAAATGTACACTTACACTACTATTAAACAAGATATGAGTGGTGCCACTGGGCAAGTGGGCACAGTATATGCTGTGAGCCTGACACAAAAAAGCAGACTGATGTTTCACAGTCAAATTTTTTTTTTTAAATGTACACTTACACTTCTATTAAACAAGATATGAGTGGTGCCACTGGGCAAGTGGGCACAGTATACGCTGTGAGCCTGACACAAAAAAGCAGACTGATGTTTCACAGTCAAAAAAGTTTTTTTTTTTTAAATGTACACTACTATTAAACAAGATATGAGTGGTGGCACTGGGCAAGTGGGCGCAGTATACACTGTGAGCCTGACACAAAAAAGCAAACTGATGTTTAACAGTACAAAAAGTTTTTTTTTTAAATGTACACTTACACTACTATTAAACAAGATATGAGTGGTGGCACTGGGCAAGTGGGCACAGTATACGCTGTGAGCCTGACACAAAAAAGCAGACTGATGTTTAACAGTACAAAAAGTTTTTTTTTTTTAAATGTACACTTACACTACTATTAAACAAGATATGAGTGGTGGCACTGGGCAAGTGGGCACAGTATACGCTGTGAGCCTGACACAAAAAAGCAGACATGTTTCACAGTCAAAAAGTTTTTTTTTTAAAATGTACACTTACACTACTATTAAACAAGATATGAGTGGTGGCACTGGGCAAGTGGGCACAGTATATGCTGTGAGCCTGACACAAAAAAGCAGACTGATGTTTCACAGTCAAAATTTTTTTTTTAAATGTACACTTACACTACTATTTAACAAGATATGAGTGGTGCCACTGGGCAAGTGGGCACAGTATACGCTGTGAGCCTGACACAAAAAAGCAGACTGATGTTTCACAGTCAAAAAAGTTTTTTTTTTTTAAATGTACACTACTATTAAACAAGATATGAGTGGTGGCACTGGGCAAGTGGGCACAGTATACACTGTGAGCCTGACACACACGCAGGCAACTGCAGTTAGATTACACAAGCAGACTGATGTTTCACAGTCAAAAAAGTTTTTTTTTTTTAAATTTACACTACTGTTACACCAGATATGAGTGGTGGCACTGGGCAAGTGGGCACAGTATACGCTGTGAGCCTGACACACACGCTGGCAGGCAGGCAACTGCAATTAGATTACACAAGCAGACTGATGTTTCACAGTCAAAAAAGTTTGTTTTTTTAAATTTACACTACTGTTATACCAGATATGAGTGGTGGCACTTGGCAAGTGGGCACAGTATACGCTGTGAGCCTGACACAAAAAAGCAGACTGATGTTTAACAGTACAAAAAGTTTTTTTTTTTAAATGTACACTTACACTACTATTAAACAAGATATGAGTGGTGGCACTGGGCAAGTGGGCACAGTATACGCTGTGAGCCTGAAACAAAAAAGCAGACTGATGTTTCACAGTCAAAAAAGTTTTATTTTTTTTAAATGTACACTTACACTACTATTAAACAAGATATGAGAGGTGGCACTGGGCAAGTGGGCTCAGTATATGCTGTGAGGCTGACACAAAAAAAAGCAGACTGATGTTTCACAGTCAAATTTTTTTTTTTTAAATGTACACTTACACTACTATTAAACAAGATATGAGTGGTGGCACTGGGCAAGTGGGTACAGTATATGCTGTGAGCCTGACACAAAAAAGCAGACTGATGTTTCACAGTCAAAAATGTTTTTTTTTTTTTTAAATGTACACTACTATTAAACAAGATATGAGTGCTGGCACTGGGCAAGTGGGCACAGTATACGCTGTGAGCCTGACACACACGCTGGCAGGCAGGCAACTGAAATTAGATTACACAAGCAGACTGATGTGACTGATGTTTCACAGTCCAAAATTTTTTTTTTTAAATGTACACTTACACTACTATTAAACACGATATGAGTGGTGGCACTGGGCAAGTGGGCACAGTATACGCTGTGAGCCTGACACAAAAAAGCAGACTGATGTTTCACAGTCAAATTTTTTTTTTTTAAATGTACACTTACACTACTATTAAACAAGATATGAGTGGTGGCACTGGGCAAGTAGGCACAGTATACACTGTGAGCCTGACACAAAAAAGCAGACTGATGTTTAACAGTACAAAAAGTTTTTTTTTTAAATGTACACTTACACTACTATTAAACAAGATATGAGTGGTGGCACTGGGCAAGTGGGCACAGTATACGCTGTGAGCCTGACACAAAAAAGCAGACTGATGTTTCACAGTCCAAAAAGTTTTTTTTTTTAAATGTACACTTACACTACTATTAAACAAGATATGAGTGGTGGCACTGGGCAAGTGGGCACAGTATACGCTGTGAGCCTGACACAAAAAAGCAGACTGATGTTTCACAGTCAAAAAAGTTTTTTATTTTTTAAATGTACACTACTATTAAACAAGATATGAGTGGTGGCACTGGGCAAGTGGGCACAGTATACGCTGTGAGCCTGACACACACACTGGCAGGCAGGCAACTGCAATTAGATTACACAAGCAGACTGATGTTTCACAGTCAAAAAAGTTTTTTTTTTTAAATGTACACTTACACTACTATTAAACAAGATATGAGTGGTGCCACTGGGCAAGTGGGCACAGTATATGCTGTGAGCCTGACACAAAAAAGCAGACTGATGTTTCACAGTCAAATTTTTTTTTTTAAATGTACACTTACACTACTATTAAACAAGATATGAGTGGTGCCACTGGGCAAGTGGGCACAGTATACGCTGTGAGCCTGACACAAAAAAGCAGACTGATGTTTCACAGTCAAAAAAGTTTTTTTTTTTTAAATGTACACTACTATTAAACAAGATATGAGTGGTGGCACTGGGCAAGTGGGCGCAGTATACACTGTGAGCCTGACACAAAAAAGCAAACTGATGTTTAACAGTACAAAAAGTTTTTTTTTTAAATGTACACTTACACTACTATTAAACAAGATATGAGTGGTGGCACTGGGCAAGTGGGCACAGTATACGCTGTGAGCCTGACACAAAAAAGCAGACTGATGTTTAACAGTACAAAAAGTTTTTTTTTTTTAAATGTACACTTACACTACTATTAAACAAGATATGAGTGGTGGCACTGGGCAAGTGGGCACAGTATACGCTGTGAGCCTGACACAAAAAAGCAGACATGTTTCACAGTCAAAAAGTTTTTTTTTTTAAATGTACACTTACACTACTATTAAACAAGATATGAGTGGTGGCACTGGGCAAGTGGGCACAGTATATGCTGTGAGCCTGACACAAAAAAGCAGACTGATGTTTCACAGTCAAAAAAGTTTTTTTTTTTTAAATGTACACTTACACTACTATTAAACAAGATATGAGTGGTGCCACTGGGCAAGTGTGCACAGTATACGCTGTGAGCCTGACACAAAAAAAGCAGACTGATGTTTCACAGTCAAAAAAGTTTTTTTTTTTAAATGTACACTTACACTACTATTAAACAAGATATGAGTGGTGCCACTGGGCAAGTGGGCACAGTATATGCTGTGAGCCTGACACAAAAAAGCAGACTGATGTTTCACAGTCAAAATTTTTTTTTTAAATGTACACTTACACTACTATTTAACAAGATATGAGTAGTGCCACTGGGCAAGTGGGCACAGTATACGCTGTGAGCCTGACACAAAAAAGCAGACTGATGTTTCACAGTCAAAAAAGTTTTTTTTTTTTAAATGTACACTACTATTAAACAAGATATGAGTGGTGGCACTGGGCAAGTGGGCACAGTATACACTGTGAGCCTGACACACACGCAGGCAACTGCAATTAGATTACACAAGCAGACTGATGTTTCACAGTCAAAAAAGTTATTTTTTTTTAAATTTACACTACTGTTACACCAGATATGAGTGGTGGCACTGGGCAAGTGGGCACAGTATACGCTGTGAGCCTGACACACACGCTGGCAGGCAGGCAACTGCAATTAAATTACACAAGCAGACTGATGTTTCACAGTCAAAAAAGTTTGTTTTTTTAAATTTACACTACTGTTATACCAGATATGAGTGGTGGCACTTGGCAAGTGGGCACAGTATACGCTGTGAGCCTGACACAAAAAAGCAGACTGATGTTTAACAGTACAAAAAGTTTTTTTTTTAAATGTACACTTACACTACTATTAAACAAGATATGAGTGGTGGCACTGGGCAAGTGGGCACAGTATACGCTGTGAGCCTGAAACAAAAAAGCAGACTGATGTTTCACAGTCAAAAAAGTTTTATTTTTTTTAAATGTACACTTACACTACTATCAAACAAGATATGAGAGGTGGCACTGGGCAAGTGGGCTCAGTATATGCTGTGAGCCTGACACAAAAAAGCAGACTGATGTTTCACAGTCAATTTTTTTTTTTTTAAATGTACACTTACACTACTATTAAACAAGATATGAGTGGTGCCACTGGGCAAGTGGGCACAGTATACGCTGTGAGCCTGACACAAAAAAGCAGACTGATGTTTCACAGTCAAAAAAGTTTTTTTTTTTTAAATGTACATTTACACTACTATTAAACAAGATATGAGTGGTGGCACTGGGCAAGTGGGTACAGTATATGCTGTGAGCCTGACACAAAAAAGCAGACTGATGTTTCACAGTCAAAAATGTTTTTTTTTTTTTAAATGTACACTACTATTAAACAAGATATGAGTGCTGGCACTGGGCAAGTGGGCACAGTATACGCTGTGAGCCTGACACACACGCTGGCAGGCAGGCAACTGAAATTAGATTACACAAGCAGACTGATGTGACTGATGTTTCACAGTCCAAAATTTTTTTTTTTTAAATGTACACTTACACTACTATTAAACACGATATGAGTGGTGGCACTGGGCAAGTGGGCACAGTATACGCTGTGAGCCTGACACAAAAAAGCAGACTGATGTTTCACAGTCCAAAAAGTTTTTTATTTTTTAAATGTACACTTACACTACTATTAAACAACATATGAGTGGTGGCACTGGGCAAGTGGGCACAGTATACGCTGTGAGCCTGACACAAAAAAGCAGACTGATGTTTCACAGTCAAATTTTTTTTTTTTAAATGTACACTTACACTACTATTAAACAAGATATGAGTGGTGGCACTGGGCAAGTAGGCACAGTATACACTGTGAGCCTGACACAAAAAAGCAGACTGATGTTTAACAGTACAAAAAGTTTTTTTTTTAAATGTACACTTACACTACTATTAAACAAGATATGAGTGGTGGCACTGGGCAAGTGGGCACAGTATACGCTGTGAGCCTGACACAAAAAAGCAGACTGATGTTTCACAGTCCAAAAAGTTTTTTTTTTTAAATGTACACTTACACTACTATTAAACAAGATATGAGTGGTGGCACTGGGCAAGTGGGCACAGTATACGCTGTGAGCCTGACACAAAAAAGCAGACTGATGTTTCACAGTCAAAAAAGTTTTTTATTTTTTAAATGTACACTACTATTAAACAAGATATGAGTGGTGGCACTGGGCAAGTGGGCACAGTATACGCTGTGAGCCTGACACACACGCTGGCAGGCAGGCAACTGCAATTAGATTACACAAGCAGACTGATGTTTCACAGTCAAAAAAGTTTTTTTTTTTTAAATTTACACTACTGTTACACCAGATGAGTGGTGGCACTGGGCAAGTGGGCACAGTATACGCTGTGAGCCTGACACACACGCTGGCAGGCAACTGCAATTAGATTACACAAGCAGACTGATGTTTCACAGTCAAAAAAGTTTTTTTTTTTAAATTTACACTACTGTTACACCAGATATGAGTGGTGGCACTGGGAAAGTGGGCACAGTATACGCTGTGAGCCTGACACACATGCTGGCAGGCAGGCAACTGCAATTAGATTACACAAGCAGACTGATGTTTCACAGTCAAAACAGTTTTTTTTTTTTAAATTTACACTACTGTTACAACAGATATGAGTGGTGGCACTGGGCAAGTGGGCGCAGTATACACTGTGAGCCTGACACAAAAAAGCAGACTGATGTTTAACAGTACAAAAAGTTTTTTTTTTAAATTTACACTTACACTACTATTAAACAAGATATGAGTGGTGGCACTGGGCAAGTGGGCACAGTATACGCTGTGAGCCTGACACAAAAAAGCAGACATGTTTCACAGTCAAAAAGTTTTTTTTTTTAAATGTACACTTACACTACTATTAAACAAGATATGAGTGGTGGCACTGGGCAAGTGGGCACAGTATATGCTGTGAGCCTGACACAAAAAAGCAGACTGATGTTTCACTGTCAAAAAAGTTTTTTTTTTTTTAAATGTACACTTACACTACTATTAAACAAGATATGAGTGGTGCCACTGGGCAAGTGTGCACAGTATACGCTGTGAGCCTGACACAAAAAAAGCAGACTGATGTTTCACAGTCAAAAAGTTTTTTTTTTTAAATGTACAGTTACACTACTATTAAACAAGATATGAGTGGTGCCACTGGGCAAGTGGGCACAGTATACGCTGTGAGCCTGACACAAAAAAGCAGACTGATGTTTCACAGTCAAAAAAGTTTTTTGTTTTTTAAATGTACACTACTATTAAACAAGATATGAGTGGTGGCACTGGGCAAGTGGGCACAGTATACACTGTGAGCCTGACACACACGCAGGCAACTGCAATTAGATTACACAAGCAGACTGATGTTTCACAGTCAAAAAAGTGTTTTTTTTTTAAATTTACACTACTGTTACACCAGATATGAGTGGTGGCACTGGGCAAGTGGGCACAGTATACGCTGTGAGCCTGACACACACGCTGGCAGGCAGGCAACTGCAATTAGATTACACAAGCAGACTGATGTTTCACAGTCAAAAAAGTTTTTTTTTTTTAAATGTACACTTACACTACTATTAAACAAGATATGAGTGGTGGCACTGGGCAAGTGGGCACAGTATACGCTGTGAGCCTGACACAAAAAAGCAGACTGATGTTTAACAGTACAAAAAGTTTTTTTTTTTAAATGTACACTTACACTACTATTAAACAAGATATGAGTGGTGGCACTGGGCAAGTGGGCACAGTATACGCTGTGAGCCTGAAACAAAAAAGCAGACTGATGTTTCACAGTCAAAAAAGTTTTATTTTTTTTAAATGTACACTTACACTACTATTAAACAAGATATGAGAGGTGGCACTGGGCAAGTGGGCTCAGTATATGCTGTGAGCCTGACACAAAAAAGCAGACTGATGTTTCACAGTCAAATTTTTTTTTTAAATGTACATTTACACTACTATTAAACAAGATATGAGTGGTGGCACTGGGCAAGTGGGTACAGTATATGCTGTGAGCCTGACACAAAAAAGCAGACTGATGTTTCACAGTCAAAAATGTTTTTTTTTTTTAAATGTACACTACTATTAAACAAGATATGAGTGCTGGCACTGGGCAAGTGGGCACAGTATACGCTGTGAGCCTGACACACACGCTGGCAGGCAGGACACTGAAATTAGATTACACAAGCAGACTGATGTTTCACAGTCAAAAAAGTTTTTTTTTTTTTAAATTTACACTACTGTTACACCAGATATGAGTGGTGGCACTGGGCAAGTGGGCACAGTATACACTGGGAGCCTGGCACACATGCAGGCAGGCAACTGCAATTAGATTACACAGGAAAAAAAAAAACAGACTGATGTTCTAGCCCTAAAAAGGGCTTTTTTGGGGTGCTGTCCTTACAGCAGAGATCAGATGAGTCCTTAAGGACTGTAGTGGACACTGAATACACTAGCCTAGCTATAGATTTCCCTATTAATCAGCAGCAGCTACACTGTCCCTCCTCTCCCTAAGAATGCAGCTTCCGAATGAATCTAAAATGGATGCTGTCCAGGAGGTAGGAGGTTCTGGGAGGTAGGGTCTGCTGCTGATTGGCTGGAATGTGCCTGCTGACTGTGAGGTACAGGGTCAAAGTATTACTCAATGATGACGAATAGGGGGTGGATCGAACATCGCATATGTTCGCCCGCCGTGGCAAACGCGAACATGCTATGTTCGCTGGGAACTATTCGCTGGCAAACTATTCGCAACATCACTAGAAGGTAATGCAGAGAGGCAATGGATACTTGTGGTTTAGGTAAAGTTCCGGTCACTGAGATGATATGATGAGGAACAAAACTATCCGGTTAGGTAGATGTAATGATATCTTTTCCAAGAACCCAGATGATGTTAGGAAGAGGGGTTAACCAGAATTCAGTAGCTGTTCCGAGAGTGCAATGCACACTAAGGCTGTGAGCTGTCGGAGGTTAGCTGAGAGGCGTCTGCGGCTTGAATGACGTCAGCGAGTTTGTAAGTGAAGCAGCTGACAGGCTGCGGAGTAAGAGAGTTAAACAGTGATCCAAGTACTTTCATACAAACTGTGGATAAAAGTGGAATCTTTAGCCAGATTTGATATTTCAGCGTTTGCAATGTCTTTAGTGAGCTTCAAATTAGTAAAACCGGAATCCAGGTTGGTTTAACAGGAGAATAGACAAATGAGTCCTAGCTTCTAACTGTCCCTACTACTCACAATAATCAAGCAAGCAAATAGGGAAAACATGATCCCTTTACAGGCAGCAGATGGGAGGTGCCCTTAGGAATTTAAAGGGAAAGCAGTCCATGACAGTAGCAAATATACTTAAAAAGTCTAAAACACACGCTAATTTCTAAAAACAAAAGTGTGGATAGTACTAAGCTGACTAATAGATTATTCTAAAAAGACACCTATTAAATATATATTATCATAAGGTACTAACACAAGTTTAATAATGCAGGTGAAACTTTCCGATTGCAGACACTTATGTAAAGAGACAATTTCTCTATTTTGTTCGTTACTTGTTACAGTCTGTTCAAAGGAGAAAAGTTCACAAATTGTTTAAAAGAACAGATGTCAGATGAATACAACGGAGGTTGATATGCAAAATAAAGAGAGCGGCAATTTGTACAACGTTGGTGTTGAAAGCAAATTTCCAAACATCAAAGGCACCGCTTTCATATAACACTGAAAGACAAAGAGTATATCTCTATATATTGTAAGTTGAGGGTTGTGTTTTCCTTACACATATATGGTATGTTACCCTTTCTTGTTACGATGCTGTTGGTTCACTCGCGCTCAGTACTTTCCTTGAGCGGGCAACTCTGTAGTGTTCTCGGCGTCTGACGTCACCTGTAATGTTCCGGTGAAAGGGAAAGCCGATTCACACGCTGGCAGGCAGGCAACTGCAATTAGATTACACAAGCAGACTGATGTTTCACAGTCAAAAAAGTTTTTTTTTTTTAAATTTACACTACTGTTACACCAGATATGAGTGGTGGCACTGGGCAAGTGGGCACAGTATACGCTGTGAGCCTGACACACACGCTGGCAGGCAGGCAACTGCAATTAGATTACACAAGCAGACTTATGTTTCACAGTCAGAAAAGTTTATTTTTTTTAAATTTACACTACTGTTACACCAGATATGAGTGGTGGCACTGGGCAAGTGGGCACAGTATACGCTGTGAGCCTGACACAAAAAAGCAGACGGATGTTTCACAGTGAAAAAAGTTTTTTTTTTTTTTTAAATGTACACTACTATTAAACAAGATATGAGTGGTGGCACTGGGCAAGTGGGCACAGTATACGCTGTGAGCCTGACACACACGCTGGCAGGCAGGCAACTGCAATTAGATTACACAAGCAGACTGATGTTTCACAGTCAAAAAAGTTTTTTTTTTTTAAATTTACACTACTGTTACACCAGATATGAGTGGTGGCACTGGGCAAGTGGGCACAGTATACGCTGTGAGCCTGACACACACGCTGGCAGGCAGGCAGGCAACTGCAATTAGATTACACAAGCAGACTGATGTTTCACAGTCAAAAAAGTTTTTTTTTTTTTTAAATTTACACTACTGTTATACCAGATATGAGTGGTGTCACTGGGCAAGTGGGCACAGTATACGCTGTGAGCCTGACACAAAAAATCAGACTGATGTTTAACAGTACAAAAAGTTTTTGTTTTTTTAAATGTACACTTACACTACTATTAAAAAAGAAATGAGTGGGGGCACTGGGCAAGTGGGCACAGTATACGCTGTGAGCCTGACACAAAAAAGCAGACTGATGTTTAACAGTACAAAAAGTTTTTTTTTTTTAAATGTACACTTACACTACTATTAAACAAGATATGAGTGGTGGCACTGGGCAAGTGGGCACAGTATACGCTGTGAGCCTGACACAAAAAAGCAGACTGATGTTTCGTAAGTCAAAAAGTTTTTTTTTTTTTAAATGTACACTTACACTACTATTAAACAAGGTATGAATGGTGGCACTGGGCAAGTGGGCACAGTATACGCTGTGAGCCTGACACAAAAAAGCAGACTGATGTTTCACTGTCAAAAAAGTTTATTTTTTTTTTAAATGTACACTTACACTACTATTAAAGAAGATATGAGTGGTGCCACTGGGCAAGTGTGCACAGTATACGCTTTGAGCCTGACACAAAAAAGCAGACTGATGTTTCACAGTCAAAAAAGTTTTTTTTTTTTTTTTAAATGTACACTTACACTACTATTAAACAAGATATGAGTGGTGCCACTGGGCAAGTGGGCACAGTATACGCTGTGAGCCTGACACAAAAAAGCAGACTGATGTTTCACAGTCAAATTTTTTTTTTTTTTTAAATGTACACTTACACTACTATTAAACAAGATATGAGTGGTGCCACTGGGCAAGTGGGCACAGTATACGCTGTGAGCCTGACAGAAAAAAGCAGACTGATGTTTCACAGTCAAAAAAGTTTTTTTTTTTTTTTAAATGTACACTACTATTAAACAAGATATGAGTGGTGGCACTGGGCAAGTGGGCACAGTATACACTGTGAGCCTGACACACATGCAGGCAACTGCAATTAGATTACACAAGCAGACTGATGTTTCACAGTCAAAAAAGTTTTTTTTTTTTTAAATTTACAATACTGTTACACCAGATATGAGTGGTGGCACTGGGCAAGTGGGCACAGTATACGCTGTGAGCCTGACACACACGCTGGCAATCAGGCAACTGCAATTAGATTACACAAGCAGACTGATGTTTCACAGTCAAAAAAGTTTTTTTTTTAAAATTTACACTAATGTTACACCAGATATGAGTGGTGGCACTGGGCAAGTGGGCACAGTATACGCTGTGAGCCTGACACAAAAAAGCACACTGATGTTCAACAGTACAAAAAGTTTTTTTTTTTTAAATGTACACTTACACTACTATTAAACAAGATATGAGTGGTGGCACTGGGCAAGTTGGCACAGTATACGCTGTGAGCCTGACACAAAAAAGCAGACTGATGCTTCACAGTCAAAAAAGTTTTATGAGTGGTGCCACTGGGCAAGTGGGCACAGTATACGCTGTGAGCCTGACACAAAAAAGCAGACTGATGTTTAACAGTCAAATTTTTTTTTTTTAAATGTACACTTACACTACTATTAAACAAGATATGAGTGGTGCCACTGGGCAAGTGGGCACAGTATACGCTGTGAGCCTGACACAAAAAAGCAGACTGATGTTTCGTAAGTCAAAAAGTTTTTTTTTTTTTTAAATGTACACTTACACTACTATTAAACAAGGTATGAGTGGTGGCACTGGGCAAGTGGGCACAGTATACGCTGTGAGCCTGATACAAAAAAGCAGACTGATGTTTCACTGTCAAAAAAGTTTTTTTTTTTTTAAATGTACACTTACACTACTATTAAACAAGATATGAGTGGTGCCACTGGGCAAGTGTGCACAGTATACGCTGTGAGCCTGACACAAAAAAGCAGACTAATGTTTCACAGTCAAAAAAGTTTTTTGTTTTTTTTAAATGTACACTTACACTACTATTAAACAAGATATGAGTGGTGCCACTGGGCAAGTGGGCACAGTATACGCTGTGAGCCTGACACAAAAAAGCAGACTGATGTTTCACAGTCAATTTTTTTTTTTTTAATGCACACTTACACTACTATTAAACAAGATATGAGTGGTGCCACTGGGCAAGTGGGCACAGTATACGCTGTGAGCCTGACACAAAAAAGCAGACTGATGTTTCACAGTCAAAACATTTTTTTTTTTAAAATGTACACTACTATTAAACAAGATATGAGTGGTGGCACTGGGCAAGTGGGCACAGTATACACTGTGAGCCTGACACACATGCAGGCAACTGTAATTAGATTACACAAGCAGACTGATGTTTCACAGTCAAAAAAGTTTTTTTTTTTAAATTTACACTACTGTTACACCAGATATGAGTGGTGGCACTGGGCAAGTGGGCACAGTATACGCTGTGAGCCTGACACACACGCTGGCAGGCAGGCAACTGCAATTAAATTACACAAGCAGACTGATGTTTCACAGTCAAAAAAGTTTTTTTTTTTAAATTTACACTAATGTTACACCAGATATGAGTGGTGGCACTAGGCAAGTGGGCACAGTATACGCTGTGAGCCTGACACAAAAAAGCACACTGATGTTTAACAGTACAATTTTTTTTTTTTAAAATGTACACTTACACTACTATTAAACAAGATATGAGTGGTGCCACTGGGCAAGTGTGCACAGTATACGCTGTGAGCCTGACACAAAAAAGCAGACTAATGTTTCACAGTCAAAAAAGTTTTTTGTTTTTTTTAAATGTACACTTACACTACTATTAAACAAGATATGAGTGGTGCCACTGGGCAAGTGGGCACAGTATACGCTGTGAGCCTGACACAAAAAAGCAGACTGATGTTTCACAGTCAATTTTTTTTTTTTTTAATGCACACTTACACTACTATTAAACAAGATATGAGTGGTGCCACTGGGCAAGTGGGCACAGTATACGCTGTGAGCCTGACACAAAAAAGCAGACTGATGTTTCGTAAGTCAAAAAGTTTTTTTTTTTTTTAAATGTACACTTACACTACTATTAAACAAGGTATGAGTGGTGGCACTGGGCAAGTGGGCACAGTATACGCTGTGAGCCTGATACAAAAAAGCAGACTGATGTTTCACTGTCAAAAAAGTTTTTTTTTTTTTTAAATGTACACTTACACTACTATTAAACAAGATATGAGTGGTGCCACTGGGCAAGTGTGCACAGTATACGCTGTGAGCCTGACACAAAAAAGCAGACTAATGTTTCACAGTCAAAAAAGTTTTTTGTTTTTTTTAAATGTACACTTACACTACTATTAAACAAGATATGAGTGGTGCCACTGGGCAAGTGGGCACAGTATACGCTGTGAGCCTGACACAAAAAAGCAGACTGATGTTTCACAGTCAATTTTTTTTTTTTTAATGCACACTTACACTACTATTAAACAAGATATGAGTGGTGCTCACGCTGTGAGCCTGACACAAAAAAGCAGACTGATGTTTCACAGTCAAAACATTTTTTTTTTTAAAATGTACACTACTATTAAACAAGATATGAGTGGTGGCACTGGGCAAGTGGGCACAGTATACACTGTGAGCCTGACACACACGCAGGCAACTGTAATTAGATTACACAAGCAGACTGATGTTTCACAGTCAAAAAAGTTTTTTTTTTTAAATTTACACTACTGTTACACCAGATATGAGTGGTGGCACTGGGCAAGTGGGCACAGTATACGCTGTGAGCCTGACACACACGCTGGCAGGCAGGCAACTGCAATTAAATTACACAAGCAGACTGATGTTTCACAGTCAAAAAAGTTTTTTTTTTTAAATTTACACTAATGTTACACCAGATATGAGTGGTGGCACTAGGCAAGTGGGCACAGTATACGCTGTGAGCCTGACACAAAAAAGCACACTGATGTTTAACAGTACAATTTTTTTTTTTTTAAATGTACACTTACACTACTATTAAACAAGATATGAGTGGTGCCACTGGGCAAGTGTGCACAGTATACGCTGTGAGCCTGACACAAAAAAGCAGACTAATGTTTCACAGTCAAAAAAGTTTTTTGTTTTTTTTAAATGTACACTTACACTACTATTAAACAAGATATGAGTGGTGCCACTGGGCAAGTGGGCACAGTATACGCTGTGAGCCTGACACAAAAAAGCAGACTGATGTTTCACAGTCAATTTTTTTTTTTTTTAATGCACACTTACACTACTATTAAACAAGATATGAGTGGTGCCACTGGGCAAGTGGGCACAGTATACGCTGTGAGCCTGACACAAAAAAGCAGACTGATGTTTCACAGTCAAAACATTTTTTTTTTTAAAATGTACACTACTATTAAACAAGATATGAGTGGTGGCACTGGGCAAGTGGGCACAGTATACACTGTGAGCCTGACACACACGCAGGCAACTGTAATTAGATTACACAAGCAGACTGATGTTTCACAGTCAAAAAAGTTTTTTTTTTTAAATTTACACTACTGTTACACCAGATATGAGTGGTGGCACTGGGCAAGTGGGCACAGTATACGCTGTGAGCCTGACACACACGCTGGCAGGCAGGCAACTGCAATTAAATTACACAAGCAGACTGATGTTTCACAGTCAAAAAAGTTTTTTTTTTTAAATTTACACTAATGTTACACCAGATATGAGTGGTGGCACTAGGCAAGTGGGCACAGTATACGCTGTGAGCCTGACACAAAAAAGCACACTGATGTTTAACAGTACAATTTTTTTTTTTTTAAATGTACACTTACACTACTATTAAACAAGATATGAGTGGTGCCACTGGGCAAGTGTGCACAGTATACGCTGTGAGCCTGACATAAAAAAGCAGACTAATGTTTCACAGTCAAAAAAGTTTTTTGTTTTTTTTAAATGTACACTTACACTACTATTAAACAAGATATGAGTGGTGCCACTGGGCAAGTGGGCACAGTATACGCTGTGAGCCTGACACAAAAAAGCAGACTGATGTTTCACAGTCAATTTTTTTTTTTTTTAATGCACACTTACACTACTATTAAACAAGATATGAGTGGTGCCACTGGGCAAGTGGGCACAGTATACGCTGTGAGCCTGACACAAAAAAGCAGACTGATGTTTCACAGTCAAAACATTTTTTTTTTTAAAATGTACACTACTATTAAACAAGATATGAGTGGTGGCACTGGGCAAGTGGGCACAGTATACACTGTGAGCCTGACACACACGCAGGCAACTGTAATTAGATTACACAAGCAGACTGATGTTTCACAGTCAAAAAAGTTTTTTTTTTTAAATTTACACTACTGTTACACCAGATATGAGTGGTGGCACTGGGCAAGTGGGCACAGTATACGCTGTGAGCCTGACACACACGCTGGCAGGCAGGCAACTGCAATTAAATTACACAAGCAGACTGATGTTTCACAGTCAAAAAAGTTTTTTTTTTTAAATTTACACTAATGTTACACCAGATATGAGTGGTGGCACTAGGCAAGTGGGCACAGTATACGCTGTGAGCCTGACACAAAAAAGCACACTGATGTTTAACAGTACAATTTTTTTTTTTTTAAATGTACACTTACACTACTATTAAACAAGATATGAGTGGTGGCACTGGGCAAGTTGGCACAGTATACGCTGTGAGCCTGACACA